>NC_037591.1:6472963-6788588 GCF_003073045.1 Pomacea canaliculata
GCGAAGTCGTTGCCGTGTCTTAAAACCTCTGCAATCACGACTGCTGTTTTCTGTGCTAGAATTCAGATAATAATGTAGAAGGCCCATGGAAAAAGGGTCCAGTTTAATTCAACCCCCTTCCATCATCTCTGTCTCTCACTCTCTCTCTCTCTCAGGCACGCACACACAGACGCCAGTCTTTTAGAGACCATTCCACCAAAGCAGGATTGAGATAACAATTTTCTTCGTGAAGTAGTTGTTGTCTTCACAGCTGTTGTCATCAAAAGACTTGTGGTTTTCTTCACATGTTGTCTATCACTGTCAGGACTACCCGATAGTCTCTACCCGGCTCCTAAGTCCACGATGTCGTTTCTCTGCTTCGTGAACAAATCATCATCGCACTTATTATCAACATATGATTATGTTCTTGCCCTTATCAACAACTCATCAACACACTCCCCCATTCCCTCATATTACTGCTAATTCAATCAGTTAATCGACTACGGGTGGCCACTCTATGAGATGCCAATCTAATGACATTATCCTCACTTTTCAAGCAAGACTCACTGTCGGAAGGGAACGGAGTTCACATATGTGTGATACGAAAATTGTTTTCTGCTGTGAAAAGTTTTGTGATGGCTGTGTCCGGTGGAAAAGGTTTAATGAACTGAGGGCTGCCAATCTGCCATCAGGTGACTAGCCCATTGCTCTGTACCTGCCAGTCTTCTTAAACGGGTATCAATGGTGTCTATCGGGCTCTGTGCTTTGTCTCGCTCTGCTGACAATATCTAAAGATGCTAACATTGTCCCATTGTGATGGTCTTGTCGCGCTGTGCTGTCCTGTAACATTTAAACCATCATTGAACTTTAACTCCCAGGAAAACACTTCTATTGAATGTTTAGGATTTTCTATTCGATTTGCATGCAACAATCTTTGTCCGCCATTTTAAAAATAAATTATGATGTCCTAAAAGGACGGTACAAAACCTCTGTCTAAAGAAATGTCTAGTCAGTACTTTACAAACAGTAAAAAGTAGATTTTCCATCTATTATAGAATGGCAGACTAAGCCCCTTACACTCCGAACCTCTTACAACCTCAAACACTCTTACAACTTTGCCTTAACTAATTATCTGGTCTTACTTGACCAAACCTAATTCGAAAACAATTCGTGGGTATTTTCTAGCTCTGATGAAGGATCTCACATCTATGACCATCATAACATAAAAGACAAAGCAGAAAGTTGCTGGTCCCCTTCTCTAAATTCCCTCCCTATACCCTCGCTAGTGTGTCGAGGCTTGAAAGGTCAAAGTTAACCAGGGCAAAGTGCCGAATCGTGATAGGTCCTCGACATCCTAAAGCTCTACTGTGCCGGCAAATGTTTCAGCAAACAGTTTGGACCCAGCATGTTGATCAAAGCTTCAATATCCCAAAGTTCGCCATCCCCTTCCCAGAACAGATAATAACAGATGATAACAGACAAAAGCCAACCGTTGAGCAAGTCTAAATTAGAACCTCTCCTATCAACGTATTTTCTTCTATTTTTTTAAAGTTGTAAACCGTAACATCTGACCAAGTCCTTATGATTACGAGCATGACAATACAATAATTACAATAAATCCTGCCATCTGTACTATAACAGAAATAATTTACTACAACCGAAAACTCCTGGTGTGGAAGTGGTAAAGTGAAAACCATCAGGAGTTGTTATTTAACCAAGCGTACCTCTCAGAAATCCTACTCCCATCTCCCCCTCCTCCTCTTCAACTGTCTTGATGCAGTTCCTGCTTACTGGGGATACAGAGGAATAGAATTAGTCCAACGATATTAACATGTATTCACACCTACGTTAGCAACCAGAAATGTACACTCTATCCACAACGAAGCATATCAGCAACAGAATGAATTGCAAAACAATAGCAGCGCAGAAATTACTGAAAAATATGACAACACCAGGGACCACATGTAATATGTCTGTGGCAGTCTGGAAAACAACAAACATAACAGCAGCAGAATGAATGTGAAGACGCATACAATAAGTAATATGATATATATATATATAAAGCAGCATGGGTGATAATTTACAAGCAACACTATGATGATAACAGACCTACAAGCAGCAGACTGAATGACAACACACATTTAAGCAGTAGTAAGGATAACAGAAACATAATAGCAAAAGGAGTAAAAGAAAAAAACTAGCATGCCAGCAGCTCATAACATCAACAGATATACCAGTATCACCAATGACAACAAGCACACCAGGTGTGCGCAAGTAGCGGCAGAAGCAACGACGGCAGCAAAAGAAGTAACCAGAAAGGATGACAACATCAGCGACAGCAACAGTGGTCCTACAGTCATTTGCACGCGCTTTGTGGACTTGTGGACATCACACCTTCATGATGTGAGTAGCAGCGACACGCTCACTGGTTTCTCGTCCAGAAGGTTAAAGTTGACTGTGACAGAGACACAGCAATAATAACAGCCACAATAGACTGTAAACAGATTACAACTTTACAGTAGACTGTAAACACATTTACAACATTACAGTAGACTGTAAAGAGCTCGGAGAATACCCAGTGAAAAGGTTCGCTCCCTGTGTCTCCAGCTTGTGAAAGGAGAGGAATGTCCTGAAAAAAAGTATTTCAGACATTAATGTAGTAGGAAAAATACACTCGTAAACAATAAAATATGTGTGTAACATTGTCTTGTTATAGCAACAATAATAAAGTTGATTTATAAAGCCCTTTTTCCTGCCATCAAAGACAGACTGGAATCATTTTACAAGAATGAAAACACAGACCCAATAATGATTGAAGCTGAATACGTTGGATAAATGACTAAAATAGCAATAAACTAGATAAACATGTCTCTGAAAGCTCCCATATGAATGTATTCTACATGGTAATTCTTAAAACTTTATTTTTATCCTGATGGACCAGACAATGTCCCCGATGCAGTTAACTATTGCTTTTACCTGGCAGTCCACTTTCACTCCGTGTTATGATCAAATATTGAAAAAGAAGGTGCTGTTAACATGATCACCCAGACTGGATAGATATTAAATAATTCTCTTGAAGATTTTGGTGATTTGATATCGAAATATACGAAGTCTTAACACGATGAGCAGAGTTGTAAAGCTGCTGTCCTCAACACTCCCAGACTTGAAAAACCGCCAGCATTGTCTGTTTGTTCTTTGGGATGACGATTCTTCCTCTTGGTCTGTCGAAGCCTATCGCATACATCAGTCTGTTCAGCTCCAACAAGGGAAGGAAGCCATCAAACAGGACAACGGAACACTAACACAGGTAAACAATTCAAGAACAGGTCGGGGCAGCTGACAACAGCAGACTCTACAGACAAATAAACATTTGCACAACGAAGGTCTATGTATATGTATATATCAAACAAAGGACAGAGTTAAACAATTCAACAATGTAACCAAAAATCAAAGTAGATTAAATAAACAAAAGGCGTCAAACCATTTGCCAGTTAGCAAAGGGACATCACTCTAATCGCAAGACTCAAAGGAAATCAGTAATTATCCCGAAAATGCTCAGTCGCTCATACATTCTTGCATCCCCAAGATCTTTCTTAAGCAGCTAATGACCACACAAAATATATTTAATTTTAAAAGTCATATCTTAGCTGAATGGGGTCATGGTCTATTGATTACCAGAAACAACATCAGTGTGAGGGAAATGTTAACTAGTTTTTGAGAGCTGAGCGACCTGAAGTGGGTACAGAAGCTATCCTGCCTTCAGCTAATATCCTTAAATTACATGAATTCATTTTTCGCCTAGTGACAAAACATGTTTTGCTAAGTTATATGGCTGATAGGTTTGACAGTAAAATGTTGACATTTATTGGTGACCTAACTCTGTTTGGTGAGAAAAGTAAATAAATAAGAGCTGACGGCCAGCTCTTTAAATAGGTGTCATATCTAGAAGGAAATATATCTGCCACCAGATGAGACTTGAACACGGGAGAAGACAATCCTTGCGGTCGTAGTGACAAGCTGGTGAATATTATGTCACTTTGCTACCAGACCACCCCAGGGTGAGCTGTTCTGCTTTCCCTGCGATAAGAAAACATAGATGCCAGCAGAGTGTGAATAAGAAGCTGATTAGCCATCATCCCGCGAGAGTCACGTGCCCCTGTCGTATTTGTTTAAAACTGACAATATGCTAGAAAGTCGCTGAACCTGCCACCCTGGTGTTTGGACAGAAAAACACATCGTCAGGTGAGTGGCGCTCAGGTGTCGCCGCCAGAACCCTGGGAAGTGGCGCCGACAGGTGTGGGAGCCCCGCGGGCGCAAGGGTGCGCAGGTAGCGCCTACCTGTCCATTGTTATTCCATCAAACCGGCCCGCGGTGTGCAGGTCGCTGACACACACACACAGACACAGTCGCAGACTTCGTCAATCAAACGATGATTGCGATGCCAGGTGTGACCTGAGGTCACGGACACAATAGCGAAAATTTGAATCTTGATGTCCTTTCACTCTATATCTATCCATGTCAACAGTGGATTAAAGATATCAAAGGTGATACAATCGGAAGTTGCAATGGGGTAATTTGCTCACACACCTTAGTAAAGTAATTTTTCTTTTCCTGAAAAATGTCTTCTGCACAAGTTTTCACACAAACATGAGCTGGAAACTACACAAAGCCTGACATCAGTCTCTGAGCAATGTCGCCTGTGAGGGCAAAGGTCAGAAGGGAAGACCTTGATGATAATACCTCCAAATCTCGCCATATCTCGCAATTCTCTGGCCCTACGAAAGACTGTGTACTCTTACAGATTAATATCAGAAAGAAGGAAGAAAATTGTAACTTCTTAACGAGGGAAGGAATCCTTTGGTGAGTAGCTGTCGCTGTCATAAGTTCGTGTGTGTCAATGGAGAACAATGTCTATGTTTACAATATTATATAGACAATGTCTGTGTTTACATTGTTTCTGAAAGTGTTTTGTGATGTATATATGTGTCGGGGTGGTTGGGGGCTTCCATTTGTGTACAGTAATGTGCGTGTGTGTGTGTGTGAAAGTTTTAAATGAACAAACGTAGAATAAATTTACGGCAGACGACAGTTCTCTGTCCTCTTGTCAACTAGCACTATCCACATCCAGATCCAGCTTTTCACACAAACAGAAAAAAAAAAAAAAAGAAAGAAAGAAAGAAAGAAAAAAAAGAAAAGAAAGAAATTTCGAGACGAATTCGATTTCAGTCAGCGTCTGCGTCTGCTAGAAAGGCAACTCCTGAGTGCTCCATGCATGTCAAAACCTCTCCCAGCCGCTCGCACCCGATAGTCGCCGTCTACCGGTTGGAGGATGAGGATCCGAAAGCCGATCAGTCAGTTGTCAGTGTTTTCAGAAGCAGCAGCGAGCTGTCTCCGCCTGCAACAACACAGCACGTGAGTGAAATCTCGTCTTTTTCTTTGTGGAGACTTGAACGCGAGCGAGCGCGACACAGAGAGAGTTCTCGCGTGGCGACGCTAAGCCCTCCCTCTCGGCCAGCCACCAACCAATCAAATTCTCAGCATGCCTGGGTGGGCGGAGCCAATGACGCCGAACGACGAGTGGTGTGTATATTTTGGGCGGCTATTACTGATTTAAGTGGTAGTTAGCCCAGGAGTCGAGAACTAAGTGTGTGCACAGTGTGCGTTGAGTGAGCAGGCTTATATTATCTGAAAATTACCCCTAATCAAGGACAGACAAGCACACTGCAACCCCACGGACGCACAGACGAACGAACCGATTTTCTCCCGGGTCTTCTGTTGACAGCAAATTTGCGGGTTAGTAGAGTTGCCTACCTGTTTCGACAGGTGTCGCGGGCGAGCGTGTGTGAGTGCTGATTAGTGCTGGAAGTAATTCTAGCGAGAGATGATGATGAATTTTTGATCGATCAGGCAGGCATGTGCTTTCCGCTTCTGTTTTTTTTTTTTTTTTTTTTGGAGACAACAGCTTTTGCCTTGGATGCGGAGTTGACACTCGCCTGTCTTGTCTCCGGCTAAAGTTTTGTTTTAGTAGAGATGCTATCTTGATAGTGAACGCGACTACACAACTTGAGCTACGTGAACAATGTTTTGAGACAGGAGAAAGCAGATGTTAGCTGTAAGGACAAGGCAGCTGTTGATAGCAAGAGGATGATGGTTATAGATACGTTTGTTGTTATTTGTTGTTGTTTTGATTGTTCTCTGATGTGTTGTCCTGACTTTTGTAGGTTTTTGAGCGGTTGCCACGTCCCAAGAACCTCGGTCCACAGAGGGTCAAAATCTAAGGACGGCAACCCTACAGAGCCATTTGCGGCGCCCGTCGCCTGAGCTAGCGACGTGTCGTCGTCGTCGTCTGCCGCGTGCCATAGTCGACGGCACTTTTGACCTGTCGTCTGCTTCCTCGCCGGTGTCTTCTTCTCTTCACCATCCGTTGTCGTCGAGAACTGGGACAAACTATCCACCTGCTCTCTTCTCCTCGTCTGATCACGGGTGGTTCGTCCACCCGGTCGCGCTCGCCTGACCAAGCACAGCGCGCGACACTCGTTGGGTAGCCATGGACGGGCTGGAGCAAGAGATGGTCGGCAAGTCGGCCTTCATGGAGCTGCAGCAACAACAGATCCCACCCGGCATGGCGCACCCGGCCTACCCGTCCATTCGGGCAGGGTATCCGACGCAGCATCACCAGCACGAAAGTGTGTTTTCTGCTCCCCAACACGGCAGGGGCCACCTTGGCTACCCGTTTGCTGCGATGAATTCCATGGGCCCACCCGGATATAATGCCCTCCGACACATTTTCCTATGTCGCCGTACCAGACTCCATCGCCACCAAGAGATGGTAAGCCGAAATGAGCAACACTGTAATTTTATCAATTAATTAACCCTGTGCCTGCTAGTAACTATCGTGTAGCGATCCACCCAGAATCCTAGGTCCTGGTACATAGCCTGCTGGGTCCACCCTTCTATCTGAAATGTTAACCACTTACTGCTATGTTTGTCACGGTTCAACTGTTCAGGTTTTAACCCTCTATGGGTGGTGTGACTAGTGGTCCTTTCCTGATGTAGTATGTGTGTATCGGGTAGTCAAGAGAGGTCACGCCATCCACCCGCCTGTCGTAGGGATATGAGTGTTTTGTCATGTGTCAGGAATCCTCGGTTCTGTGTGCGGGTGTGCATATGTGTGCGTACGTGTGTCTGTGTGTTGTCAAGTGTAACAGTAAGATAAACCATCATGTCAAAATATAAGAATAAAATTAAAGATAGTACATCCCCGATTTCCTTCTCGGTCAACCCTTCAGGTTAGAAAAAATAATAATTCTTGAGGAGATCGCCAATGTTATTATCGCTGTCATTGTGTATACATTCGCGGTTAGTTTGGTTCTGCCTATCATAAATATATTTAATCTTAAATTATCTATGAAATACAATACTTTGGAAGCGCTCAAATTAAATTAGTAGCTAGCAAACATGGCATTATCAAGCTGAGATACAGGAGAGAGTGCGTGCAAATTGAAAACTATAGCAGATGCAAAACTTTGCATAAAAAATATTATACACTGTTTAAATTAAATAAAGAAACAAATAAAACATTCGCGCACAAAAAACTAACGGTTTAAAAAAGATGTCATCTTTAGAAATGTGAATTTAAAACAGAAAATTGAGTGCGCAATTAAAATGAATAATAATAAAATATCGATTTAATCTGGTCAGGAACTAAACTACTCAAAATACTCGAAAGTGCTCCTTTGTTCACATTTTAGTGGATCTTTAGTGTCACCTTTTCTAGAAAATAGAGCAGCATTTTTAAAAATCAAATTACTTTATAAATAAATAATTCAGTGATGTCTTTACGGAATATATTTTATTTTCCAGAGTCGAATGTTGAATGACTGGAGAAAGGATGAATAAATAAAAAATGAGGGCTGGTCGTGCGAGAGAAGCATTCGCGAAAATAATTTTTTAATAGCAAAAATAAGAAAAGCACCAACAAAATCTTAATTTTTTTTTTTTTTGTCTTAGAAATAAGTGAACTCGAATTGTAGACTATAAATAAAATTGTTCATGTTTTTATTAAGAAGAGAAGACCCGAGAAAATAAATTTCTTAACAATCGCAATGTCAGAGAACAAAAAAGAACAACAAAAGGCCCGATCATTACAAGATTTTTTTTTTCTTGCCGCTGTTCCTGCCTCTTGTGCCAGTGTCTCCCACCTGTCCACTTTGTCACAGTTGCACCTGTAGGTAATTTGCAATGCAGATGTTTCTGACAACCTGTAGCATACCCTGTCCCCGACTAGGGTACTGATATACACACCTCCCGTAACGAGCTTCACAGACCACGAACACATTCATTGTATCTCCTTACATTTTGTTCCTCCCACCCACCCCCACCCGAGCGGCAGGGACATGTGTAGGTGTTGGACTGGTGGATCTGACAAACAGATTGGGGTATGAAACATTGTTAAAAGGCTCCCCACCTCGGAGGTTTGAGCCGACAAAGATACGTAGAGATACCCCTTACTGCGATATATTTTTACGGTGAAATAAATTTCATTAAATACGGGTCAGCATTTTTAATCTTTTACCATTTCCCCAATTTTTATTTATCTTTCTAAATAAATTAAAATATTGTTAAAGTCGTCAACGCTTTTGCCAGAAAATTTCATCCCGCTAACACTAGCAACTTCCTGGTGGTAGAGACTAAGATTATTGCTAATTATTGATTGCCGCACATGGTGTACTTCCTCTTGTAATAATTACATCAATTATTACCTCCGATACAAAGAGGATGGCTCTGGCAGGGAAGATGGTGGGGTAGTGGGACTGTTGACAACTGTGTTTAGTGGCTTCGTTAGTGATCAGATTTAAGAAACACACCTAACCATAATTTCATTTGCTACAACTTGTCCATACACCTGTTGCTGTGCAGGGGAAAGGTGTGTCGGGTGTGTGGGGCTTAGAGATGTTGTAGGTTGGGTGGGAAACTAGAAAATAAAATCCAGACAATGAGTATTAATAATGTCCGAAGGGTTGTCTCCCAAAATTGTCCATAAAATTTAGTTATGGTGTCTGTAAAACTATTTAGTGTTTTTCTTCCATAGGATTCCCCGAGTAAAACTTTTAATCAGATGATAGACTATAGTGTTGGACAGAGCGATTATTAATTTTTTTTTTTAAATCAGAGTCGGGGAAGTTGGTGGGGGGAAAGAGAAATGATGGGGGTGAGAGATTCTGGCTAGGTGTTATGGGATAGTCAACTCTGATTTTTACAATCCTCGGAAAGATTAGAAAAAAATATGCTCACCCAACCGCGAAAAAAGTAATACTGTTAGATATCTGAGTATCCTAACGTGGTGGCTTTTCTAGGTCAAGGTAGGCTTTCTTGTCAGTCAGAGCAATGCTATCAGTGTGGAAGATCTTGAAATAAGGAATTGGATATTGACTTTTGCAAACGAGACACTCACCGTGGCAGGTACCCCGGGTGAAGCGAAACCTGCACTGAGGACCTTGTCAGAAAAACTCCGACAGGCTTCGTGGAACTTACCTGTCGACGATCGGGACCCGTCGGGACCACCTCTCAGATGGGACAGTGATAACGCATCAGTGTTTGAATCTCTACCTCAGCCTCCACCACCACCACCTCCACCACCACCGCCGCCGTCAAACAACAACAGCTCAGGGTATGACGAGAAGCTGATGGGCGCTGGGTTAGACAGTATGTCGCACAGCTGGGCTGTGAAGGACGAGAGCGCGGCCGAGTCCGCCGCCAAGACGCACCCCTCGGCCCCCCACTTTCTGGACGCCGACTTCAAACGAGAGGCCATGTCGCCTGCTTCTCGTTGCGTGGAAGACAACGGTGCTGCAGGACCGCCAGCTATGCTGCTGCCGCCGGGCCCCCGACTGCCCAACCCCCTGGGAGTGACATCAGGAGGGCAGCGAGATGGGGAGCTGCTGGGAAAAAGTTTTCAGTACCCTCTCGGGGCTGACCGCTCTCAACGGGACTATTACCCTCCGATCTACCCTTCCGTTCATGATACGTTCTTTGCTGCTTACACCTCCCGATGCCCAGGTACATCTTGTGTTGTGACATGCTTGGCTACTTTCATGTCTCATTGATACATAGTAATTAAAAAAAAAATTCCTATGGGATTGAATTCACGCAGCTGATGGTTTTTGCACTTCACTGATTCACATCTCAGCTTCCCCCTTTTTTCTCTAGTCCTTTCTTTACTCTGGCAATATATGTCTGTCTGTTCGCCTGCCTGCCTTCTCCCACCTCCCACTCTCAATCGTTCCTCTCTTTCTTTCTCTATCTCGGTCCATGTGATTGCCATCATGCTTTCAATCAACCTTTACCTAATTTCGCAATATAATGTGTTTGCTTTTGTCCGCAACAGCCCATGAAGTATCCTTTGATTTGTTTGACAAATGTTTCTGTTGCATGTGTGCCAAGTATGCGTGCATGCATGTGCGGGCAATGGCGAGGGCCTGAATGACGTGCATCTCCATGCACATGCAGTCCTTTGATTTCCTTTGAGTCCTGTCCTGGCAACTCTCCCTTTCTCGCTCTTTCCTTCATCATGGCTCTGGCTCTGTTCCGTATACTACCTTTTTCCTTTCCTCCCAGCACAAATCCCTTCTTCAAGCTCTCCTGTACAGAAAGGCATGGCCATTCTTCATGTTGTGAGTCCTTCTGTTGAAAGGCGGCCTCCTCGCCGATGCTGGGGGTTGTAGGAACAGGAGGAGGCGGCAAAGGCCATGAAACTTTAACATCTGCCACGTCAACACAAGACAAGAGTGTGTGGTACCCGCCCCTCAAAACAAGAGCAGAAACCCTGGCCTGTCTCTCCCTCCTGCTGCCGCACCATGCCAAGTTCTGTTTGAACTGCTTTCTCTAGCAATAATCTTCAAAAAGAAAGCAAAATTCTGCCCCCGACCTCCCTGCTGGCACTATTTTTCTTAGTATGTAGCTCAAGAGTGAAATCTCGCTGAAGACGAGACACTTCGATATTCATTACCAGTGTTAACCAGCTTTCTATTGACTGAAGAATCATGAAGTCGGCCAACTTCTTGTTCTTTTGTATGCAGGGTGTTCACTGAGGCGTGTCGTACACAGGTGAAAGACTTGCCGGCTAAAACCTACTTTACCTGCTGATAGGTCAAGCGAAGAAGACTGCCATTCATTAATGTTTGTTAATTTAGCTCATTAACTTCTCTTCCGTTAACTTAGGAATAGTTTATTCTGATCTTGACCAACCAAAGTAGTTGTAAAAAGATTGCTAAACACTTCAATTTTAAATGAAAACATTTATCAACTGTATAGTAAGTGTCATAAATGCCTCCCCCAACTCGCTTCCACCTCCCCCGTCCCAAGCAAAATTAATGGGATTAGTGTGAAGGGGTTACATTAGAAGAGGTTGGAGAGTTTTGGGATAGGGGTACCTGATTGGATGAGTAACACCTAAGTGTCAGTTGAAGTCTTGAAGACAGTGTTGACGGTTACAGCGAGGTAGGCATGTAGACACTAGTGATCGCGAAACGGGTAATGATGTTGTAACAGTGTCCGACGGGTGGGTAGCTCGAGCCACACACTGGGTAGTAAACTATCCAAGGTAGAAAGGTGTGGGAAGACGTGCTGTAACATCAGAAAGGTTGTTGATATTGGGTCCTTGTTTACTTTCCACACCTGATGTTTACCTTCTCTCTTCCTTGTTTGTTGCTCTTGTTTTATACGATATGACGTCTGCTTGTTTATGTCTTTGACAGGCTGGCATGAATGTCTTGAAGTAAGGTATATCATTTCTGTAGAAAGGCTGTTCCCATAATTTGCAGGACTAGAATCCTCACATGTTTACCACTTGTCTCGATTAGTTCGAAACATTTAAGAAATACCTAAGCCAAGGAGAAATCCACTTCTTCGTCAAAGTCTGGAATCGCACGTTCCTTCTACTGACATTTAATTTTCCGTCTCCATGAAAACATTTCCTTAATCGATAACAAAAACCAAGCAAAACAGAAAAATCAACCAAGCCATTACTACAATGTTTAATAACACATTATAAATATGTTCTTATAAAATTCTTCAATTTTTGTCTCTAGAATATTCTAACAGGACACATTGTTTCTTGGCTAAAAATTCTTCTCGAACCGCACACATCGAGTACACAAACATGTGTACCCTTGCTTGAACACGGGGTGGCGGCTGCAACATCAAAATCAATGTGATTTTTTTTTTATTTTTTTTTTTTTGTGACCGCCTTTCAGGCTGCACGTGTTCCAGCTTTGGTGTGCAGACGGTGAGATCCAAGCGTGCAAACTGTCGATAAAAGCACTCACAGAAACTCGCAGTCTCCTCGTCGTCTCGACTCAGGTGTGGAGTCAATCGACAGAGCGCACACACAAAGCCGTAACACCCAGTCTACCCCACCTCAGCCCAGCTCCTTCATAAAGAACATCTACCCATCTTCTACCCCTCTACCCGTCTCTGTAACGGTACCTGAATGATTCTGTTCAGCAGGTACATTATTGAGGGTTTGAACATAACTATTGTCCGATGCAGAAAACCTACAGAAAGACAATTCGGATTCTGAAAAAAAAATCGGGCTGCAGTTGTCTAGTTTAAACATAAAATGCAACTGTACAGTTCTTATATAAATGTACAAACTAGTATAGCAAAAACTGAGTTGTACAGTAGTACAGTAATGAGAGTGGACTATGGACAGGTGTACACGACCTGGAATATTTTATTTAAAGTGTCGTCTGAATAATAATAGTAACAATAGTACAACATGGCAATGAGTGTCTCACCGTTAAACAATGTTAATTAATTTGTCTGCCATGGTTAGTGTTAATTATAGGGAAAACACCACCCATAAAAATGTTAGGAGTGTTTTACATTCCACTGACTCTGTCTCATAAGAGATGTCGAACAGAGAACTAATATTTTTGTAGTTATTATTCGTATAACACAGTATCTTTAAATCCTCATCAAGATTTACCCTCATTTTATTATTTTCTTTACAGCATAAGCAACACATTTTCTTTTTCAAATATATTTTGTTTCCCTTGGAAATGAATTTGCGAGTTATTATCTTAGAAGTAAGCAAACAAAAACAATGTGACTGTAAAACCAAGATGAAGAAATGTTTTGTTTCCAGCCGTCCCCTTTGTTATGTTTATTTTTTTTCCTTAAATATTATTGTCTGCCACTATATGTCTTCGATTAGGATTATTTTCTGAAGTCACAATTCTTATCGCTCTTCCGATTTGGACAACAAGACAATTCATTAACTGCAAGGTCCTCCCCTCCTCCTCACCCGTGTTGACCTCAGGCTGACGAGACCACAAGCGTCTCCTAACTCATGAAGAGGGTTAATTAACTTCCTGGGTTGATAAGCGCTCAGCTTCTCGAAAGTCGACACCGACCCCAACTGAGGGGTACACAGTCTGATGCTGGATACAATGTTGACAAAATTTCATTACAAGACCTTTCTTTCACTCATTTGTCGTACACTTGGGGACTTTGTACTGTTCTCGTTTGTGCCAGTTTGTACATTGTCACTCTCCACGTGGATAAGCAAATCAGAAGTGACACTTCCAGAGAAATGGGGCATGACAGCGAGAAAAAAGGTTGGAAGGCAGAGAAAGAGAGAGAGCAATTATTTCCACTTGACGTCAGTGTAAGATTTGCGACAAAGGTTTTGTAGATATTCCCTCGACCAAGCTCGAACATTTTGCGAAAGTTATTGCAGGAAAGGTGCTGTGCTTCACCTGAAGTTTACAAGAGAATCCTGAAACCCGTACATTATTTTAGGAAAGTTTTTTTATATGTACAACGGCTTATCTCTACGATCTTTTGCACTTATATAATGTCGGTAGGTAAGGTACCTGAAAGAAAATATTTTAATTGTGTTTACAGTAGTAGTTTTGTATGTTCTTAGTTGCAGCGGAGGGTCTGTCGTTATCATCAGTAGAGATAACTGGTGACTTATTTCCGGTCTAAATAGCTCATAAAGTAATATTGTTTATATTTCTGGTCACTGGAAGAGATTACCCGAACTCAATCCTACTCCCGATGACGCATGTCCACGATCTTCGGTGGACGGGTTGGTTATCATATCTCGCCATGTAGAAAAGCTTTTCTTCTTAACCTCTACCTCTTCCTCCACCTCAGAGATATGTTTATAAGTGCATCTGTAAGCATGCGCACACACACCCTTCAACAATGGCTCCCCTTATACCTTTAGGGGCGTTCTCGCTGCATTCGAGAAGACATCTTGAAGGAAAGCGTCAACAGGTACTCACTTGTCAGAGAGACGCTTTTTATTTTTAACTTCGCAGCTAAAGAGCTACTTTGACATCCCCCCTGCAGGGCAGCTGCCAGCGCAGTCGAGGACAGACAGGGTGCCAACAGCTTTACGCGAACCTACCCCGGGTAGCTGCCGATTTTTTCTCCTCGCTGCGTGCTCGTTGACGCCTCAGACACACGAGTCCTCAGTCTTGTAGAGCTGTCAGCTGTCAACACATCGATAATTGGCTTGGAACTTCCTTGCTTTTTGTCCCCTACCTCCCTTTTTCCTCCTGTAGCGGGGTCTCTCTCATTTCTTCTTTGTCGAGATGTCCATTTATACGACTCTGAATGTGGATTTTTGATGTTAGGACTGAATTCAATAGAAAGAGAGCAAATGAGTTGCAAAGGACACAAAATGATGACCGTTTGTATTTTTATTGGTTTAGACTTGTGTTTTCAATATTTCTGTCCTTAAGATAATCTCAGAACTCTTTGTATTCCCGAGAATGTGCATGTGTGTGTGTTTGCTCATGTGAAAGAGAGAAGGTGAGAGAAAGGGTCACAAGGCAGGCAGCAGGCAGCAGACTGAGCGCATGAGTGAATGAGTCAGCGATAGTCTGCCCCTGCTGTACCAAAAAACACATTACCTCGACCGTGTCAGCGAAACAAAATTAATTGACCTCGAGCTGAAAGCATCTCTTAGAAACCAATTGAACCTTTCGCCGCACCTCTTAAAATTGAATTGCTTTGTAAGAGACACCGTTGAATAAACAAGGCGCGTACGGCTTTGTCGCGGGCATTGTGCCTGGCAAGCTGTTTGAAATGGAGAACACTTTCTCCGCCTCCGCCGCGGGAGAGTTCTCGCAAAACAGTATCGAATGATTGTCGACACCGACCAGTGTTTCGCCACTTCCTAGTCTTCCCAAGCACTGGGGTTCTCATTGACTCACTGATGTTTTCAGACAAAACTGAATGGACATGGTTGGGGATACAAAAGACAAAACTTTTTTTAAAGTCCACTACAGCGAGAGATAACAAAAGCTGTGTTGGGATCATAAAAAATGGGAGAAAGAGTATATATTGATAGGTTTGTGTTTCATTATTCTGCTTCAAAGGATTTTTTTTCGCAGATCAAGGGTTTTACAGTAACTCAAATACTAAAACTCTCTCGGAAAAAGAACGAAGGGCATGGCAGTCCCTGTCTCGGAAATATCACCTTTGCCCACTTTACTGGGTTTAGATGTTAGTTTTAAGTGCTGAAAGCCATGTCACATGAGTAAAATGGGTTTGTTAGTGAACAAATTGGCTTCTACGATACGACATCAGCATTTTTTGCTTTTGTTTGCTTTGCTTTTGTTTGTTTATGCTTGAGTGATTACCACACAGCGTCAACAGTTTCATTTCGTTACCCTGTTCCAGCTCAGTGAGCAACCTTGCAGCTGTGCGCCAATCCTCGAATGTTCCAAAACAAAATCAGACTAAGAAGATTTGGTGTTGTTTGCGGGTCAAGAAACAAAGGCAATGGAAAAAGCAATAATGAATTAAAAGCACCCGTGAGTGTCAGCATAACATTATGTGATGATATGAAGAGACAAATTGATTACGAAGATTGTAATGGGTTAGGGTTCTTTTTGCAGGCTCCTATTCTTATTTAGTTTTTCTTTTCATAAGCATATTATGATTTGATAGTCATACACCTGCACCTGCTTCTAGCAGACATTGAATAAATAATAATAATAATGATAAACTTGTTTTGTATAGCTTATAAATACACTCATGAAGGAGCATACAGTTAACGTTTCGCACCCGTGCGGTGCCCGACTACTAAGGCCAGTGAATCCGAATTACTATTGTAAAAAACAAAACAAAATAAACCAACAACAAAAAAAAAATCCAACAAACAAACAAACAAAAAACCGAACAAAAAACAAACCAAACAAACAAAAGTCTGCCAAGGATGGCCAGCCGACATTATCAGGGTCTTCCAACGCCACGAAAAAGAAGATCCCCACCACAACCTTTACTTCTCGTTCATCACCAGTTTCACGGTAGCCAGGAGCTGCTCGGTTATTGTTGATCTGACAGAGTAATTAACGTGGATCAAGGCACCAGGCTTTTCATGGTGATATCTCGCCAAGCGGCTGGCGCGTCACACGGGATTAACGCCTGTCCGACGAGATTTCCAGGCCTTCAGCCGTCTGCGCCGACCGCAGTGGATGGGCTAATGAGACGAGCTCTCAGCATGGAACACCCCAACTCTCCACACTCACTTGTAAAACTTGTAAACTTCTAGACTGCGGTATCCGCTTCAGTGGGTCGAGTTTTATGAGGGAGAGATCTTGACACGTGAATACTCATGCTGTTTTTTTCTTATCCACTCCACTTCGTAAAGTTTCCTAGTAAGGATTCGAAAGTTATTGTAGCTGGCTTCTGAGACGTCTTTGGACACGACACACCCAGGATTGTTTGTCCTTTTTTTCTCTAAAATAAGATTTTGTATGCTCTACCCTCCAAACCTTTCTCCTGACACGAGCTTCGTCGACGTGAAGATATCTCGTGAAGTCAAAAGCGTTGCACGAATCTAGGAAACTTTCTAACTTGGCACGGACAAGTCCAACGGCTGTGGTTCATCGTCTTTGGAACGAATACAGCCTCTCTCATTCTCTCTCTCTGAACAACAAGTTGAAAGGGACCAAGGTCAAGAGTTGTTTTAAAGGATGGCGCACTGCCGCATCGGCTCGTTGACAATGAGGAGTTGGTGGAGGAGAGTTGCCGGCCTGTCTGATGCCCCCAGCCGCCATGTCGTGTTGAAAGTCCTCGTCGTGTGAGAAGTATTATTGCTGCTTCCTGCTGCCATTCCCCCGTCATTGAGAGAGCATCGCACTCTTCCAGCCATCGACTTCATTAAAGTCCTTCTGTCTCTTCCTCTCACTAGCCTCTATTCAGTCCTCGCTAATCGTTTGCTTCACAATCGCTTCCATGCTTTGTACTTGAATCCCTCACTCTCTCTCTCTTATCCTCTTTCTCTCCATGGCGGCTTTCTCTGATACTCCTGGATGGTGTTTCAATCGCTGTATTATGTGTACGGTCATGTTAGCGTTGATTGTTGTTCTCAGTGACATGTAAACAGACTGTTTGAACAGGGGATTTCCTTTTTTTTCTTAACCCAGGTTTTCTTTTTCCATTTCACTACTACGGTTTAAAATATTTTCTTCTATTCGTCGCTGTTATTGTTGTCCCTTTTCTCAGTTTTTTTCTTTTTTCTCTTGCCACACTTCAGTTGCATTAGATTCCATGAGAAATCTTTTTTGATTATTTATTATACTGGTATATTTACATTTATTTAATTATGCATGAGTCATTGACTCTACCTAAGTATTTCAATCAACACATAGGACCGAGCAGTTCCTACTCTAGCCTGCCTCATTTCTATTATTTCTGTTCACGATAAGGCAAAAACGGTTCCGCAAACAGCGAGAGAAAGTCAATCATTTTTATCGACATTCCAGTCACAGTTTATAGCCAAAACAATCGCATGCACGCGCGAGCAATCTCAACCCACGTGCGCGGCGATCAAAAGATATATTGACACGCTGGGTCGGCAAAGTCTCCAGACTGGTTCCCAGGCTGAATATCCGTGGAAGAGAAACCTGGCACTGTGGTCAAGACTGTGAATGACCATGTTTACACATAAAAATTCTGAGTTTACTGACCACCGTGCTGCCCAGAACCCTGTAAACAAGCTCGGTGTTTCTAGACTTCGTGTACCCTGTTTTTTTGCTGGCCCTCGTCTTCTTGCCCCACAAGTCGTACTACCCCGGGTAACATCCTCCCCGCCCCTTTCCCCTTAAATTCCTTTCTCCGCACCCTATAGCTTCTGCTGACTACTCTATCCAAACCGGATATTGTATTTGACAAGTTGGCTGGATGGGCGCGTTCTTTATGGTTTCCTTTGGTCCCCTGTGAAGGTGGGGAACATTATAGCTCTCTACTTACTATCTTGTGAGCTTCAACGAGAAGAGAGGGAATAAAACGTTATCGGATTTTAACGAAAATTTTTTTTTCCCATTGGGTACAAATTTTGCATAAATGCATTCAGGAAATCCGTCTAGTATATCCGCCCGTTGGGTGGGTGGAGAAGAGATAAGATGAGATTCGTGTTGTGACTAAGGATTCGCCAGACGACTCTCAATACAAATAACTGTTGTTTGTTGCAGACAAAAGTCAAGTGGAGGAGCAGCTTAGAATCAATGGCAAGGGGAAAAAGATGCGAAAACCGCGGACCATATACTCCAGTCTCCAACTCCAGCAGCTGAACAGACGCTTCCAGAGGACGCAGTACCTGGCTCTTCCCGAGCGCGCGGAGCTGGCGGCGTCCCTCGGACTCACCCAGACCCAGGTGAGTCTTGATGTGTGATGAGGGTTTGCCGAGCGAGCCAGACCGAAAACTGTGTGAAAAAAACTAGAGAGGCTTTTTAGACCCATGCTAATCTTTCACCACTTGAAAATGAACCCCTTGTAGGTACATCAACCCATTAACTTGCAAATGAAAGAAGCCGTAGAGTAATTCCCAGGACATTTTTATGTTACATTAAAGTCATTGCAGTAAGGATACTGTTACTTACAGCTTGTAGCGTGTCTTTTATTTATTTAATCTGGAAATAAATAAAACAATTGTGCAATGACCACAGCTCTTCGTTTATATGAGGAATTGTTTACAGGAGTTTTGCTGGACATTCACATATTGTTTACCTCTATTTTGTTGCGGTGTCAGACCTAACCCAGTATTAAGTGCACGGTGCGTATACGTTCGTCTCTGCTTTAACTCCTCCACCCGGGATACAAGCCCCTAACGTACCCTCCTGGAGGATCAGTTACAAAACAGCAATTAAAGCAGACGAAAGTAGGGAGGCTGTGCCGTCCTCCTCACAACACCCAGTGTGACCCACCCATGGCAGCAGCCTGCACTCGGTGACTCTTGGTTCTGGGGAAACTGATAAATAAACGGAAAACTTGGAACACCTGGCTAAGACCAATTTAGAATGACGGGAAATATATTCTCGCGTGATTTCTCGATATATGATTACAGACACAAGACTAACACATCTTAATTTGCGAATGTAAATTAGATATATATTGAAGACATTGATGCCAGAAAAAAAATAAAACAAACAAACAAACCAAACAAACAAACAAAAACCAGAGCATCAAAATTGTTTACTGCGCATAAAATAATGCTTTTCCATAATATTTTACTATCTTAAAGAAAATATCATTAATATCGGTAACAATAATAGTAAGAGAGGACAAAGAGCTGGGTTGAGGTGGGGTGTGATGGCTGTCAGTTCACGCGAGCTAATTTTACTTTGTACGAGATTTCCTGCTGTTCAGCTGGCCTTTGAGGACAAGACTAGAAGGTATATCGGTGTTACCCGTAGGACAAAGTGTCCCCCAATACCCGACTGCAAGATCAGGAGGACGCCGCTCGTGAGCCAGATGCGATACGGTATACGTGGCGCTCGCCGGACGAAAGTCTAAACTTGTCACTGCTAACGAACGAGTCCCACAGGGGCCACAAAATGACATTGTAATCCCTTGAGCCAGGGCCAAGCCTGGATGGAAGAGTCAGGTTGCTCAAAGAGGGAAAGGCAGCGCTCTATGAAACAAGAGTCCAAATTCTTCGTATTGTTCGCGAAAACCCTGAAAAAACTCTACACGCCTGGCAGGATCACGTGACGCCTCCCAAGTCTCTGAGAGAGACAGACAGACAGACAGAGCAGTGTCAGATCGATGTAATGAATGACCTAAGAGTTACAAGCGATCATCAACGGATTAACGCAAAAACTAATAATAATTAAAACATTATTCGATTCAAACTAGAGTTGGTCATTTAAAATCGTTTTGTTTACAGTTATCTCCCTTTTCTTTTCATCCACGACGCATGTGGACGCGTGTAAGACAAGGTTTCTAATGTAATCCGGTAGGTGTAATGTTGTCAGACATTGGTAATGCTAGTTCATTAATTGTACCCTATCTTTCTCTCTCCTCCCCTACTCTTGCCCGTCCCTTCTTCCTCTCCTACAAAATACTCGTGTCTCTCTGTCATCTCCCAACAATAACCTAAGCTGCCTAAGTCTCCGGAGCCTCGAGGGTGTGCATTTCCATGTTTACTGAACCAGCGGCAGTTAACTCTATCGTTTAATGCCTTCAGGGGGGCATGTACCATTGGCGGGTGCGCACGCCACGCATCCATTTAATGGGATATCTCGTAGCTGGCACCTGCATTTCTTGTCTCTGGCCCTAAGCCGGATACTTAGCTTGGAAGAAACTTCCGAAATCCACCGAGGGCATAGAAGGTATGGATGAACTAAACTTGAGCTTGTACTGAGGAGTCGGGTGAAATCCGGCGAGGGAGAGACGGGGGGACAACGGGTGGAGGGGTGGCAGGTGGGGTTCGCTGAGTGTAAATAGGTCTGGATCTTGGGACATTGACAGTGACAATAAAATATATATAAAAAGTATTAGCAATAGGTAAAAACAAGAATATATGTACAAATGCATTCTAATACACAATTTAGTAAATTATCCTTGAATTGAATTATTTAACAAATCCTATTTTGCAATCTTTGATTTTTTCGTTCATTACTTTCTACACACCCACACACACCCCGTTTCCCCACCAATGTAACAAAGGTTCAAGTCGAACTAGCAAGAGATGTGTCCCGCAGTAAAGGTCCTATTTAGCACAAGAATAAAGGACGGATTAGGTTTCCTTCGTCCTATTTTTCTGTTCGTCACACCCTTGACACCGCTTTCACGCGAGAAAGGGCGAGAGCGAGATAGTAAGTTTGTCCTCGTCTAACAGTTCACACAGATACTTGTCTCCGCTTTGTGTCCTTCGTAGTTTTATTGGATACACTTCCTCTTGCATGCCATCTGGGAACCCCCTGCTCCCCCCTTTGTTTCTCTCCTCCCTTCTCCTCACACCTAGTGGCCTACAAAGGGTGTGTACACGCAGACACTAAATAAGGCTTCCAAGCCTGGTACCCGAGGAAACCTGTCTACCAGATTTCTCTCGTATATCAGTGTCTTGGTTCGCTCGACAAGAGGTTGGAGCAGAGCTGAGCACCCGCACCCGCCAACCTGTTTCTTTGCTTTCGCTGACCCCCACCAAGGATTATGGGAAGTTTAAGTCAGGGTAGAGGTGTATAGGGTGGTGACAGTAGTGAAGGGAATGACCATAGAATAAATGTATGTCCATCGGAGGTTTCGTTAACGAACGTTTCTGGTTCGATGACCGCAAAAAAGCATGGAAGTGGATTATTTTAAAAGTCGATGTAAAGAATATCAATGTAGCTTACAATGTCGCGACCATGGGGAAAAATATTAATACTTCCTCAGTCCTCAGTGATTATGTCCAGATTGGGGCTAATCGATTTTAGTGACGGCTTTCTTACAGGGTAAGTCAAACCTGCGGGGTAGATACCTCTCACCAAGGAGTAGCTGGACGGAAGAACAGTATGGTACATAGGTCAGATTTTTGCTGGAGTATATCAAGAGGAAGCAAATAAATAAAGTAGCCAGTGGGGTGGGGGAGAGGTCAAAATCAAGACACCCGAAGGAGGCTCGGGTGTCAATAACGATGGCGTGGACAACACCGCAGATGGCGCTCCAGTGACGAGCGCGAGCCGCGCGCGCTTCATCTCCGCCCCCTCCCCAACTTCTCCTTCTGGTCGAGGTGAAGGAAGGGGTAGGGGGCTCGTACCCGCGTCTGGCCGGCGTCAGGCTGTCTCCACCCGCATCGGTACCGACGGTGGCCAGCTGCAGCGTGTCCAGCATCGCCCTCCATTGACAGCGAACACAACTGGTTGTGGGTCAGAGTTTATTGTGGCGCCCTCTGACCTGCTACAGCGCGCGGTGTCAGAGTTGGAGACTTATTTTCTGTTTCCTGTAACCTGGTCTCTATTCCTCGCTCACTATGTCTCCAACCTCCATTTGTATGCTTGTCTGTCTATTTGTAGCCGTTCCATCCTTCCCACACGCCAGTCGTTTACCTCTTCATTCGCTTTATTTTGCACGTTCGTTTACACTTTTTTTTTTAAAGTTCCACCTCGTTGTAATATCAGTAGCCATCCTCCTGAACTAACTCGGAAGCAATGGAAGACCAAGCAAGTTAGGTAGTATTGGGCGCCATAAACTTGATTTTCCATTTTTATTTCTCCTTGAAGAAAAGTTTCTTATTACATGCAAACTGAAATGCAGTTCAAGTGAAACGCCAGTGAGATTTCTACAAAACTGTATTTATAATTCCCCGCTGACTGATAAGAAGCCGAAAAACGAAATAATCAGTTTTCAATCAGAACGAATAGATGATGACTATAACATATTTGTTAAATCTCTAAGCAATGAAAACGGGGTTCTAAGAATTTACAAATGCTTCTTAATTTACTGAAAATTACATCAATTTCACTTAATTTAAATTAGATTCATTTCGAATAAAAATTTCGGTTATGTCAAATAATTTAAAAGTAAAGTCATTTCAATTAATTACAATACGTAGTCAATACTGGTTTCTAAAGACAGAAATCAGCAAGTATATTCTTATTAATAATAAAAAAACCAAATAGCTAAGTTTGGAAAAAATAATTTTGTGATTTATTTCTCGGCTTCTTGGCCTAATTGTGGTTTTGTTGTCTTCTTGCTCGTGTTCTTATCCTTCTGTGTATCCTGCCTACAGTTTCTTGCCAGTGTATAGTTAGGTCTGGTGGACGTGGAAGTGAGGAGAACTCTGTGCTGAGGAGGCGTGTTTGGCAGACGATACATTCAGCTGTTGACGCGAGCACAATAACGTCTGATGTGGGAGGGGTAGGGGGGCGTAACTGTAGGAAGTCGCGGCGGCGAGCGAGGGAGCGAGAGATAGAGCGAGGTTTATCTCCACCCGTTTGCAAAGTACACGACTACCGCGACCATATGGACATCGTCCAAGGCGAAAAATTCTGTCTGCTAATCTACTTTTCACATCCATCAACTAAGAGTTGGTCTTCCCCTGTCTTGTTCCACATCATTCTTTTGAGAAGAAAAATTTGTAATAGACCATAAACATCAGATAAACATGTAGATTAAGAGATATACTATGGCGGAATATATTGTTTTCTGAAATAAACCATGAGTTCTGATGAGGCTCAGAACCCTGAATGCTTGGCAGTTATATCGGAACTTTATTCCAATCAACAGTTGTAGGAGACCTTTGTCCACACAAATAATAAATATTTAACTGTATAGGTAGTCATAAATATGCGCAGGACACATATCACAACACCTTTTTAAATAATCACAGTAGGAACGCACATGCAAAAGAAATATAAAAATACACAATAAACAATAAATCCGTATTCCAGCGATAAACTCCCATGCATCAAAAACTCAAAATAAAATTATTAAAAAATAAACTACACGTGCACAGCAAACAAAAGTGCTCACAAAAACCTGTGTCTATCATTCGCCCAGCATTGAAGAACAAAAGCAAATAAATAAAACAAAGACTATCATTTTTTAATCTGACCAAGAAAGAGAAAATATGCAGAGATTCTAATGCTGCAATTAAAACTGTTTAAATACACTTGAGTAAGTGGGTAATCAAGCGAATAAATAAATATCTGTGAGTTTTACCTCAGAACCCCGGAGAATGCGATAGTCATTGCGAAAAACTAAAAGAAAAAAATCACACCCGATATAAACTGATATCATATCAGATTTCTTCCCGTTTAAAGATGTCATCTGAATACTTCAAACAACTTACGTTTGATGACAGTAAGTCACAAAAGACAGACACTCCATAGTTATTCTCCGCTTTGAATAACATTCGGGATTTAATTTTTTTCCCACTACAGTTAGTAGAATAATTACTCGAACTGGTAGGATTTTCAACTCAACGGTGGCTTCATGTCCGGCTTTCACATTCATATTGAAATCCATACTGAATGTTCACTTCTGTTTATTCATGTTGGTCGTCCTCACACTTTTTGTTCCCATAACTCAAGGAAGGATACTTCTCCAGTGTGAAATCACTTTTATGCCGTGATTCATAGAACGAACCGAATTTAGAATTTCATATTTCCAAAATGTAGACACTTTTTTTAGTATTTAAGTTAAAAATTAAAAAGTAATGAAGTAGGTGCTCCTTCATCCGAACAGTAGCAGGTAACCCTCAGAATGTTTCATGAAGCAAAGAGATAGAACTTCCATCTTGAATCGCACTCCGTCTGGAATCTGAAAACTCCTTAGAATACCTTCACTTCTAGGTTATAATTCCAAAAGAGGCAATATAATTCTTTTCCTTTCTGCTTCTGCAGTTTTCCACACTTTTCTCGAGGGTGATCCAGCAACAACTTCGCGATTTTTAATCCAATAATTTCCAAGAAGCCAGCTGTCACGTGTTTTAAATCCACAATCTCGAAAAAAAAAAAAAAAATTCTTGAAGGCACATATTTATTTCCGCAGAATTCCGAATTGACATTTTTCAGAAGAGAAACTACTAAGGTACACCTTGCGTGGCAGAGTATCCAGACTGCAAGCATTTAGTGCTATTTGCAGGTGAGAAACGAACCCCTGTGTACACACGACTGCCAGGGGCCAGAGGCCGCCAGGACCTGCGCTAACCTTTTCACCGGTCCGCGTTCAGGCGCCGACGCTCAGGTGAGCTGTGTCCTCCTGGCCAGTGCCAGGAGTGGCGAAGGGCAGCTCTCTGGGCCAGGGCCACTTATATACAAGACTAAAATTGACCAATTTGAGGAAAGGAGTCATTTTCTTCCTGTCAGAGCGGCATTTACCCAGCGTTGATTGCGGTAAAGTATTAGTTTTGTCAACAGCAAAATTTGCCTTGATTACACCCAATTTTCTTCGACGCCCAAGCTTAAAATTTCATAATAGTGTCTGATTAGGTGGTTTTAACGTTCACCGGTTAATTTATTTGACAAGACATCGCACTTAGGACGACGACAAACGAGTCCATGCTTACCAAATCTTTCATTAACGAAAAATAGGTCCAGAAAAGGGCGATTGATTCTTTTTTTACCTAAATTGTAGCACCCGGGAATAATAACTGGAATAAAGCAAATTAAACATTATTTTCTGTTATTTTCTGCCTGGTCGATACGGCTGAACGTGTCGGCTGGCAAAAGGCCTGTGATCACAACCGGGGCAGGTCCGATCCAAAGTGTCTGATCCTTGATAACCACCTTGTCAAATTTCCAGTACCTTGTTACGTCAGGAAGACCTGTGTTTTTCGCTGGGAAGGTGATGGTTTGAAAAAAGGGACGGCAGCGGAGATAAAACATGTACTGGACGAGGACATTTTTTTCCTTTTTTACTCTCTTTTTATTTATTTTTTTAATTTTGTTCTTTGGTGTTTTTAACCATCTCTCTCTCGTTGCCCTAGAGACAAACCATCTTGTTTTCAAAACAAAATATAACAATGGCAGCATTTTAAATTTGTTTAGATAGTGTACATCACGAAAGGAAGTTAGGAAAAAATAGTTGAATTGAAATTCCTGCTAAATAACACGCACAGGTTCTACAGACAAAAGAAAAGAAACAGGGATCCGGACGGATCCTACCATCTTGTTTTTTCTTACTTTATCCACTCCGTTCCTTTCTAAACAGCATTACCCCTCTCTTCTTGTCGCATTAGATTTTCCCTGATTATCTCTTCCTGGAACATAGTGTTATCTTTCCTTGGCGCTCGATCACAGATTCCTCTTGGCAACCGATCTTTTAGTCTGGACCAAACGGAGACAGGTAAATATGGCTGCGGTAGTCGTTGGTGTGTGTTTTAGTTGTCGTGGTTACCAACTACCTTCCTGGGAGGTCGCTGGCACCATCCACAACCCTCTCTTGAGAAGGTTTCCACTATTTTAATCACATGCTACCAACATCCCTTGAGTCCAAAGGCTCCTTTATCCTTACTTGTGTGGACTTGCTGTTTACCTCGGTCGTAGTCGTGGTAGGAAAGTGAGTGATAGCGGGGTTGTGGTTGTGGTTGTAATGGGTAGGACAAGAAGATAGATATTATTCATGTGTGCGTTCATGTTTTAAGACTTTTACATAGGAAAAAAAAAAGCGCAAGGATGAGGTATGGTTACCCTCACTCAAACAGAAGACCTTTCCGAATTGCATATTTGTATATCTAAGCCGACAGCACCTTCAACTTTTTTTTTTTTTTTTGGATGGGGGGGGGGGGTTATTCGAACATGCTTGAGACATTACCTGAATTTCTCGTGCAAACGGGCGCAAAATTCCTTCGTACCGTTGATCTATCACGGGTGATGACAGGGGTGGTGATCCACGCTCACGCACCCCTACAGCACCAGCAAAGACTGTACCAACTGCCATAGACAGTACGCTTGAAGGCGGACAAGCCCAGCTTGCTCTCAGAGAAGAAAGAAAAGATCTTTTCGCGTGTCAAAGAGGCAAATACAAAAGACGGAGGTTTTTAACACTCGAGGACTGGTTAAATGGACTACATATAAAATCAGATGAGTTCTAAAGCGCAGAATTGAATTGGAAATGAAAAGACGACCGAGGGACCGGGAAGCACGCATGCGCAGTCGACAATGCTGCAGTCCAGGCGAATTTTGCTGATTGCAATCTTTATCGAAGCCAGTCCCGGGTGCTTAAATACCCGTCCTGACCCCCGTGGCATCGGGTAGGCCCATGGTCTGGAGATCAAAGTGTCGGGGGGAGATGGGGGTAGGATGTTGTGCTTCGATGTTTCTTTTCACTGGTGAACGTTAAAAACCTTTTTTAACCGAAGAGTTTTTGAGTGGAAAAAGTGTTAGTGGTGTTTGTGTGTGTGTGTGTGAGAGAGAGACTCATTGGTATATGCGCAAATCCATGCTTGCCTTTCTCTCTATATATATAATGTTTGGATTCTCAAGTTCAACTCTTTTCTTGACATGTTTATTAATTTTTAACATCTTGTTTACATTGTCCTTTACGAGACATTAAAAGTTAATCGATGCTCGTTTTCCAACAAAGGAATGTTCCATTGATGTTCCAGAAAATGATTAATTTCTAGGTGTTTATTTATTTTAAAAGTAGTTAATTCGGGTAACTCAGGTAGGTAATTTATGGATGCCCTGACAATGTAGGAAACTACAGGAAACCCTGGTTAAAAAGAACAATAAAGCACTCTGTCATACCCTGTGAATACTACCCTCCCCCCAAACATTTACTATTAAAACTTCATGCTTCGCAGCTCAGTTTGTATTTGTCATTGGATTTCTTTGCCAGGCCAAACCTTTCCGCAATAATGAACAAATAAGTCAACGTAGGATGTCCAACACTGGAAAGAACTTGATTTAGTAGAGCAACAACCTTGCTTCTTTCATAAACTTCAAAACAGTTGAATGCTTTATTAATGTTGTTATTATTAACATTGTTTAGCGAAGGTTTGACTTCAGTGTATACACATGTTCCTTGTCGGAAACTAATAGTAATCTTGAAAAATGAACTGCCAGGTTTAAAAAGCTGTCCACCTTGTTTTTGTTCTTCTATTTCTTTGTGGGTTTTTATTTTTTTTTTTTGTTCTTCTTTTTGAACTCTTCCCTTTTCTCTGTTGTAAAATAAAAACTAAACTTGTTAAATCTTTTCGAAGAGCCCGTTCCCTCAAGTGAATGTTTCCAGTTGGAGGATGGTCAAAAACAAACTTCATCCCGATTTGTTTGCAGCCGCAGGCCCACCGGCACCCACAGCACTTCGTTAGTCAGTATTGTTTCTTAGTCTGAGAGTGGTCCATGGTGAGCAGACACTCGGTTTGTGTTGGCAGCGACTCGCATGGCTTCACAGGACCACAGGGTGTCAAGGGGTTAGGGTGGAGTAAGGGAGACAGGGTGGGTAGGGGGTACTCTGTTTGGGGCCTGAGGCTTTAGAGAGGAGATAGTCTGACCCTTTGATCACCGTCAAGCAACAACGATCATCTGCTACCCCGACCTCTGTGTGAGAGAGAGAAAGGGGGGAGAAATGTGGAACTGAAAAAAAAGTCGAACGATGAGCCATGTTGAAAGAACTGATTCTCTCTTTCTTTACACAACATCTACACTCTATTATCCTCTCCTGAACTTTCTTCCTTGTGTATTCCTTTTCCGTCTTTCATCATCATTCTAACTCCAGTCCAATCGTATTTCCTCGTTAAACTCCATTAACCCACCCTCCTTCTTTCCAAAACACACACACACACCTTCGAGTCGCGCTTTTTAGTTTATCCTTGTATTAAAATAAACAGGCTACTTGATAGTTATTTGCCTTAAAACTAACAGGCTACTTGATATTTATTTGCATTCATTCAAGACAAAAGCTACAACACAAGCAGACTTCATTGTATCAAAAGAAAAGAGAAAGAGAAAGCGACCTGCCCAAGAAGTGTCAACAAAGCCTAAAGATCACACACCCATGTTGACCCGCGCTGAGTAATCATCACACTTTATTTATTTCTGTCAGTAGTAGTAGTACTGACTTAGTTTTATATAATCCATTGCCTGCAAAGGATCCACCATGAATATGTCTCTTCTGTAGTCTTTATGAGTTTGCCGAGGAAAAGGGAAAAAAGGAGAAAGTCAGTAAAATGACCCATCCACCCGTTACACCACCAACAACCTCTTCCTCCCCTCCTCTCCCCTCTCCCCCAACAAACATCTTCCACCGAGTTTATTGGATTCCATGTCACACTGCCTTAGATGTCGGTAATTGTTTTTTTCTTTTCGCATTCCTTGAGAAAACACGAAAAACAATACCGTGGCCCGGGATACATTTTCCGCTGCAAAAGTTTCTTCCCCTCTGCTGCCTACTCTCCTGTCTGCCGTGAATAAAAATCAGTAGTCGTGTGCGTAAACGTAGCCAGACAGACAATACAGGCGCACGCGCACACTGGATGTTTTGTTACCTGAGCTCGCGACATTTTGCACATCGACTGTCGCGATGTCGATGGTGTTCTGACATTTTCGGGCCCCCGGCCGATCAATGGTAGGTACGAACGGCAGGAAGATGTCGTCGTTGTCATGGAGTGCCATTCTGGCTGCACGCTGCCAACTTGTAAACCTCCCTTGATGTTTACCATGGCCGTGATGAAGACGAGCCGGAGGAAAAAACCCGGAGGAAATATAGTACTTTTGCTGCAGGAAGTGTGCTTGCTTAAGCAAAAAAAAAAAAAATAAATAAAATAAATAAATAAATAAAAAAAATAAAAAAAAAATTAAAAAAAAGAAAAAGAAAATAAATAAATAAAAAAAATAATAATAAATAAAATAAAAAATAAAATAAAAACAGAATAAATAAAAATAACAAAATAAATGAACAAAAATTAACTAACAAACTAACTAAATGAAAAAAAGTTCTCTCTGTCTTTTACTGCTGTGCATTGTAGAAGTTGAGACTAGCCTAATGAAACTAGAACTTATTAGGTGATAGTATACTTTTTTTAATAAAAAAAGTCAGGTGTGAGCATTCTTTGAAAAAAAAAAATTGATGCGCGTATGCCATTTTCAAAAATGTAAATTAAGATAATATTCTTTCGTAAACAATTATTTCCCTTTATTCTTATCGTTCTTTATTTCTTTCTTGTATGTTAATGTTATTGTCTAATGTTTGAAACCAATTCCTAACAAATAACTTTCAATATTTATTTTGGAAGCTGAGACATTTTTAATTAGGTGCATCATCTTATAGTCCCTGGGTCTCACATAGTTTAATAATAAATTGTGTTGTCCTGCTAATATAAAGAAACATGTCCCACTGAATTTGAAGATATGCATCAGTTAACTCCCTTCCTCTCAGTCATCTACCGGTTTTAGAGTACCTTAAAGTCTGTCATATCTACCGATGACAGTTATAAAATTAGTTATAACCTACATGATCAAGACCATCTGATGCCAGCCTCCGTGTTCACCAGACAACAGCCACATACACTAACCTGCAGTCGTCTCTCCTCCCTCAGATTTCTCGCCTCCCAGCGATCACTTGATTTCCGTTTCTCGCTCTACGGCGCGCAAGGGTTCATCAAATATTGATACTATCTCGGCGGGCAAAAGGGAGCTTAATGAATTGATCAATTGTGTTGGTTGAAGGAGTTATCCTGTTAACGCCATTGTCTGGAGGACGCAGGGGGGCGACAATCGATGGGACAAGCAGATTTGTTAGAAAGACAAACAGACCGAGGCCGAGGCACGTAGAGTTCAGATACCCATCCCTTTGGAAGAAAGTGCCCCGAGACATCTGTGAAAACGAAATCTCAGCTTTGCTTGCGCAGGAATCGATCACCAACCCCCCATTACTGTATCCTCCATCATAGCACTGCCTCCCTCCCACCTTCCCACCCCACTATCCCTGGTCCCACCCGGTTTTCTCCTTAATAAAATCTGCGCACATGTTTCCCCCGGTTGTTCATACAGTTCGTCCTAGTGTTTCTAAGTCTGCGAGGAGTTTTTTCTTCCTGTCCTAAGGAATCGTTTCGACTTCTTCTGAGGTTGGGAGGGTAGGCGGCAGGTGGGAGAAAGATTTCTTTGGTTTGTGTCACGCCAGTGCTTTCACACGCTTTTCTTTCATCCTCCTTCCCTCTCCATACACCTCCACCCACACAAGAAGTTCTCCACGCCTGTGCAAACTCCGTCCCTCTTGTTTCTCCTCAAGTTCGTTATGTAAGTAGCCTAATGCTTCCCATGTGGAAAAAAATCGTTGTTTCGTTTTCAACCGGAAAACAGGTCGATGCTAACGTAATTAAGGGGAAAAAGATAATTATAGTAGTAATTACAGAAATACAAAGAGTAACAAGGAGAGAACGAAAGGGCACAAGTAATCTACTGGATAGACCATTAAGCAGAGTGCTTCTTCACTAAACACATGGTCGGTAGGCGGTTTTTCTCTCATGGGAACCTCGGCATCACCAGAGGTCACTCAGCGCTTTGGCCCCGGATGTTACTAATCGGTTTGTGTTGTTTGTGGTTAGCTGGCTGAGTTCATTAACGAAAACTTGTCTTCTGCTGTCATTGGCCATTCATTGATATCTCCTCGGTTTGTTCTTTTCTTTTTTCGTTTGTTTGTTTTGGCTTTTTTTTTTGGTTGCTTGCTTTTCCTTTTGTCTTGTCTGTGGACCTGGAGATGTCCGGCATGAGACGGACGGTAGGTGAGACTGTATATCTCCGAAACTTGGAAATAAAAGGTTAACTTCTTTTGAACTGCTGAATGTGTTGTTTTCTGTCTTCGAAAAGTTGTTTCCTCTTTATAATCATAATTGTCTATTCCTACTGTCCTTCCTCACCTCCCCTCATTGTCTACACATGTTGCGACCAGCACCCAGTGAAAGAGCTTGTGCATTCATCGTCTGTCTTTCTTTCATCTCTCTCTCTACCATCCTTTCATACTTTCTCTGTGATATCTTCCTGTAATGTGTGTATGAGAGAGAGAGAAAAATTCATGTCCACCCGTGTGCCGTCTGTAAAGTTTGGAGAAAGTGGCGTATGGTTGAAGGCTCTCCCTCTCTTTGTTTTCTCTCTATTCCCCTCTCCATCCACACCTCTCTCTCTTTTACACACATACTAACTGGCAATGTATGACTACACCTCTCTCTCTCTCCAAACACTGGCACTATCTGACTACACCATATTATTGCCCTTCGCTTCTCAAAACACTTTTTCTTCGGAATCTGAAGGAGAGAGAGACGGGTGGAGACGAGCAACAGAAAGACCTCTGTAGACGACAGACACGAAACGAATTCGGTAGGGGGCAGGACTGGGCTTTGAAGAAGGGAAGAAAAGGGGGTGGGAAAGAAGCAGAGGATCGTTCAGTCTAGGAGCTGCCCCAGGTTCCCGGCGTTCGTCTCGGGCTTTCAGAGCCGGGTCCATCCATCTGGCAGGATGCATTTGCCGGCACCGCGCGGCCGACAGGGAATCGATGGATCAATTGTGGTGCAGGGGTCTTCTGGGGTCAGGACTTGCAAAAGGTTAAGATGATTGGCAGGCCGCGGCCCTTGCTGGGTGATGGTCCGAAAACAAAAAAAAAATGTTCGGTGGCGCTTTTAACAGCTTGCCTCACGCATTGCACGTGCTGTGAGGTGCAATGGTCTCTCCGCATGGTATCTTTTTAGCCCACTATTCTTTTTTATTTCTTTCACGTCTGTTCCCATCCTGTACTTCCTGCTTTTAAAATAATTCTTTCTTTTCTTTAAGCAAAGTTTAAGTTTCGAAGGCTACAAAGTTGCTGTATTAAATATTCTTCTATGAAAACAATCTGCTGACAAACAACAAATTAAACATGTTATTGTTAGCTTCAGAGAAAAAAAACTTTCCTAGGTTAACTAATGAAGATCATTCTTTTCTTTTGTTTCAGGTTAAGATATGGTTTCAAAACCGTCGCTCCAAGTACAAGAAAATAATGAAGCAAGGCGGCACCCCACCCGGAAGCGTCGGTCAGCCAGGACCCGGGGGCCAGCCCTCCAACCCTCCACTTCCTCCCAACTCTCCGACCCTGCAGCACACGCCACCACAGCACCAGGGGCCCCCAGCTCCGCCCCCTCCAAACCAGCAGCAACAGCCGGGACAGTCACCCCAGGGAGACATGCACCCCCAACAGCCGGGCACTCCCCACCAGCAACATCAGCCGTCCGTGTGCCCTCCGCCGGGCTCCAGCGCCGGAAATCACGTCAGCCAGTCCAGCGGCTCCATGATGCCGGTGTCGTCGTCCTCCCTGAGTCCGCAGCCGGCGTGCACGTGGTCCGACATGCACGTGCAGCAGAACGCTGCGGCTGTCAACTCCTACATGTCTCACTACTCCTGGTACACACAGGGCTCCATGCCCACCAGCAGTCGCTGCTGACGTAATCTCACTTCCGGTGTCCTGAGACTTTTTTTTGGGTATCAATCCATGAGAAACGGACCGACACTGCGATGTACAGATAAATATATATAAGTAATAAATTTAAGTATAAATAGAAATGTCATACACAAGGACTTTTTGCATCGCAACAAGTTTCTCGGACAAAAAGAGTCTTCTCGCACTGTCGCGCACGCGCGAGAGTTTGTGACGTCAACGGCCGGCGATGTAAGTATCGCCACCTACCCATACTTGGCTTCAGACTGGACACGTCCATTCCACTGAAATTTCAGAAGAATTTTATTCGGTTATGTCCGACTGGATGGTACCATCGACACAGTCATTGCCTTGTGAGCAAGGAAGGTTAGGAAGCCCTAGGGACCTGAAGAAAAACTGTTTTTGCTGCGAACTAACCTCAGACGGGTGACAAGTGGAGTGCTGACGCATCTGTGGGTTTTTCCGTTCTTGGACCCCATTTGAACTTACCTTGCCAGGGCTTGGCAAGTTTTCAAGACTGCTTGTGGACATATTATGTCACTCTTTATTATTAATAAATAAAACTCATTATGGTCCTGTATAGGACCTACTGTCCGTTGTCCTTCCCACCTATCTGTAATGTCCAACCAAAGCTGATTATGGAAGATTATTCATATTTTCTGACGGACATAGGTTCACAGTCCCCGACCGCCAGACAAGTCTCCATTTCCCCCGACAACCCCACAACCACCATTTCCAAGTCACTGACAGTTACGGAATCAGTAACATTTTTGTTTATTCCAAAAAGAAGGTGAACAAGTGAGGATGACATTTGGTAATGACCTCATGTCATTTCTGCTTACTGTGTAAGAACAAGTAACTTGACATCACAGAGTTCGCTAATATTATATGTCAAAGTTCAAACCGTTGGTCATAATATACGTAACATTTTCTGATTAAAGTAGGATAGGGGAGAAGTTAACCTGCACAACTATACTGTTTGAAAAGACAAGAGAAGTCCATGACCACACTTCTCAGACATCAAAGGGAAGTAGTGGTTCGTTACCTGAGTTTGAGGGTTGGGGTGGGGAGTCTCCTGTCTTTATCTACCTTGCCCGTTCTTTCCTCCCAAACCTACTGGTTTTGTAGCCAATGGTAATAAATTGTTCATTCTTTAAAGACTAGGGAAAGGGGCGAACATTATTTTAATGACTGGATAAAATCGTATCAAATCATTCCCAAGTTCTCCTATTGGCTGAGGCCTTTCAAAGCAAGGAGTATACTCTAACCTACAGTCCTGATGTCTTTCTTAGCATGGGGATGTTTGAAAACGTGTAATTTGAGAATGGAAAGAAGATCTATCATCTAGATATAAGGAAATAACATCTCGTATTGAGCTTTACCCTTTCATTTAAAAAAAAAAGTGTACCCTAATTAGCTTTAAGTTTACTTCCTACAAAAAAAAATCGCGACTTTAGCCAATCAAAAAGTGAAGAGAAATAAAGAAGTTAAATAACGGGTGGAAATATGTCAGCCAACACCTTCGCTTCAAAGAACAGAAAACAGAGCCCAGAGCCGTTAAAACCGTTACATTCATGACCCGATTTCTCGAAGTTTCGACCTAGGCCTGGGTAATGGACAGGGATTTTAGGTCATGTGACTTCCTTTCTTTCCCCCTCCCCGTCAAGTCGGGTGACCCTCGACCTTTCGCTACTGTTTGTCAATACTCATTGTAAAATTATTGAAATGAAAGAAGGCATGTGTTTGTGTGTGTGTGAAGGTGGTGGGTGCGAGTGTTTGTATCGTGTGTTCATGCATTCAGAGATGCGATGTGTTTTCTGTCAGAGAAATGCCTGCGTTAGTAAAATTCAGGCTCGTGCATTTTCATTGTCCTGCATGCTGTTCCCCTTGTTCACTCTCTGCTAATTAGTTTGCATTTTCAAATTACTGTATGTTGCTCAATAATGTCTAGCAAATTTTTTTCTTGGAATTTTTGCTGTTGATGGAAGTTTATGTTAGCATCTCTTCTATTCCAAGTGTGCTAAACCTGGAAGTTTGCAAAAAGCCTGGCGGGTTCACAATAAACCTTGTGATTTTACAATTACAATTAATTTACATTCCGTGGGGCAGAACACTGGTGACTAGCATCTGAAAACAAAGGCTTTGTACAAAATGTGGAGAGAGAAAGCTGCAAAGAAAAACATTTTAATAATGTTTGCCGGAAAGTTTGAGAAGCTCGAATTTGTTCGTTGCCTTCTGGAACTTATTTTCATGACCTGCTGTTAACTTTTATTTATTATTATTCAATAGAGAAAAACAACTTAAAACTGACCTACCTTTCCTTCCTGGGACATCGTCAGCTTAATTGGTTGATTGCTTATTTTCATTATGTGTTTATCAGGTAATAGTTGGGGAGGTTTTTTTTTATTTTTGTTTGTTTTGCTTCTGTTTTAGCTTTCATTGCAAGATTCTGAGCAGGTTCTGTTGGGGTTGATCCTTTTTTTGGGTTTAATCAAGGCCGGAAGTCTAGTTAAAACTAGAGTGGTCAGGTGGTCTACTGTTTGAGTTGGATCCACGGTTTGTCCATTCATCTGCTCAGAGTGTAAACAGTCATCTGTGGTAGGACTGCTTGATAATCTGCTTGCTCAATCAGCCAAATGTTCTTCAGGGGCAATTTTTTTTTCTTCTTCTTCTTCATGTCACACTTTTTCTTCAACTCATGCTGGTCCTTTCGACTGGAATCTCAATTTGCGTCAACGTGCATGCAGCAGCGCCCTCTCCAGGCCATCCCCATCTGGTTCTGCCCGCGGCGTGTTTACACAAGGTTCGCGCTATTGATCAAGAACAGAGCGTTTCAAGACGAGGGAAATCGAACAACCAGTGTTGGCAGTGCAAGTGAAATGAAGCGTGACAGGTCCCAGGTGTGTCAAGGTGGAAACACTAGGCGGCGCCCACCTGTACATTCTTTCCAGTCAGAAAGCTCACGCCTGAGAGATTTTTTTAATAAAAAAACCTTAGCCAAAAAAAAAGAAATCAAGTTCACCCGCGCTGCTCTTCTCTCAGATCGATATATTTATGTTTAGAATTTTTCTTCAGACCTGCTAATTGTTTTAGTAATTTTTTTTTCATCATAACGATTGCTTTAGACCTGTTTTCACAGGTCAATGAATCGCTTCGCGTCGGCTGTCAAAGGAACTTTTTTGATTGGATTGAATTTGACAAATAGTTTTAGTTCGAGCTTTTTTTTTTTTTTTTTTTTTTGAACAGTTTTTTTTGAAACTGGTTAATTAATCATTAAACCCCCTCATGAGATGGTGATGGATCATGTAGCCGACCTGACCATATAAAGATATTCCCTGGTGTGTAAAATATTCTCGAATGGTAAGCTGGGTGCAATAATTCCTAAACGGCTCATCCTCATAGAAATCTTGAGACACAAACTTTATATATGTATAACTGAAATGTCTTTGATTATATACCAAACAGATGTTTCAGTTCTGGTTTCTGCGTAGCTCTGTGTCCGGCATTTTGGCTTGAAACTTTCATGTTGATGTCCCGGAGAATGTAGAAGATGTGAGTCTGTGACGCCTTGTGTAAGCTCGCTCTTTGTGTTGTTTCCAGAGGCGTGTGCAACAATGTAAATAGAAAACTGTTGTGTTCATATTCTTCAAGTGAACAAAGAAAAAAAATTGGTGAAATCAACCCAAATTGCTTGTATGTTTGTACCTGTGTGGATGTGGATGTGGATGTGTCACTGAGTCGCCGTGCCTTAAAAATACAAGCAACTTTGTTATGCATCTCTTCAATACATTAATTGATGCTGGTTTTAATTAATTAATCCCAAAGAATTATTTCTTCGGGAATTTTAAACAATCGAAACAGGTTAGTTTAACTTTGTAATCTTTAAAACCGGAAGATTTTCATCAAAGCTGTTAAAGCATTTTTTAAAATATTAAAACTGAAAGAGTGATTATTATAAACTTTATTTTATTGGTATAATAATTTATAAATAACACAAGTGAGATACTACACCTGCTGAAAGGCCAACAAAGACCATTGGAATGAGAAGTATTAATAAAATAAATACCTAACGGTCCAGACCACGAAATACTTCATTTGAAAATATATGAGAACACACTCATAGCTCTGAATCTCCTTTTATCGTTCTCTCTTCCTTCCTTTCTCATTTCTCTTGTCTACTCATCGTCTCACACACAGTACACGCACCCAAACACAATAACAACCGAGGGCTTAGCTGCCAGTGCTGCTCACCATGCGGCAAAGTACTGAGAGTGACAGCACAATGGCTTGTGATTCTCCTACCCACTGATAGCATCTGGGTATCTGGCCTCGTCCCTCTGTCCCCTTACGCACCCTACACCCATGTCAGCCTTATCTACCCGAGCAGTGACGAACTTCTTTCCCCTCTTTTGTCATCGAAACAATCCTTTCGGGTCTTCACTCATCCCACTACTTCGGTTTTCCCCGCACTACATACCCCTACAGGTAATCAGTGAATAAACTACCTACAGGTTTTTGTAGGCGAAATAAGTTTCAAGAATGACAAAGGTAGAAGAATAATTTTAAAAGTATGGATCGTGCATATGGGGTTATTTTGCCGAGAGAAAACCGAGCAAAGATTACTCGCAGACGTTAAACGAAATTAAATGACATTTCAAGTATCGACTAATGAAAGTAGATAGGACAATTATTTACTGGACATCGGCACAATAATTAAAAGAAAAACTGGAATTCGGAGACAACTCGAAAATAATGAAATCTAATTTCATCTGATAAATTATTTTCTTTCGACTTGAATATATATCTGGGAGAGAAGAAGAAAAAAAAAAAAAAAAAAAAAAAGAAGAGGGAGGGACCCTGGAAAATGTAACCTCCAGTTCAATAAGTAAGTAAACCTTTAAACTGTGACAGGCTGGTTACAGAAAACCATTTTTTTCTATTTTTAGTTGTGCGTCAGACGCGCAAAAAAAATATTCCATCGAAATCTTTTTCTCCAACTCCAGTCGTTTCAGTTAAGGCTTATTTTTCTGAATATATATAGATATCAATCAACAAGCAGTATTCTAGAATTTTCTGGGACCGGCGTAGATCCGTTTTTTTCCTATTTGTATCTAAGTCAAGGCCAAGAAAATGGATCGTGTCTCTTCTTTACGCTTGTAATCCGTTCATTGTTTGCGTGGTTTGTGTTCACTGGTGGAAGGAGACAGGGTTCGAATCCACGCGACACACCGCAGGGACTCGATGAGTTTGCTGCAGACGAACAGCTCCTGTTGGCAGACTGGCATGGCAGGACGGGGATGTTTATCAACAGCACTACAGCCTTGAGGGGAAGGACGAATAAACAATTGATCAAATAAACAAAGGTACACATCAACAAATATTAAGACAGTAAATATGCAAAGAGGCTGTAGAAGAAGAAATATTTTCCCAATTCTTTATATTTTTTAATAGTTTCCATTTCCTCTTCATGTCATTTGCAAAGGATAAGTGAAAATGAAACTTGCACATGTACGAACGCTTCCTCTTCACCAGGCACACACACACACATACACATGCATATGCATACAAGCAGATACACAGACACACGTCCAGGGTCTTTAACAGGACCACAAAACCAGCAAAACTCTCCAAAGAAGGAACAAAAGGATCACCTCTGAAGGCTGAAAAAAAAAAAAACAACTTCGCCCTCCTCCCTTCAGACGACAGCACCCCCACCCGCTGCAGAGTCAAGACCGCACCATCAATACCCGCCGACCGCGCCACCCCACGAAGACGATGCCGCGGCTCTGGTCAGGCGGTCTCCTAACAGAATCGATAGGTCAAAAATGCAATCCGGGTAGTCTCCGTGTCGTTTGATTCAATAAAGTCCCCACAGAGTGGGCCGGTCTCCTCCCTCCTCGTGACTTTGATGAATCCATGACTAGAGGAAGGGTCGAGAGCTGGAACATGATGTAAAGTCAAAGAAGGAAGGAGGGGAAGGGAGGAAGAATAATGGTGAGTGGGGATGGGTGGAGGTGTCTGCAAGTCTGGCGCGCATATTGGATATCTTGGACAATGAGATTAGATAATGTGCGTGTTTTGCTTTGCATCAGTTTGTCCATCTGGTACCGACATTACCTTGTGCCCGTTGCCTGATTATTGCCGCCGCCGCGTGCCGGGAACCTGACGCGCGCTGTTCGCGAGCTTGCGTCAGCACACAACGTCGGCAAGAGTGTCCAGATGTCGGCAACATCGGCAAGATCGGCAACATCTACCTCTCTGGTGACGTCCTCTTCTGCTGTTTCTTCTTCTGTCATCTTGTAATGTTCCCCACGCAAAGAGACCGTTGGATGAGCAGGACTCATCAAGCTTTTTTCTTCATCTTATCCTCCCTCATCATCATTTTTTTTTGTCCTTGTCCTTCTTCTCCTCATCATCATCTCTCCCTCTCTCTCTAACACACACACACACTCGCATCTATATTTTCACAGAATTTTTTTTGGGCCTAATGAGGTTCTACTCTTTTTGAGGACTGTACTTCAGTTCTTAGTCTGCAATGATCTGCTCTGATGAAGAACTGAAGTTCTGCAAATACTTGTTCTTGAAACCATCCAGTGATGAGGCTTGGATTATCGACAGGCTTTTCCCGAAACTGACGACACGAAACGAAAAAAAGTGTCCTCAAAATGCAATTCCTCTTTACGCAACTTGAACTTGTGACCTCTAGTGCGCATTTCGGAACAAAGTTGACAAAGTAAGTGATCCGTCATCCTCCTAAGTGTCACAGACTTGTATTTTATACATGTCGTTGTCTTCCTTCTTTTTTCATTGAAAACCTGTTCCTGTCGTCCCCGAGAGCATTGCCGCGCATGATGCTGTGCGCAAGTCTCCAAGTGCGCACTCTACCTGAGGCCTGCAGTTCAAAGCCTTGAGCCCGACGAGGGCCCATCTTTTGCATGTGCCTTGCCGACGTCTCACGTAACCCCACGACCCCTTCACCTGGCGTTATCCGACATCAGCGCCTGTCGCCGCTGAACAAATAGAACACCGAGCAGGGGCCCGTCGCACGAGACGAGATCCCGTTCTGCGCCGGATTTTGTTGTCGCACCTGTCAAGGGCGGCGCCTTTGAAGTCAGCTAATTGACACATTCCTGGCTGCTGTCTTCCACTGCGTTGTTGGAAAAGAATGCCGATGGAGAGAGACAGGTAGTGGAGGCCCAGGTGGCGACTGGGCACGTGCTGGTCACCCTAATGCACGACTGTAGAGAAGCTTAGACAGGCATTGAGCTACACTCGAGAAAATGTAGCTCTACAAATAAAATAGTAATAATTATCATTAATAATTATTTGTAGAATATTATTATCGTATCCTGATATTGCAGCCGAAACGTGTATTACAAACTATTTCTGAATCCTAAGATAAATATTCCGAGGGCCAGACTCCACAAAAGACGGAGAAATCCCAACAAAACCTCGAACTGTCTAACAAGTCCCCTTCCTTGAGCCCCCTAGCGCCAATGAGGGGTTCGCCCCAATGACTTGTTATGGAGCCGTCGGAACGGAAAATAGGGAGCAGAGGGTGGAAGCTTGTTTGTCACTGTAGGCCCCTACAGTAGCCCTGTAAGCCAGCTTTCGCACCAAACTAACGCCGGCGCACGATTACTGAGAAAATTAACGACACCTTCGAAATGAGGGAGGGAGAGAGAGAGAGGAAAAGAGAGGCACAGACTGTGCGAAGTGGAAGGGAGATTTCGAGCTAGATGTCACATGATGAAGACGGACGAGGATATCATCGGGAGAATAAGCAGGCTCCACTGGGGCTTGGGAGGAAACGGGATGAGAGGAGGTTCTTCTTTGCCGCTGTCTATCCTCAGTCCACAACATAGCTTGCCATCCTGCAAATGAAACCAACCAACCAATCTATGGACAGTTAAACCGCAATCAGGAAATCAGTCCATTTTTCTGTATCTGAAAATGTAGAGGGGAAAAAAAGGACATCGATAAAACAAAACAAAACAAACAAACAAACAAAGAAATAAAGAAATAAATATGGGGATGTTACATTAAAAGAAGCAATGCTACAAAAATGACTGAAAAATTGAGCCATGTTGTGTGATAAGTGTGTAAGTATTCCTTTAGTCCAGAGGTCATCAACCTTTTTGACACTGAGAGCCACTTCAAAGGTACAAGGAGACATTTGTTTTGATGCAAACTTACTGAGTAACAAAGTTGCACAGCTCACCTTCTATTATGACAATATAAATAACAAAAACATGTCCGAAGAAACTGATCACGTTAGTGTTATTGATTCCCCGCAATAAATATCAATACTTAAATAATATATAATAAATGACAGAAATGAGCTCAATGATGACTTAGTGATGACTTAAATATAAAATGCCCATACCAGTGGCGATCCTTGTTTTAGTCATTCCAGCACTTTCTGTTTACATTCTTAAACATATATAAAACCTCCGTATTACACAAATACACTAGTGGAGGAGACAGTTATTTATAGATTAATTTTTTTTTGTCTACCCCCATCTCCTTTTTGTTTACACGAAGTCTTGTCCTCCCAAAAGGTCTGGCTCTTACATTAGTTGACAGAGGTCTCATCTAAACAGTGCGGAGATGTCTGTCACCGTGTAGAAAGTAAGAGGTACGGCATGATTGACAAGCAGCACGGGGCACAGGTCACTGCATGCGAAAAGACATGACATCGCAAGACATGACATCGCAAGACATGACATCGCACCTTTGACAAAATGTCTCAAGACAGGGCTCAGCGCAAACTCGTGCAATCAGCTCGCCCCACGAACCTGGTGATGCGGACGAGTTGGACAACTGGGGAAGGACGCATTTTCTGCTTTGGTTTGCGACACACCTCTGATACCTCCCGTGTGTACAGGCTGTATTTTAGTTATTTATTATGTTTGTTTGTTTTTGTATTCTGCTTTCATAGATTTCACTGCTCAATTTGTAAAGAAATATTTAAGTTCACTCCAAACACTAACTTCAGTTTCTAGCAGGTTACCTTCATCAGCCAGCAACATTTTCAACGGAAATAACCTCTTTACAAAATCTAATAGCAGACAGGAATTGTTAACAGGTTTTTTAAAAATTTTATTAGAAGATACGTACTGCTTTAAGTTCGTCAAAAATAGTAAAACAATTAGTAAAGACAAAGTTTATTTATTATTTTGTTACACATTATTAAGCGTGTTTCTTGGTAATTTTTCACATGCGCCAAATGTTTGAAAACTATTTTTCTGCTTATGTATTTTATTAACAAGGAACTTTTTATGGGATAAGGATATTTACTGATATGTACCAGCAGGAAGAAGGAATAACAATATTCATGAGATACAAGTAGGTATGTATGGATATAAATATAAAACATAAGAATCTTCGATTGAATGTCCACATTTTAAGCACACTTTCTCTTTGTTATTGCATGAAAAGAAAATGGACACTCGCTGATATTTTGCTGTTTTGAAATAGTCTCCTAAAATAAGAACATATTTCTCAGACTTGAAGATTTAATTTTTGCACGACAATAGTAAGAAATGCATGCCCATGTAAAAAACTTCATGAATTAACAAAATCAAAGTCAGCAGACTAAAACAAACTGTAAAAAAAATTCAATGTGGATGAAAAAATACTTTTAGATGTAAACAAGTATTGCAGATTTTTTTTTTTTTTTTTGCTGTGTTTTGTTTAAAGATAAATGTGCCCAATCGTAAAAAATTAAAAATATTTTCGATGTTTTTCAACATATGAGTATATTTCTCATTTTTGGCACGTTTTGTCAGTCCAGGGAATCACCCAGCAATGGTTCTTTTTCCCCACTGAATGATTTTGAATAAACCTGATGCAACCCATGACAGGACACATCAATGCATTGAAACGAAGGAAAAAACTACACTGGCAGCCATGACAATCATCATGTCCACCTCTTTCTCCTCTATCATCTCTTCTACTAATGAAGTCTCTCTTCCGCTTCGTGTGAACAAGGGTTCCGACACCTCGTGAGGTGATCCACCCTTTATATCTGACCTTTTAAAATAACATTAGTTGTGAAATAGATCATTCTTCATCACTTTCAGATTGATAGAATAAAAGCACTTATCTGTGTTTGTTTTGTTTTTAGTTTTGGCTGCTATGGAGATGTTTTTTTTTTTTTTTTTTAAAACAAGAGGTCTGTGTTTAAATGGCTGAGAGTTAATTGTGCCACTTAGATTGTCCATGACACCCCATTAGCCACCCTGAAAGTGCAAGTACCTGTAGTGTATCTCGTCTTGACTTTCAGGTGTTTAAACATGTTCTGTTTTGTTCGTGTGGAGGTCCTCCGTGTTCCGCGTCACCTCCGCGCAAATTGCCAATAAATAACAAATGATTTCCTTATGTAGACTCCTTACCTGCGGCTGTCGGCGACAAAAGTTAAAGAAAAGCAAAGACCTGCCACCCAAGAAAGAAGGCGGCAGGCAGTGGTCCGAAGTAGACCCGAAATTATGATAGAAATTGTTGCTCGTAGTGATGTCAGGAGAGGTTTGTGGGGGAGAAGAGAGGAGGAAATAAAAAAAAAAAGTCGATGGTGTGCGAAAAAAAAAAAGATGGTTGGGGTTAGAGGGTAGGGAGGGATGTGCGTGTGACATGGAGTCGTTAAGTCTGTCATCGTTCTCTTGGTCCGAGTTCAAAACTCCTGGTGTCCTATAACATGGAGTAGGGGGGAGGCTGAGGGGTGGTTTTGGACCAGCAGGCAGTCACCCCTATCCCTCCCCCTGAGATTACCGCTACAAAGACTTCCTCCCTACCCTCCAAGGAAATTCAACTACCACGATCTTCTACCCGTTCCTTCTGTGTCTGTCAAATATTGGTTTTGCTATTTTGTCTTCCCCATTCCCACCAACGTCTATCTCTGTCTTTCTCTCTCTCTCGCTGCGCGTCCGATTTGCTTCTTGGGCACCGCCTCCACCATTTCTTAAAAAGGGGGAGAAGAATGGAGGAAGGTAAGGACGCAGAGTGCTCGTCCCTTCAACACGACTCCGCAGCAGCAGAGCGGCAAGGCTGGTTGCTCCTTTTCGTCAAGCCTGGCAGCCTTCCTTTCATCCCCGGAGAGTCACCTTTGTGAGCGAGCAGCGCTCACCACGCTAATGAAGAGAAGAAGGAGGAGACGCAGACTGAGACAGGCGCCGTCCGATGATGGACCGAGTCTCGAGTCGTTTGGCGAACGTTGAGGATCAAGAAGAGGTGGATGGTGGACGTGGTGGTGGTGGTGGTGGTGGTGTGGAGTGGTGGTCATGGTAAAGAGTCACTTGATGAATTGTAACCAATCTTTTGCTCAAAAAAATTCTGATTTCAAATATGGGACTGTTTTTGACAAGACAGTACAACAACAACAACAACAACAACAACAACAACAACAACAACAACAACAACAACAACAACAACAACAACAACTGCAATCAGTCGAGTGTGACTGACCAAAAAAACCATCATCTTTTTTTTCCATCTCTCGATGGCAAGCAAAACCCTTGTCATAATAAATAATTGCTATACTCGGTGATATTTACTGGCATAGCCACCAGACGGAGAATCAAACCACAGTTATCGCCGCAATCCATGACTTTATTCACGACCAAACTTTTCTGTTTCTCTTCCCTCTCCACACCGACACACACACAACTGTCAGAGTACACAGGTGACATACAGATAAACAATATTCGTCTTTTGTCTAAACTACTTAAAACTAGTCTCAAACATCCGAAATAAAAGAAATCCTCTTTAATTCTTGTTCTACTATCGTTTTCTAAATATTTGCTTTCGACTAAGACTTTCTCTCTCTCTCTCCTCCAACACTTTTTTATAATTCCGTTTTATTTGTTTTCTTTCTCGTTATTTGATGATTTGTTTATCGTTATGTTGTTGTCCCTGATCCCTGTTTTCTCAGTCCGCAAAACACCAAGAGCCTGTTCCAGACCAAGGCGCCCGCCTGAAGTCCCGGCGAGGCCTTCGTCCCCCTTTGCACCAATGTTTTATGCCTCCGCTGTCCGGCGTCCGTCGTTCGTTCCTTCCTGTTTCATCTCTTCGTGACCAGTTCTACAGTTCCTGCAATTTAGCCGGGGCTGCAGGCTTGAAGGTAGCAATTTCACATTGATCCCCTCGCAAGCTAATTCCGTCGCAGGTCCGTTCTCCCGCAATTTAGCATCCCCGCGTCCAGCGTATAATAACGATCGTCAAATGACAGAAAATGTCTCTTTTCCTGCCTGGCTGCCAGCGGTTTTTCATGCAGAAAGCAGCAGTGTCCTGGTTCACTCCCCATAACCCCCCCTTCCCTTCCATTCTTGCCTGTTCCACCACCGTTGCCCCACCGTTACCCCGACTTGCACCCCCCGACACACGCCTTCTTCCCACAAACGTCTCAGTCTTTGAGTCCATGCTCTCAACAACACGCTGGTCTCTGCCAGCAGCCTCCACATTCCCACCTCCGCCGGGCCAAATCGGCCCCATCCATTTCATGGACCTGTCTTCCCTTCTCTCCACCCACCCCTACACCCTACCCCTTAAACTCTGCACTTGTCTTTTTAGGAGCCGCATGCATACTGACGCTGGACGATGCATTTGCTGCTGCTGCTGCTGCTGCTGGCTGGTGGTGGTGGTGGTGGTGGTGGTGGTCGCCTGCATCGTCAGAAAGAGGCCCTCTTGTGGTGATGTCTGCCTCCTCTCCTGTAATTTAGACCACTCGTAGACTTCTGCAATCTACATCTCTGTGGAAGCTTTGCTCTTTGTCCGGCACCAACAGCGACCATCTGTAGTGGAAGACATTGAGGCTAGGCTGACCAGTCTGGAAATGGATGGAAGAAGCATGCGATTGCTGGCAATTATTATTGTCTATCTCTCTCGATGTGTGTGTGAAAGAGAGAGAGAGAGAAAATTTGTACATATCCTACAATGAATAAATTTATTGTCCATTTCGTGTTGACAAAGATCCCTGCTGACACAACTCGAATTTTATACATCATTATCATCATCGTCATCGTTGTCGTGCCGGAAAGACACATTTTTGCAGAAAGGTCAGACAGATTAAGACCGACAATTAATATGTTATAAAAAAGCAGAAATTGCAGTCAGAATAAAAGTGATCTAGGTACAAACCTACCGAAGAAAAAAAAACAGAAATAAATATCATAACAGACCGAGAAGCACATGTGACTATGTTGCCAGAGCAGGTAGACTGACCGATCCTCCATCACGACTCAAAATATCGCTGGCCTAGATTGCAATAACAACTTTAAATGCAGAAAAATACAGTCACTGTCCTGGCATCAACCAAAACGGTTATTCCACGACAGTAAGCATCACACATCAGTTTTACTATCGTGAAGAAGGTATTGACTTCAGCTGCCTTCTAGCGATCGAGAAAGCGCTTGCAGACAGACAGACAGCAAAGCGAGACAAATGCCAGTTCCAGAGAAGAAAGAAAAAAGTTGGAAGAGTAAAATAACTTTGATGTTTTGCGCACTCTAAAGCTTTTGCTGAAAAAAAGTACCAGAACTTCTAGAAGACAAACCGACTAAAGTTCGTGGAACCGTTGCAGTCAATAGTTGTGCACCAAGGTAGGGTCGTTCCATCGACAGACCAGCTTTTCTTTCACCTGCGGCTCTCAAGGACTCCATCTGGCATCAACTCAGGAGACAGTTTCGACAAAGCTAATGTTTTCGGTATTTTTTTTTTTTTCTAAGATAGTCTCAGCGATTCCGAGATCGTTCAGCAGACGACAAAAGAAAGGGCCAGACTGAGTTCTGAATTATTTTCAAATGATTGACTTTCTTTACTGCAAGTTTCTATTTTCACACGTATGTGTGAACATCTCTCCTCCCTTTTCAAGAGAGGCTGCAAAGTGCTCAGAGAAGTTTGATTGATTAAAGGTTCAAGATGTAGGTACCCTGGGTAGGGACCTTGACAAAGTTATGGCCTCAATGTACCGCAAAAATATTCCAAAAGCTTTCTTTCTGAAAGTAAGGATAATTATCACCATAGCGGTAATAAGTTTAAGCTTACTTTCATTAACAGATAGGAATTAATCCTTCTTGTAACCGAGATACATGTGTGACACAGTAAATATTTTACATCCTACTTAACATGTAGAATGTCCTTTTATGACTTCGTTAAACAAAATTAAAAAAAAAAGTTCTTCAATCCTTGACAACCAGAAACAACGTATCAGACAGGTGAACTAGAAATAATTTTTTCTTTTCTTTTTTTTTTGCACTCTAGTAAACCTTTAAAAGTGGGTTAACAATGCGATTTTCATCAATACATCATTTGTTGTCTACTGTCGGCGAAGAAACAGGAGGAAGCGATGAGCGGTCAAAGGCACTAAGAAGGATTTGAAAACTTTTGATTACAAATTAATAAAAGCTCCAGTTTACCTGTATCGTAATTATTCCGATCCGGCAAAGGGAAAAATTATCAACGAAGAGCAGGGTAGAAGGTAGGAGAGGACTATGATTTTCCTGTCACAGGTTTGATCGTCTGACAGCAGAGAAAGATGTCTGGCATTAACTGCCAGAAAATGATGGAGTGAAAGAAGGGCAGGAACTGGGTGAGGCGAAAAGGATCTGAAGCAGGAAGAAGTACAGGAGTGATACGGTGACAGACAAAGAATAGACGACTGAAATGATGAAGAAATTTCTCGCACATGTACAATCAGCCGGCAAGAGAGATCGATGGTCGCCTGACTGATTAAAAGAAAAAAATGTAAATATCTCGCAAAAAGATTCTACAAATTAGCTAAAGCCGTTTCTTTTTAAAATTTTGACTATTTGCTACAACAAATGGGTCTTGCAATTTTTTAGGGGATACATCAGAAACTGGAAAATGCACTTTTGTGAAATAAGCTTTTAGGTTCTTTGGTACGTTGTTGATGGTAGTTCTGGACATGCCGATCAGGAGTTTGGTTCCGTAGCCACTACGAAGTCCTTCTTCCGCATTTAACTACCAAAAATATCTCAGAATAAGAGTCTTCATATGAGCACTTCTGTAAATGGAAAAAAAAAAATAGGACCGGTCACGCAATCGCATCATGTCAAAAATGACCTATGGAGACTGACTGTACCAAGGTGTCAACCTTCAGAGACATTCACAGGTGTCCGGTGTTGGTAGTAAATGTTTGATAAGGATGGCACTAGGAACAGGACAAAAACCTCAAATATATCAGTATGTTTGGCAAATGTTTTGCATCACTGTTATCTAAAAAAATTACCAAAGCATAATCACATAAATCACTGAAATGTGTCCAGGCCCCATTCTCTATGAAATTAAATTCAAACCGTCAGTTTTTTTTTTCCTTCCTTTAAACAATCATAGTGACAACACCATTTTATTACAAGAAATAACTAGACATTAGGATGTATATCATCACACCAATGTTGTCAGACAACGCCCTGTCATACAGTGTACAGACTCCTACTGAAAGAATCCCTGTTTTGTGTATAACATACCCGAATTCACCCACCTACCCATCCTCAATTCCGACAGCAGTTCCCTAGTTGTGTTCTCGAACCCCTACACAGGGCCGCCGAGAGCCAGCCCGGGCCCCGGGACAGACGACCTCTCCGGGCCCCTTGTACTTGTAATCGTAAATTATTTTCCCAGTATATAATGTATTCTACAGACTTGAAACTCAACGTCTGCATGTGTAATGCTTGGGTGTTCTGTCCTTAGACTTTTCTTTAAAAGAAAAGGAAAGGAGAAGAAGAAAGAAAAATCCACTGACCAAGGCCGGGCCCCCTTGACAGCCGCGGGCCCGGGTACACCAGACCCGTCCCCCCCTCTCGTCAGGCCTGCCCCTACACCTCATCAACAAGCTTTTCATTTCGATATTCCTAGCTAGCTCTGAAGTGAGCGGCTACAGCAAATAATAACGAGAAGAAATTAATATTCTGTGGAGAAATATTTTCACGGTTTTATCGATACAGGAAACTGCTTGGAAAAGTGAACAATCTTAAATCTTGTTCATAGACAAATGCACACGCCTCTAGTCTAGTGTGTAACCTTCTACCTCCCAAACCTACATCCAGGTGGAGGTAGAAAGGATTCATCGCCGTTCTCTTCTCTGCTGTCCACGTAGTCAGGGGGAGTGATAGCTGGAGGAAACACAAGCGGTTCTTGAACTTTGTTTCTCTGTCACTACAGTATTACTTTTCACAGGACCACAAACATGCAGAGAGACATCCCGCCGGTCATATTCTCCTCCATCCAACACCTTCCAAGCGGAACGAGTCGTGGAGGTCATAAATTGGTCACGCGGACAAAAACGGTTGTGCACGGCAGAAATGGCGTTCTAGGAAACGGCTTGATGAGAGTTTTTTTTTAATATTTTTTATTTGTGGCGCCATGTGCCTTTAGCTGCCTCCGTGAAGCTGATAGCAGCTTTTGATTCCAGACGCCCGTTCGGATCCTGCCTTTGATGGGAGTGCCCTCCCTTTGCTTTCCCTTGGTGCTGTCCGCGTGCGGAAATGTCCCATCGATCTGGCCCTCCTCTGGTAATCAACGACGGGGCTGCTGTCGTGTCGCTTGTGTCGCCGGCACCAGACGCCCCACAGACCAGGTGGAAGCAGGTGCTATGAGAAGGCGGCGTCGATTGAAATGTATACTCGGGTAATGGTGAAACTAGACTTATCTCCCCTTTAGCGCATGATGAACTACTTCTGTCTCACGGTCTCTCGTTTTACACCTGTCCTGTGTGTGTGTGTGCGCGCTCGTTTGTGTGTCTGTGAGATAGAGAGAGAGAGAAAGGGTGCAATCCCTTCTGTCTTCATGTCTCACCTATTTTCCCCCTTTTGTTTCATGCCATCCTATTCAGTTCATTGATAAATTCTTCCTGCATCCTCTACCTCTCTCTCATATTCTTTCTCAGCTTTATCATTGTTAAGATCGTGCCGTCCAAAGAACGAAAAGAAAAGAATTATTAGGGGCAACAATAAATATATAAGAATATTCATCTAACTCTTAGACGGTTAAATCTTCTGCACTTTTGCAACTGCAAAAAACAAAAAACAAAAAACAAACACAAAACAAACAAACAAACCAAAACAAACAACCCTAACAACCCTAACCCTAACCCAAACAAACAAACAAAAACAAAAAAAAAAAAAAAAAAAAAACAAACAACAAAACCAACACACAAACAAACCAAAAAACCATCAAAACTTTGTCCCTTTAATGGCTACGAAACTTCTCGGAACCTTTTGCACAGTCGGAGTCGGATGTAGTCCGAGAAGGTTTGTGTGTCGGGAGGAGTGGAGGAGGTCGGTGGAGAGGAGGAGGCGAGTAAAGGCGTGATCCGCACCGCGGTGCTCAGACCCTCCCTGCCGCTCGGCGGCGCCTGGGCGACGCGCGGACACCTAAGCCGGCTGTCGCGACTCAGAGCATCTTTTGTCCCGCATCAGCAGGGGGAGCCGGAGCAGCAGCCCCCCGAATCGCCCAAGAGCGTGGTCGGGAGTTCTTTTTTTTTGAAGAAGACGGGGGCCATTCTCTCTCCTGGCGCCGCGCTCTGCTGGCCCCTTCTCTCCCTACTCGCTCCTGCTCCTGCTACAAATGGACGCCGTGGGACGGACAGGGAGGAAGCAGGGGAGAAAAGGGAAGCGGCAGGGCGCCGTGGAGTTGTTTACCCTTAAGGTTAAATGGGCGACTGCGCATGCTTGGGACGACGTTAGGTAAGGAGCCGAGTTAAGACTGTCAGCTTATAATTCCAATTCAGCGCGCTGGTGAATGGCGGAGCTGTGACCCCTGGCAAACTACCGCGGATGTAGTTATAGATAATTAAATGTGCTTTCACAGATTTGGAGTGTGGCGCGCGAGAACCCTCCATCACCCTCTTTGTGCGCACAAGTCACGAGGCTTGTCCGAGACCGTTTTGTCATATCGTTCTGGCGCTGTTAAAAGTCGACTGAGATTTCATTTCGGTCTAATTTACATCAATTATCCACCCCTGACTCAACCCCCTTACTCTCCATGCTGGTAGGTGCGTTTTGAGAGAGTCAAAGAATTGAAAGAGAAAATGAAGTTATTGAAAATATTGAAACCTTCAGCCATCAAGTAAAAAACACGTGTACGGACAGAAAACACTTGCACACACACCATCTTTACACACTCTTCCCTTCGCTTAAAAATAATAATAAATTTTAAAAAACCTATAAAAATCTCAAGATCTTTTAAATAGCATCTTAAACAACTGATGATGAAAATCGTGCAATCTCACATTCTAAGGGAAGTTCGTTCTGTGCGAGGTGTTCGGACAATGGTCTTCATGATGACACACGTCTCTGGACTGGGTACTAGGACAAATGATCAAGGAAATCCTGGATGACGACGACGACGATGATGATGATGATTATTCCAAAGGACAATTTCTTGAAAATAACTGCCGAAAAGTACCTTTTAAAATGTTCAGTAAATATATACAGTATTTGGCGGAGAAACTCTCAAGCAAGCCTCGAACTGCTTAGATGCCCATCACATCAGCCACCCGTCCCTAAGTGACCCAAGTGTCGATAACAATCGAGCTACCCGACCTACTGGATGCCATACTGACGGAATCGCCACGTGCATTACGTCACAGGCTTACGTCACAAGAAACGTTACTCTACGCTTCAACGTCATCTACACTAACTAGATAAGCGGAGTATGTGTGAACAAAGAGAAACTGGACTGAGTTCACTGAAGCGTGAAGAGGGAGTCTCCAACAGTCGGAGATAAATGTCACAGCGGCCAGTGCTGTCGATGTATTGTATGTCGTGACGAGACGTTGCGTGACCTTTCACAGGTGTGTTTCTCTGTTCACTTAGTGACCTTTCACAGGTGTGTTTCTCTGTTCACTTAGTGACCTTTCACAGATGTGCTCTACTGTGCACCTAGTGATATTTGACGAATGTGTTCCTCTGTTCACATAGTGACGTCCGCCCTCGAGCTGCACGTGATGAGCTAACGTTAGTTCCACGCGCTCTCTTTCTCCTCCATCCCATCTCTTTTCTCTCTCTCTCTTCTTTCTCCTTCCCCGCAGTTTGTAAGCAAAATGAAAAGAAGTTACCATGCTTATTTTTGTTTTTTCCTCTAGTTTTGTGTTGGTTTCTTGGTTCGGTTAAATCTGTGGAGATATGTCACGTACGTGTACATCAAAACAATTGCACCTTTAAAATAATTAAATTATGAATGAATAATATCAGATTTTCGATCGCCATAATCATTGTATATTCCTAAATAATTTTTAAATTTTGTAATAAGCTATTCATGAACATTGTGAGAATGAGATCTCTTTGAGAACGCTTTATACTTGTATAAATATTATCATTTGTACAAAAGTATTAAGCAGCAGCTGTTAACTGCTTTGTTTAGAACACTCGTAATGGTCTTGCTATCACGTGACATGTCTCATCCAAAGCATTGTCTCACTCTCGCTCTCTCGATTTCTCGTCCAAATGACACGTGATGGCACAGAACCCTCGTGACAATGAATTGGCAAATTTGGAAAATTTGCCAGATTTTTGGAAGACACTTTCACCTGATCCCTGCCCCCTGACCCTCCCACAGCTTGCAGGCAGCACCCGCTCCTTCTCCTTCCCCTTTCTGTCTGCTGCTCTTGGAGAATTGTCTCCCTTGTTATTTTAAGAGAGAAAGGGTTAAAGCGAAAGTAAAGGAGAGAGTTAATTGTCGTTGTTTCCAGTCTTGGGGGTGTACCATTGCCCAGAGCGGTCAGAGATCAGGGTTTTCAGTCGGAACGTTTGTTAGTTCTGCCGCCCCTGTGGTTGATGGCAGCTCTTGACTCCCGCCCGTATAACAGCCAATTAGAGCGCGAGGCACGCGTCAGCTGACACTTGTCTCCCTGTGCGCAGGCGCGTGGTTCCATGCTAGACAAGAAATCGACTTGAAACATGAGATTTTTTTCTTATTTTTCGATGTTCCTTCTTTCTTCTAATTTTCTGCTCCCCTTCATTTATTTTCTCTACCCCGCTCCTTTCTTTCGTTTTTTTTGCTGTTCTTTTCAGCCACCAGAACGACCACAGGACTGATCTACTTGTAGAAAAACGTATTCCAAACTTTCAGGATGTGTACGAACTGTTTATTAGTCTTCAAATTTTTTAATAATAATGTCGATATATTTTAATTTTCTTCTTGTTTCGCTTCTCTTCTTCTTTTCTCACTCATTTTCTTCGAACTGTAAACCAGGAAGAGAAAGGTCTCGGAGGACAAAATTCCAACCGCAGGTGTTCTAGACAGGAGGAAATTGCAGAGTTATGGGAGAACCTCTGATAATTTGATGTCACACAGAGATGTGTTTTACCGTGAGGCATGTAATGCTTGTCTTTTGATAGCCAACATCTTTGAATGATCGCAGCAGCCATTATTTCACCGTCTCGTCTTCTCGCCAGACACAGGACACAGCTTGCACTGTCGACACAGGCCTGCCATTAAGTAGAGACGGGTGAGTGGGTCTCTTCTGCAAGAACTGGGAGAAAAATAATGAGAATTTGTTAGGAAATAAGGTAAAGAAAGAACAAATTTGAGTGCAGACACACAAACAACACGCGTGCGAGCTTGCACTCACAATTTTAAAGTTTAATTTATTGAAGAGGCAATCTAGTCATTTTAAGAAGGATAGTGGATGAATAAACAATTAAACAATATAGGATAAGAATGTGCGCATATGTAACTTCAAGCTGTGTTTGCATACATATGTGTGTGTGTGTGAATGAGAGAGAAAGGGAGGGATTGAGAGAGACTGTTTATATATTGCACACACACTCTTTCTATCTCTCTCTCACACCCACACACAGAAAATAACTTCAAGACATAGGAACCTAATTAAAAACAAAGCAAAGTCTCCATGATTTCCACAAACATTTCAATTTTAGTCTCACTCCTGAATTGCAGCTGGAGTAAAAGAAAAATTAATATAAACAAGTAATCAGAATATTTCTAGGACAGTGTTTGTGGTGGGTAAAAATATTTGATGGTATTGTTGGTTGTTGTTTGTTGTTGTCCTGTTCCAATCCATACTTCCTTATATAGCTGCTTCTAGTCCTATCTTGTTGAGAACACATCATATGCTTGTATACTTCACCCCAAACTCTTTTTCCAAAGATGTTACTGTCTGTGCTCACCGCGCCGGAAGGTGAGTCGTGTTCCGGTTGGACGCCGCCGATGACGAGCGGCACGTGCGTCACAAGAAAAGCGCGCACGACACTTCGGAGGTGTGCACGCCCTCCACACGCAAGGGAACGAACAACAAAAGAAGAAAAGATTACGAGACTGATTTACAAGGGTTATACAGGTGATCACCAGACACGCATGAGTGACAGCAATCTGAGCAGGACAGCACGCTGCCAGACAAGGGACCCGCCACCCTACCTGACATGTCATGCTGTGCGTGCGCCAGCTTGTTATCTGTATGCCAGTGGATTTGAACTCATGTTTACGTTTGTTGTTGTTGTGTTTTTGTTTTGTTTTGTTTAATTATTCTTCAAGTAGCATAGGGCCGCAACAACAGCTCTCCTTTCAATATTTGAAATTGAAATATTTAAAAGTCTATTAATTTAAGAAAATTCATTTGCTTTGATTTATCACAGTTTAATCAATTCCTATATTTTTTTCTTTTTCGATTATCATTTATGTATGTAAGCAATTGGTGTGGCGGCCTTCCTCCTTCCCTTCTGTCAACGGTACTTACGTCACTTCCGCGTCCTCACTCACTGAACTGCATATAATGTATAATAATAAGATATCAAGTGTATGGGAGGTAATTATCAACAATATTGTATGTTTCTCAGAGAGAGAGAGATGCAGACAGAAACACATAGAGATCGTATGAGTACACCCGAGTGCATGCGCGTGTTAACATAAATATTCTCTTTAAAGGCCGTTTTTAACCGACCAAAATACCGGAGGGTCATATCTCCAAAGAGTCCCGAAATCCAATTGCATTGGGAATGTATTCGTAATAAAGTTTGAACTTTTGAATAGTTCTGAGCATTGGTTTCCTGTGACCTTCCCACACAACTTTGCCAAACTTGGTCCAACGTTCGCCAAGACGTTCCCTTGTAAGGACCTAAATCCTGTCTTGTCTATTCACCTTTAATATCCTGTCCCCAGGAATCTGTGAGTTAGCGCCGGACCCCCCGCTAGTACCTCGCATGATGACATAGTGAGAAACATTATTTATGGATGACAGGGTAATGGAATAAAATCGATGGAATAGAAAGACGCGTTGACAAACTTTACTTGCAATTTATACACTCTTCACTCAAGCCACCCGTTATCCACCCGACTCTCGTCACATTTTGTGGCAGAAAAGATTTTCCACATAATTACCCCTAGTTATGGGTCATCTCACCTTTTTTCTGTCACCACCTTCCCCTCGCGTTCAACATTTCATGGGACTGATGGTATGTCTTACGATTTTCCAACATTGACACAGGGAATTCCACCCAATCCCAGATTTCCTCAACTTCATATATTATCCTCTAGAATAGAGAGGAGCACATGAACACGAAAGGGAAGAAACCACAAGTCAAGTGAGCTAGCAAACTAAAGAGAGAGGGGCTGCGAGAGGGAGAAAGTGGAGGGAGGAGAAAGAAGAAAGATGGGAGGGGAGGGGAGAGATTTTTTTTTTTTTTTTTTCTCAAGCTTTGGCGAGTTTCCGTCGTCGGAGACAGCTCCTGGCAAAGCAGGAACTTGCTTATCAGCAGGAATGAAGTGATGCTCATTATATCGCTATTATTTTGTCCTCTCCCCCAAGCCCTTTGGGGCGCAGAGTTCTCTCTCCTTCGTCTTAAGTTTCCTCCCCTGCCACAGGCAAAGGAAGCAGCAGCAAGGACGGCAGAGGAAAGATGGCGACCAAAAATTACAAACTCCGGCCGCACTCCTTCCTTCAGACCGAGCGGTGGGAGGAAGGCTGCTTCTCGCGCGATTTCCCGCCGTTTTGATCACGCTGCTGCGGCACGCGTAGCACGCGAAGCAGCATCCTGTGGGCTTTTCTTTTTTCTTTTTTTTTTTTTTTCTTACACCAGAACGAGACACTGTGACCCCAGGCCTGTCACTTCCAGTCGCCGAACACTGCTGGTGCGTGTGTTTTGTTAAAGAATATGGCGTACATGCGGCCATTTTGTTATTTTAACCACCATGACCACCACCACCACACCACCACCACCACCACCACCATATATATAACACACACAAAGATGTTTATTTTTATAAACAAGAATGTAAACAAATAGACAAAAAAGTGAAAAAATAAGAATTTGTTTACTGACCAGGTGAATATTGCTTGATGATGAAGAGACAGAACAAAAGAAAGAATAACAAGACTGCGATGCCCATCAGTAGTCCAAGCAAGTTAGTTGATGAAGTGTCTTCAGTCACTTGTACAGAACGAGCAGGATAACGAGATGAACACGTCTAAGATGAATAAATAAAGGAGAATAAATTATGTCATTTAATCCTGAATCTGACCAGAAAGAGGCGAGTAGAAGAAGAAAGAAAACAAGGAAGTCGATAGCGAGAAAACTAACAATGAAGAGGAAAACATTGACGGCGACGAGATTCAACGGTAGATTACGAAAGACAAAGAATGAAAGAGAAATAAGAGAAGGAAATTCTAATCAATGTGAGGAAAGAGAGAGAAAGAGTGTGTGTGAGGGAGAGAGAGAGAGAGGTGGAGGCAGTTATGAATATTTGCCAGACGTTTCCAAATAAGTCCCTGGTGCGATAATTGTGGAGTACAACCGTAATTACGCCGGCAAACGGCCATTTTTTTCACAGTGACATTAAAAGTTCGTTATTTCAGACGAGCAGCGAAAAATTGATGACACGTACCAAGCTCTCTTTTGTTTCTTTCTTTGTCTGGATACTTGGTCTTATTGTCTTGACTTGTTGGTATTTTCGTCTGTTCGACATTTCGTTTCAGACAAACAAAACCCGCAGGCAAAAGGATGCAAGGCGCGTTTGTATCCTCCTTCCTTTATATCTTTGTAACTTTGTTGTGTTGTTCCTACGATCAGCGCAATGTGTTCGTAAAAGTAAAATAATATTGTTAGAATTCGGTTTAAAAGGAAATGACAAATCCTCAAGTGTTTATATCAAATATCAACAGAGCTCTCTCTTTCTGTATGCATGTATGTCTCTGTGTGCGCGAACGTGCTTGCGTGCGTGTTTCTTTGTCCATTTCTTGAACTTCTGCAGATACAGAAATGTTCATTGGTGTCTTTCTCTCCATCTTTCTACAAGTCCTTCAGTCTAACATCCTTTTATCTCTTTAGTGGGGAAGACTTTATGTAAATAAAATGTTCTGCTTGTCCTGCAACCTTCGTAACTAAAATATTGTAATGTCATTGTCATTATCATCACATCTCTCTTTCTCGATATTTGCATCAAATATTCAAAAACAGAAATGAGATGTTAACATTAATATGGACAAGTGAAAATTTTAATATGTAAAATGTAATTATAAATATTGTTGATATTTTTCCCTTGAAACAAACAAAGGGTTTGCTCAATAAAGAAGTGGAAGTTGAACACTCTCTGAGACGATATACAGAATGATGATACACACCACCGACTGGTGGACTGCTGTCAGTCTGCCGAGACCAACGATTAGTCTCTTTCGAAGTTCTCTGCTGTTAGTCTCGGCGAGCCTGAATAATGAATGTGACTAAACCGGAAGCTTTGTATACACCAGCCTCGTTTTAGTAGTTAATCGGAAAAAAAACCGTCTGCCAACAGTCCAGTATTACAAGTTCGTGATACACACATGTATTATTACCATGATCATCACACAATCACACACACACACACACACCCCTGTCATCACACGTAATCACCACCATTATCACATGAAATTAGCGATGAAAGTCGATGATGTGGCATGGACTTGGCTGGCCACTTCGGCAACAAACTCGGAGAAGACCTTAGCCTCAACCTTCTCACTGACTGGATGAGAGAACTCATCCCTCTTCTCAGTGACTGTCTTCTCTTGCCGCCTTTCGTTTTCTCCTTTCACAAAGTAGTAAAAAAAGAAAGAAAGAAAAAAATTTCTTCAAAATGCACGACAGAGAAGGGGCAGTGGATGCGGAAACCATGAAAGCGCTTCTAAAAAGCGCAAAACGCCGAAGGCTAGGCCGACAGAAAGGGCTGAATCCTTTCTCTTTCTCTTACTGTCTCTCTCTCTCCAGCGTGTACTTTGAGTGAAGAAAATGACAGGAACTGTATTGAACATCGCCAGCAATTATCTGTCATTACTAAGCACGGCTCTCGCGCTTTCAGACGCCTGTTTCTCTCTCTCTTTCTTTCTTTCTCGCCCACTTTTTTCCCGTAGCTTTCACGAAAGCCTCAGCAACCCAAGGTGCCAAATTTTGGTGAAAGAAATGCCCAGAGACACGTCTTCTAACCAAAGTCCATTCTCCCGCCATTGTAAGGTTTAGGTTACCGCGCTGTCTCAATGCCTAGTCATATGACATGCACATTGCCGAACGTTTTCTTTTTCTTATTTTTTTTCCTTTTGATTTATTTTTGTCTTTGTTTAAACATAAGTTGCTTTTTGGATGCCACAAAACAAGGACGGTAACTCGAGCTTATTCAAAGTTAAAAAAAAAAAAGTAGAGAAAATTACACAAAAAAATATATAAAGTATGTGCAACATTAAATTCTAAAATCAGCTGGACATCTTAAAGAACTAGTGTAGGCAAATTTTTTCTTTCAAAAAACTAATTAGAACTCTGTTTAAGGTACCGTTTTCCCATAGATGGACCAATAACATCTCTCAGCTTTCGAGATACACATTTACAAACATCTCCATGCACGAAAAAAGGTTAAACTTCAAGATTGTCCATCGATACCCCTAATTAACATATGGCTCCAGCGTTCCCATTGGCCAAAGCCTCAACAACATCAGTATATCGATGAAATCTTTGTTCTTGATTTCTTTTTAGAAAATTGATTTTTGATACAAATTGATTTTTGAAGCCATTAGCATTCGTCAGATTTCGGGAAATAGTGTCTTAGATTGACTTTCATCATTAGGGGAAAAGTTGTTGAGAGTAGTCAATGAATTTGCTTGTCATCGATGAGTAAAATGGTAGAGAGTAGAATGTTTCATTACAATGTTTCGTATGTAAGTCAAATTTGCGTCGTATGGTACTTCTCGTTCGACTTTGAGAGATCTTTTACCTGCTTGTTGATGCAATTCTCTCAACCAGCTTTTTCACCTTTCACTGAGTCACGTGCGAAGATCGTTTTACAGTCAGTCGACCGCGTATGTCATAATTCCATTCCCCTACCCACAGCCACCCACCCAGCTCGGTGTGACAGCTTTGAAGCGCACGTGACGGCCCACTTTGTCCATAAAGTGTCGAACACCTTCCTATCCTCATCAGCAACCCTTCCATCACTTTTTTTTTAGCTGTGGGAAGCGACTCAGACCCGCAACGACGGCTGCGTTCGTACCTCCGCCAGCACACGCGCCAGCACGTGGCTGTAATGACACGTGCATGTCGTGCTTGCACGTCTGCGGACGGGCTTGTGACTGCACATTTACATAGACTGGCTTTGTATGGCTTTGCATGTAGTCACAAAGGTGAGGAGCTTTACCCTCCCCCTCCTTGTAAAGTCTGTTTCCCCTTTTCACTGCCCTCCCTCTCTCAACCCCACCAACCGTCTGCGTTGGGATCGTTTGTTTGCAAGTTTACTGCGGCATCCGATGTCACAGTCGAAGTTTTCGTCGTGGAAACCGTAGTTTGAAAAGGGAAGTTGAACAGAAAGATCTGGTGGTAGGGAATGGAGGTGTTACTCAGATGTCTTCACCTCGGGGTAGCTTTGATGAGGCCAGTACCCATCTCTACCTCACTGCCCTCCCTTACCCTTTTAAAGTCAGATGCACACTCTCTTGTTGGGTACCCTGGGTAACACAAGCAAGTGTTTCTGTATTCGGGTTGAGAAGGCCAGTCGTTGGGGTATCCATACCCTCCCACCCCTATTGCCTCCAAAAGGGTACAGGATGGGAAATAATCCTTCACCTGCGGGCAATAGTTTCGGGATGGAGTATATTGGGTAATAACAGGGATCAGTGGCAGTCTACCCTCTCGCACTCATTAAAAGACATTTAAGAAATCCTTGTTAATGACTTAGCATGAGGTTATGTCCCTTTGTCGAGTGTCCAAGCGCAGAAGAGGATGAGCCGACCACGCATCGAAATTCAGAAGTCGTTCAAGATTTTAGATGAAATTCAAAGATTTGCAGGACAGCTTTGGTGTGCGAGTACCCACAGTACATTCGTAACCAATGAAGGAGGCTGTTGATCACCATGGATTGTTAATGAATCACTTGAGCTAGCAGTCTCCTCACACAAACACAATCAGGGTTTGATAATAAACCTGCACGACAAAGCACCTCTTGTGAAGTCATAACTGCCACCGGCTGTCCATACCCAGGGTAGAGGATGGGACAGAGCATGACTTCATGATTTTACAGTATATAAAATTAGTGTTTGAGTTCGTGTGTACTTGTGTTTGTATGTGTGGTGGTTGTGTGGTGGTTGTGTAAGAGTAAAAAAAAAAAATCCAACCAAATGAATATCAAGAAAGAAGTAACTGCACGACGAATAAAATTAAAAAGCATCGATTTTGAAAGTCTTTTCTACTGGGTTTGGATGCTTTGTGTGTCGTCAGGATGTTGTTATAAGTGTATTAAAAGCAAACAGCTCGCGCGTTACTCCAGTCTGTTTAGCTGGGACTCGTGGAGCTGTAGCCTGGCGGAAAGTTCACCGCCTCTAACATGGTTATGAAAGTTCCCTGACGAGTCATGCAATACGGTTTCATAATTAGCTCAACTCAAGCATCCTCGGCGTCGGAGGGGCATTGTCTGTGATTGGCAGCCCTCTCAAGTGCCGTCAAGAGACGCGCGCAGCGAGTTCTCGCCCCCTGAAAAGGCTTGATGAAGTGGCGGCGCTGGCGAACGCCAAAAACGGCGGCGACGCGCCCTTGTGACGTCACTGAAGTGACGCTCGCGCCACCTGCGACCCAGCCTCTCGGGAGAGTCGAACCACAATGGAAATAAATTCCGAATGTTTTCACGAGCGAGAGGCAAGAGGGCACTCTGAATGCCAAAAGGCAAGGAGACGTTTCTTGGAGGACCGCTGGAACCGCTACTGCCATCTACCGTCATCGTCTTTTGTTGCAAGGGGCCGTAACTGTCAAACATTTGCCGGACTTCGATCCCTTTTCAGGACGGGGCCAGGTCTGATCTTTAACCAGAAGGGGCGGGAAGAGCAGCCAAAGGGGAGACAATGCTCGCTGCGGTGGCACCGTCTGCTTCCGATTTGGCCCTGCTTGTCCCGGCTTGTTGGTCCGTGTTGGACCAAAGCCTCGTTAACCGCCAGCAGAAGCTGCCTCTGCGGCCTCTAGAGGGTCTGCAGCGGGTTGAGGATGGAGAAACAACAAACAAAGCTCCTTGGGGATCAGAACACTTGCTGCGTCTTGCAAACGCCCGACACACGTTGGGGGGAACAATGGCCACACAAACATCTATGCGGGAGGGGCAGAAATACATTTCACTTGTCTCTTCTGCTGGAGGCTCTCAGACTCTAAGACGACCTTTCTCGAAAAGTTTTCTAGACAGTATATGTTCGAAACTCGTGGCGGTCGATCTCGAATGTCAGTTCTTTGGAGAAGATTTTCATTTACAGATCGATCATTAGTTTCAGTAATGAATTTTCGATGACTGCGTAAGATCGGTTCTTCTGGAGATTTTCTCTGTTATCAATGTTTTCAAAAGACAAAGTTTGCTTTATATTCTTGAAAGGTTATTTATGTCATAACATCTCCAAGATTTCAAATATTTGTTTTTTAAGCATTAATAGTGATGAAGCGATGTTAAAAACTTTTGGATGGTTGGGAGGGTTCAACAACAACAACAACAACAACAACAACAACAACAACAACAACAACAACAACACCACCACCACTTAAGAGATGTCAGGCAGGCAGACAGACAGAGCTGTGTATGGAGAGACAGATGCTGCAGAAACAAGTTCTCTAAACGTACAATAGTATGTTCCTTCACTTGTCGCGTCTGTCCTTTTTTGTCATTAACATCGTAGTAGAAGAGAGGTGGTGGGGAAGGGGGAGAAATGAAAGAAAAATCAAGGCAAGGAATTGAAACAGAGCAGGTCTTTTGAAAACGAAATTTAAAAAAAAAACCCTGGCAAGCCGTCATGAGATTTGAAGAGGGCGCATATGGCCAGGTTTAAAATGGGAGGAACTAGACATTGATTATGCCAACCGACAAAATATTGGCTGTGTTCGAAATCAATGGTCGCAGCACACAAAACCTGCAGTGTGCTGTGGTAACAACACATTTTTGTCACAAGTAATCAATAAATATTATGTGAGTTTTTTTTTTCTAATCTATAGTCTTTCTCTTGGAATCGAAAAGGGCCAGGTAGGAGAGGTAGGAGAGAGGAGGAGAAAGACCCGGAGTGGGCGTCTAGGCAAGCACAGGAGCTCAGTTCTTGAGGGGCTGGATGTGGAAGGTGCGGTCCACCCCGTTTGTCTATGTTCTTCTCTCTTTCGGGTAGAACCTGACCAACGATCCCTTTCTTTCTTTTTCTTCCTCCCTTTTATTTCTTTCTCTCCCTTTTCTCTTTCACGCACACACGAGCAGGCACGATCACACACACAAGCAGAGGTTCCTTGAACCCCTGTAAAGTAGATTTCTGGGATTATTTCTTGTAAATTTACTTCATTCTAACATACACAGTTCCTATTGTTGTGTGTGTGTTTAAGAATGTGAACAGAAGGTGCTGGAGTGATTAAAGGAAGGGGAAAAAAGCACTAAGTCATCCTGGAGGTCATTTCTGTCATTTATTATTTATTATTCATATATTAATATTATGTGTGTTAAATGGACAGGCATTATAAGAACCACCTATTTTTGTGTCGTTTGATTTTATTTGTTACCATTCAGGAACAACCACAGCTTTACTGGAAATTTTTATAGTTTATATTTCATGCAGGGGTAAAGGACAATGGCACACAGAGTGCATTTATAATGTCTTCTGACACTCAGCCTCGGACCTAGGTGTCCATGACTGAAAGTCATTGTAAAACGTTGACTTAAACGTTACACCTGTTTTTTTTTGTTTTTTTTTTTTAAATACAAACATGGGTTTTTTTCGCCAAAGTGAAACGATATGGCCGTTGGGCTGTCAGGGGTTAACCGTCGTGCCCCGCCGTCGCCTGCCCTCGCAAGACTCGCGCTGCATAAAGAACAGGGTCCGTGATGTATGGTCGACTTTCGTGACGATCGCCGTTGCGTGCGACGGGGCTTTCCTCCGAGTCTGGTCGGCACTTTCCTCTTCTTTTATCCGCCTCAATCCCTTTGCAAAAAACCTCCTCTATCGTTTATCTGCGATCTCGTCACGACGGTTAAGAGGTGAGTGGGGTTGGGTTGGGGGTTGGGGTGGGGTGGAAGATGGCGAATAATACCCCGATCTTTAATTCTCTTTCCCACTACCTCACTGAATCTCTCTCTCTTGCCTCTGTCTCTACTGAATGTTGAATCCCATTCTTCACCTTTCATAAGAAACTAAAATTGAAATGCATGTTTAAATGTAAAAGCGAAATCAGTTAATGCGGCAATAAACGTCTTGGGAGGTTTGATTAAGTGGTGTGTTGAACGTGCCTCCGCTTCGGACAGAAAAGGGACTGGTTCAAAGCTCCCCTGTGGCCAGTCAATTAAAACAAACAAACAAACAAACAAACAAAAGAACAAAAACAAACAAAAAAACTTTCTCCATTCAGCAGCATTATGGAAAATTGAGAACAGGTAAAGAATCTTGAAACGGTTAACAACTTACAATTTGATGCAGTTGTGACATCTAGGCCTTTGGGAGTCTTTACTTTTTAAATTTTATTACCAAATGAGAATCTGACTGGAGCAAACTACGATTTTAAAATAATTGCATATGCAGCTTAGTCTACTAAACTAAAGAGTACAAAGACAGGGACTGACTGATGTAACAGAGACAGAAACGGAAATAAAAGACAAACCCAGGGCTGGACACAGCAAGACAGACAACGAACATTTACATTACTGGAAAGGAATAATGCAAAACTGTCTTGTTGTAGCTTTTCAAGGACTCATCACAGAATGAATCACGCAATCAAAAAAAAAAAAAAAAAAAAACAAAAACCTGCTGCAAGACCTCCATGCAAAATCGAATTTAAATTTACATCAGAAACCTGAGCTCATCATGGCGCGGTCTTTTCCCCGCCCATCCCTGGCCATTACCTCCGACCTCTCCCGGCAACATTTGGTTATCATTGGCCCATTCATCTCGTTTGCTATTTCCGGCCGATTTCGGGTCTTTCCGGTAGATTCCGTGAGGAAACGATGTCGGAAGTCGTGCCTTCATACCAACCGCCAGGACAGGCAGGACTGGATGAGAAAAAAACTGTCGGCCTCTTGTCTCCTTGTGTTCAGTTCGCTGTTCTCGTAGTGGAGCTTACTATAACGGTTACTGGAGCGCGAAAAAGCGAGATTTGTTTGCGAAACTAGACTGGTGAGAGCTATTCTATGCCAGGAGTTTATTTCTTCTTTCATGCCCGTCGTTCATATTGTCGCTTTCGTCACGGTTACTTCCCCCAGAAATGATTGTTCTTGTTGCAAGTCACACGAACCAGTGAGTTCGGAGGAAGAGGACTTGAGTGGTGGAGAACACGTTACCCACTTGACTCAGACATCTACAGGCAGTTTCTCCTGATAGTATGTTAGTAATTAATTGTTTGTATATATCTTTTTCTGATTGGTATCTAAAGTATTATGTATGTATTATTCATTCCCTTTCGTAAGTATGTAAATATTATCTGAATTTTTATTGTTTACTTGAAGTCTTCGATGGACTGGTTCACTCATTTACTTGCTTCTGCTTCTGCTTTTTATTTATTTATTGCTTATTTTGTCTGTCTTAAATATACATAATTACACACATACATGTACCTACGCACACACACATGCAAGTAGAAATGCTCACAAATAAACAATTATACACGCTCACGCACACACAGGTATAAATATGAGCGAAGGACGAAACAGAATCAAGGAGTCACCGAAGAAGCCACCATCACCAGAAACCTGACAACCGCAACAGCAACAAAGTTCCGAGACGCGGGTGGGTGCGCGGGTGAGGGGTGGGAGAGGGGAATAGGGGCGCAGGAGCGACGGCGCGTGCAAGCGATTGCTGAACGCGTGAGCGCGTGCAGACGCACGTGCTGAGGCACGACACCCGCATGGAATTTCAGCCGCGGCAGCAGTCTCTAAACACCTGCTGTACAAAAGACAAGGGTCCTGGCGCGACAACCGAAAGGGTGTGTGTGCGTGAACGTGCGCGTGCGTGTGTGTGTGTGTGTGAGAGAGAGAGAGTGTGTATGTGTGTGAGAGTGTGTGTGTTGGGGGTAGGGAGAGCAGGAAAGAAGGAAAGGAGGAGGCAATCTGGCTTGCAACAAGAGTCTGGAACTTTCCAGGAGCGTGCGACTACAAGGCAGCGACGGCAGGCTGTGGTTAGCACGTCCATGCGACGATGAGTTGGAGCTTTGCCTGTCCACGTGACGACGCTCGGCCAGGGAGGACTTGGTGTCCAGAGATTTCCGAAATGAAAGTGGCCATCGAGCGGTGTACAACCACAGAGCCAGGACACATGCCAAAGCCAGAAAACAAAGAGGCTGGGTGAGAATGGGATGGGTGACGACACACACACACTACTGCTAAAGAGCAAGGGATACAAAAATAAAATCATTTTAAATTTCAATATTGCTTTAGTTGAAACATTGGAAAATTTGGAAAAGAGTGTTAAAAAAAATATAGTCCCATTACTTACATAAACACACTTACTATGTGTGTAAGTGAGAGAGAGAGAGATGGAGACCAAAAAAAAAAAAAAACCAAACAAACAAAAAAATAAAGAAAAACAGAGTGCTGGAGCCAGGCTGAGGGAGGGGGTGAATAGGAGAGACCATGAGTGAGGTTTTTGTTTGACGCACACGAGAGACATAAATCACATCATATTAAAATGCTTGAGTCAAAATATTGAAAAAAAAAGGGAAATGCACAGAGAGACGCTAGTTACACTAGCTACTGGAGTTTCCGTATGCTGGCCGTGTGTCTTCTCTCGCCGTAATTTAAGCTCGCGCCATTGAGGCTGTCAACTGAAGCGTGACATAAAATACTGCCGCCACTTCGTCCACGTAGAGGCTATAAAAGGCGAAACCACTTCCTGCAAAAGCCCGCATGCGCACTGCGCACCGCGAAACATGCCGTGCTCGTGCGTGTTGTGACTGTTGCGCCACGCGATGGGCAGAGCGGCAGGAAAAATAAAATAATCACAACGGTGAAAATTGGTGAAATTTCGCTGCTGCTGTCCTCTTATAATCCCGCATGCTTGAGTTTAAGCCAACATAGAAACGTATGATTACCTCCCATGCTGAATGAGCAGGCGGAAGTAGCTTTTCAATCGAAGAGTAGCATCATGGGAAAGAAAAATAAAAATATTGAAGTGGATAAGCGCTCTCTTTTCCCCCTGGAACTGTGTAATTACAACGGTCGTGATCACCCAAGGGAGAAAGGATAAACTACCTCTCCATTTTCTGATGATGTGTGGTTTGCCACTGTAATTGGGCGGAATTACCGTTTATGGCTTTCAAAGAGCACTCTAAACTGTCCCGGTGATTGTAAGACTGCCATGGTTCAGCGGAGGAATCGAAATGATAGAAAGGTTAAACGCCATGACGATTCGCTTGGGCCTCTTTGTCACGCAGACAGTTTTTTTTAAATTTTTACCAGCGAGGTGATGGTGTTGAGTTTGATTAACCTCCACTGTTTATTGACTCTATGTCTGATTTGCTCATTTGTAAACCTTACTTCCGGCAGTAAGTTCGTTCGGGTGTCCACCATTTCTTCTTTTCTTTTTTTTTTTCTGTCTTGTTTCGCTCTCTTGCTTGTTTTCTCGTTCGCTTGTACACTCACATAACAGAAAACTTTATTTCTGGTTCATCGAGAACTGGTGAAACTATTTTTTATTCAATATCCTCGCCATTGAATACATTCATTAAACTATTATCGTTTCAGAATTTTAAAATAATCGTCCTTCGAATATTTTAGCCAATTTCGCACTTCAGAATTTTTCCGAAGCTCCGGGATGTCTGTTTGGCTGTTCTTTCTGCAAATTCTGTTCTCTGTTACACTCTTCGTATTTACTGTGTCCCGTCCTCCAAAATAAAACATACAAACGAATGAAAAAATGAACGAATGAAACAAAAAAAAAAAAAAAGAAAGAAAGAAAGGAGAATTTCAATTTGCTGGCAGGAGACTTTTTTAGGCCAACTTCCGCTGATGTTGAACGCAGAAAGTGTTTTGTGCAAGGTGATTAATCAAACGTATCTTTTGTGGCTATTTTGTGAGATGCTGGCCACACAAAAGTTGTCGTCCTTTCCCGCATGCCACGTGTGCAGTGACGCTATTAGGTGTCGTGTTTGTTCTACTCTGCCTCATTTCCGGTCTTTTTCGCGCCTGGCATTGACTTCCGGGTTTTCAATTAAACGTTTTCCTGTACACAAGCATAGAAGGACAGCAATCAATAAAACTGTTCAGGTTTTTCATCCTCAGCCACCGAGTCAGATGACGCATGAGTGTTGGTCACTCACTCACTCACTCGGAGAGCGACTACCAATCCCTGGCTCCAAAGTTTCGTTTTGAATTCGAGAATGTGACTCTGGTGGCTCTGTGACCGTTATATGTAATATTTTCACTTAATTTAGAGGCTTTTGTAACCTTTCGTGCTCAGTAAGGAGGAGTAAAGACTACAATGAAGTGACGCACCTTTCGTTCTGTTTATTTGTAATAACTATGATAATAAATTCTTTTATAATAATAAATTATTTTACAATAATAAATTCTTTTATAATAATAAATTATTTTACAATAATAAATTCTTTTATAAAAATAAATTCCTTTATAATAATAATAATAAATTCCTTTAAAATAATATATTCTCTTATAATAATAAATTATTGTATGATAATAAATTATTGTATGATTTTATAATAATAAATTCTTTTATCATAATAAAGTGATTATAAACAATGCCAGCTTTGTAAATCTATCATGGCATATCGCCGGAGGTATTATTATACTGTTGAAACTTTTCTGCTATCAACCGGGCTGGTGACTGTTCTTTATTCATCCTCTTTAACTTCCGGTGCTGTAAAGAGAATGAAAAGAAACAATCTTTATGTCGTCCACGCCGTCGTTGAGTTTCTCGCCCTGGTCAAGAGAAGATTGTCACGAAAGAAAGACACCAGCATGGCTGTTACGAGAGGACTGTCATGACACCGGCATCATTAAAAGGAACAGACTTTCTGACATTGCAGAAACAAACAAACAAACAAACAAACAAACAAACAAACAATCAAACAAACAATTGTCATCATGGTCATTCGTTCGTATATTATCCATGACTAGAGGCAAAGCAACGTCACCATTTCTACCCACTGAAGTAGCAACGAGTATAAATCTCTGTTTTGTTAAAACTGTTTCATTACAGAAACAATTTTTATCACCTTCGCGATGCTGCCAGAGCTTCTTGGCCGATACATGTCGTCAAACATCAATGATTGGCAAAGGTTTTTCTCAACGATTGTATGTTTTAACAATTGCAAAACAACGACACTTATTCGACAACGTATGTGTCCTATTAAGATAAGCAAGAACGCAGCTGTCTCACCAGCTTCATCAGGAGGCAGCTCCTCTCCCGTTTCCTTGGCTCCTTCCACTCCCTCCTCTCCTTCCACTTTCTCCTCTTCCACTGTCCTCCTCTTCCTCCACGTAGCTGATTTCTGGGTCATCAGGGCCCCTAACCGTGAAGTAGTTGTACACAAAAGACGGGGACCCGCGCTCAAGGTGTCCGGACTCCTCCATACTCTGTCTCAGTAAGATCTCGAACAGTTCCCGCTCGGCCTTCAGAAAAGCCAGTCTTCGGAGCCGCCTCTCCAGTTCCACCTTCTCCACTCCCATGAGCCGCTCTTCCTCTCGGGCTATCATCTCGTCGTACATTCGTTTTTTATAGTTGTACAGCCAGCGACCTATGAACTCGATGGGGTCGGCCGGCATTTTGGCACATAGCTCGGCCAAGCAGAGCCTCAAAGGCTCGCCTACAGTGGACTTGAGGTACTCGCTGTCCATCCTTCTTCCTTCTCGATACTTCTCCCTGCTGTGCTCTCGATGTCTTGCTTGTGGTAGTGTCACCAAGGTTACCACACACACGCGTTTGGTGACGCAATTACACCAATGACGTCATTTGTCTGGAACATGACGCGGTCGCAATTTCTGGCGACTCCATCTTGTCACGTGATGTGTGTAGCTGAAAGTGAAAGTAGAATGTAAACAGGTTTTTGTCCTCTTGTGATTTTGTCGTAAAGGTCAAGCGGCGTGAGAGAGAGAAAGAAGGAAAGAGAGAAGGTAGAGAAAAGGGTGGGCAGAGAGGACAAGTGAAACTGAGTGAGAAGCGACTGTGTGTTGGTTCTTAGTGTGCGATACATTGATATTTTAAATACATCTACTGTTCCAATTGTAATAAGTTGGAGAAGGTAAGATCAACACAGCAGTTAAATTAAAGTGAAGCGAAAACCACACAGTCGATTCCGCGACAGTTAAGAGTTAACGAAAACAAACAAACAAACAAACAAGCAAACAAACAAACAAACCAACCAACCAACCAGCCAGCAATTCAACCAACCAACCAACCAACCAACCAACCAACCAACCAACAAACAACCAAACAAACAAACAAACAAACAAACAAACAAACAAACAAACAAACAAACTGTCACCCCAGACTGATTAAAAACATAGCAGTCAACGCAGAATCCACAGTCTCTTCTCATTACCTTGACTTCTCCTGTCTGATGTTGTCTTCTCCTTGTCTTCGCTATCTCCGTCTCCTTCCTTCTTACCTGCTGTCACGGTGGTTGACGTTGACGTCATAACATTACGTCATAAAATGTTCCTACATAATGATAAGGGGAGAAAACTCTATTGACATTACCTACTTTCATTTTCATGTCGCGGTACACACGTCCGTGGCACTTCATTTAACTTTTAAACATTCGCATTCTGGGACAGTAGTTATGGAGCAAAGCGAAGTCGTTGCCTTGGGCAACATGTAAAACTCAGGGACAAGTTTCCGAAGTGGTTATTAACGGATTTAAGGATAATGTGTATGTGTGCGTGTATTTTGATGTAAGGCTGACGTATTCACAATATATATTTGTAGACTGATACCACTAAAACTTGTGCAGTGTAGACAGTCCAACACATTAAAGCAGTATTAAGGACAAGAACATAGTCTGACATTTTTGTTCCCCCGAGCTACACGAAAGTCCTCGCTCCACATTCATCACCACCGTGAGTTCACCCAAACGCCTCGGCCACATGATTATACATGCCTGGCTTTCCCACAGCCCTTGCAAAGGTGTCTGTTCCTCCCGGCCCGCCTCCCCTCTTTGCCAGATGCACCGTGCACTCTTTTGTTGCGGCGGAGGCGCGTCCGGCGGCAGTGAGTGACAAAGCCCCGGCGGTAGCCTTGCGCGCCGTAGTGCCTCCTCGGGTCTGCCTTATAATTAGGTGGGGCAGCGGCCGGCAGTATAATGCCTACCTGTCAGCCACGTTATCTTACAACACATCGCCTATGATGAATTAAGCTGCTCTGCCCGGCCCTGGCGCCTAAATGAAGTGCTCCACTTCTTGGCATCTTGAAGCTGGCGGGAGGACAACACACGCTGCTCTCGTACAGAAAAGTCACATTTAATTTTGAGGGAAAGATTGATGCAGAATATAGCAATGTCTAGGTTCCAAGAAATTGATGAGAAAACAGAACCTGATGACAGAAAATAAAAGAAATATCGTCGATCGCGTTTAATTCGTATGAATATGTTATGAAGTCCTTTGACCTCTTGAGGGTAGAATGACACGTACGCATGCAAAATTTGAAATGCTTTTATGATATTTGGAAATATTAATAATGAATATTTTTACCTTTTTTTAGCAGATAAATGGAAGGATACTATTTCTAGGTGGTAGTGAAAATTCTTAATGAAGATGTCATGTAGGAGGGTGACAAAACAGGGTTTGTGGCGTGCGATAATGAATGTGAGGTGGGAGGAAACTTAAGAGGAAGTCTAATTGCATTGATTAAATGTCTTTGGGTTGCTGGTCCATGGCAGGATGAGGTTGTAGGGAAATAGATACTGATTGCGGGAATTTAGCAACCAAGGATGGTCATGGATCTGTTCTTTGTTTAGCTGTTTTAAATAGGTTGGATTTCACGAGTTAAAAACTCTTTAAGTTACCAGAATTTAAATTGTTTTACGATTAATTACAGTAAAGCCATGTAACGGAAGTTGTGTCACCATGCTTGATATTTCTCAGAAGTCATTTTGAGAGCATGCCATACTTGTAGCTTAGCCATCCGTTCCTTATTTCTTCGTCAAAAGCGAGCGTGCGAAAGTGGAAAAAGAAGGAAATACAGAAGGTTGGGGTAGACTTCATGGCGATGAACAATTTTTCGATTTTCTCGAGTTTATGTTTAAGAATGAGTCAGTAGTTTAGTACAGCTCCATTTTGTTAAGATAAAAGAAACACTGTTTTAGCAAATATTCAGCCACTGCCACCCCTCTTCTCCCCGGAAAAAAAAAAAGAAAGAAAAAAGGAAACGAAGCATTGAACGAAAGATTACCGAGCACCTATGTCCTGGTGTTGCCTCCACCCGTCAGGTAGGAAAGAAAGAGGCGTGTCCCCCAAGCTGAACTCGGCGTAACACAGTATATTATGCTTCACACGATACAGCCTTTTACCCCTTACCTAATTATTGCTTTCTATTATCTGCAATATCTTCAATAAAGCCTGCCATTGTTTACAACAGTTTCTTGTCAGGAGAGGGAGGACAACTCAGCCGCTGGGAGTTGTGGGAGAGACCACAGCCGCAACGACTCCTGGGATCTCAACACTTGCAAGTAGTGGTTAGCCGGGCAAGATAGAGTTTCACTCCTTTGAATGCCGCTGCTGTGTACTGGTATCGTCCCCCGCCAAGGTCTCGGCTAAATAAGCTATATCTTCTTATGATCTTGCCGCTAAGAGTAGGCCGAGAGGCGGGTCTCTCTTTTTTTAAATTCTCTGTAACTAGCTCCAGAATGTTGCAACTTTTTATTCTTTTTTTTTTTTTTTTTTTGGTGCGGCCTCCTTCCGTAGTTAGGGTTTCTCTCCATCCCCCCTAACATAAAAAAATTAAATATTTTTCTGTTGCAAGACGGTTCTGACGACCTTTGGCCTGCGAGACTGTCAACATTTCCCACACTATTTTAAGCCATTTCCCATGACCGTTCAAAACTATTTAAAAAGATTTTTAAAATTTTTTTTTCAGTTACCCGCATTTTTCTTGGTTGTTGGATCATCATCATCATCGTCATCATCATCATCCATCAATCACCCATCATCCATCATCCATCATCATCCTCATCATCATTCTTCTAACTCAAGAGTTTTCCAATATCTCTCTCATGCGAGGAAAACCTCAGGTGACGATAAGGTGACAAGGAAGGTGAGCAGCTGCGAGGTTCACAGCGACTTCTGTCATCCCTCCCCTTCCCCCTCCCCATCTCTTTATGTAACAGCAGCAGCAGCAACAACAACAGCAGCAGCAGCAACACACAGCGGAAGTCGCAGCAACCCTGACGACAAGCAAGCGGAACTCCATGACGGTGGCCGTCGCCAGCCAAGCGAGTGCCGCGCGGAGGCGGATCCTTGCGCAGGTCGCGTTACGGCCGAGCGGCACTGCGTCGCTTCTACCATCAATCAACTTTCCACGGCCTGCAAGGACCCCCTCCCTAACAGCATCATTCATTTTCTGACCTCCAGCCAGGGCAGAAGGGGGAAAAAACTGGAACTGTTGGAGCTTGACTGTTGCCCTGCTGAGACTGCTTGTACTATGTAGGATAGGATTTTTTTTTTTCCATTTCCAGCTGGGAGTAGAACATTGGGGGAAAGGAGGTGTGTCATTATGCAGTGCAGGATACGGGACCGAGAAGGGAGAGGGGTGGCAATAATTTTTAAAGCTACTTTAAAGGATGCAAATTCGTCTGTCTTTTACGATCTGGATTTTTTTTAAAGGGGGGAAGAGTACTTATACTGCTAACGTTTCTTTTCTTTCCTTTGTTACTGATTTCTTTAGAAAAGTCGTCAGTCAAAAAAATCTTCAACAGAAGAAGCAGCAAGAAACAATATGTTTTGTAGTAAATATTGATGTCACCTGTCGTCACAAGTTAGCGCTCGTAAATGATGCTGGATGCTTCCAACTCAATGGCGGGGACCACAGAAAGTGTCGCCATTAAAACTTTGCTCTTGAAACGCACGAAAATATTTCCACCATTGCTGTTCACCCGCTCAGTTATGTCTTAGGAGACTGATGCCAATCCAATCGCTGGACTCTGATTTTGATATTCCTGATCGCGGTAACGTCCACCCAGGGCGAAATTCTGCGCATGCGCGTTGACCCCTTGTCCGCCATTCACAACGTCTTTGCTTTAAAATGTAATTTAAGTTTGAACCGTTGCAGAACGTCTACACGAGAATATACTTGAGTGCTAGCACACGCGCGCGAGCAAACACACATTGCCAGACTAAAGACACGAGAATTCGCGACACGGGTGGCCAACGGAGAGCTTTTAATGGAAACGTGATGTAAGAAGACTACCCAGCCACAGACGCCTACACATCTCCAGCTGCTCTACCCATCAAAGACGTCCAGCACCCAATCCCACCCGGCCGGGTACCAGGGTGTCCAAGATGACATATTGCCCGGGACAGGGTGTTCATCAAACTTCGGGCAGGGGTGTGGCGAATGGCAAGTGGAAGATGATGAATTCGCCTTATCGGCACCCGTATCAGGCCTTTCCTCTCTTTAGGGTGGGTACCGGGTAGATTCTTCACCCAAGACCGCATGGGCTCCCTTTCTCGTGGTTTTGTCCTTATCGCATTGATATTTCAGACCTGGCAGTGTCTCACGTTTCAGACCAGGGAGGATGACTCTACAGGAGACTCCATGCACGTGTCCGGTTCAATGGGGTAAAGGTCAGAGGTTGTATATTCGCGTTGACCCTCTAACCCACTTACAGGTTCATCAAACTGATAATTTTTGTGCTGGACTCCTATTTTCGGTTATCGGCAATTTATATACGGGTAAAGCTGCCCTAACTGGGGTAGAAAACAAGCAGATTGAGCTACTGGACAGGCAAACTAACTCACGATTTATGAGTCACTGAGTATTAATTAATGTTAACTAATCGGCTGGCATAGCGGGATTCGAAAATGATGAAAAAACACAAGAACCAAAGCTAATATTAAAGCATGAATTTCGAGATTTTCTTGATAACTAGCTGAAGCATCCATTGACAACACTTTTTTGATTTTTTGAAGATTGACAATGCATTGTTGAGCTTTAACATGCTTTGCTATCCGGTCAACCGTATTTCCTCTTCGTTCTTCTGGTCTTCAAGTTACCGTTTGTGTGGACATGGAGAAACCCGCACCCACAGGTGACATCCCGTATGGTGTCTGCTTGTGGTTGTCACAGTGTAGCTCCCACTGGCGACACCCCGGAGTAATCCGACCTCTCGTTTATTATCCCGCGGCAGCCGAGATTTGGGCGAGATTTGGCGTGGCGAGGTTCAAAGGTCGAAAGTCATGAGATTTGACTTAAGCCTTTCTGCTTACCAGACACATTTACGTGTCGCTGTTTTCGCAGCAAATTTCGGAGGAAACAAAACGAGGTTAGAAGAACGTTCGCGCACCGGCTTACAACCGCCAAAGCCTCGGTTCTGGGTGGATTAAGGGAGTCCATTGTTCAAGCGAATGTCACGCTGACTTATTCTAATTTCGCCGGCGCGAGAGAACTTTTTTAATGTCTGACGTGAAACAACACGTGGCCATCTCACAACCTCAGGTTCAGGTGAGATCCCAGAGAAGAAAGAGAACAAGGAGTGGAGGAGGAAGAGGGGACTACAACTACAACAACTATACGACGTGGGACGGAGCTAGAGGGACTGTGGCTGGTGTTGCTGATGTATAATTAAGCGTTGTTAATAGTCTCACTTGACGGATCAGATAAAATGCAATTTATCCTCAGGAAATTATTAAAAAAAATCAACGATGGAAAAATGTAGAAAATTAATGGAATGAAGAATATTCATGACAATAAAAGAGAATAAAGTAAAATCTTTTAATAAAGGAATGAACGAATGAATGAGTTTCTTCACTCAGTTATGTTTGAATAATTGATGGCGGATAGACAAACTCAGACACTGAGTGAAACAAAATCTTGCATGTCTTACATACTGTTTAATTTTGTTTTATGAATGGTCAGTGTACGTGGATTTTTAAAAGTGTACTGATCGTATTCCTGCGCTAAAAGTATGAAAATTTTACCTTCAAATGCAGGGGAGAAAACCCTGTCAAAGCGCATGCTATGTAAACGAAAATTTCTTTTCGATTAGTGGCACCTAACTGCAATGAATGTCAGAATGAAGAAGAAGATTGTTTACTGGAGAAATGGTCGTCTTCTTTGTTTCATCCTCCCTCTAACCACAAGGTCAACAGCAGCAAAAAGGTAGTGTGGAAAAGTTTATTGTATACTGAGTGAACACAAAGAGAAGATACAGTGTTGGAAGAGCGACCAGTGTTGTACGAAAGGCCACAGACTTCAGATATGTGGTTGAAATCATCTATGGGATGATCCTCTAATATTATCGCCTGATCACTAAATAATCAAACAAAAGTAAAAAATATTTCTGAAACTGTTCTCATAAGGGGAAACTTTCATAAATTTATATTTTTATAACAGTATAAAATCAGTTCACATTCTCCCCTAGTCTTTTGAATTCATATTCCCATCACGTGATGTGTAAAGATAAACAAAACAACGTTAAGCCAGGAGAGCTTTGTAAATTTTATTCATCCCTTTTTTATGCATCCTCTGAGCCGTTGGCCAACGATCTTTCAACCCTATCTCTTTTTTTCGATAAGGACGCCATTGACCACCCAAACACCCATCCTCCATCCATTTGTCACTGGCTCCCATTCGGCACCTCCCCCAACCATCACACACTCCACATCTTCCCCAACCTCCACCCCCACCTGACCGAATTCCCCCCTCCAGCCTTTTCCGATCATCTTTTCACCCTCATCAGCCGACGACTGGCGATACAAACCCGCCAGCTTCAATGCTAATGAAGTGACAATTGCCGCTTCACGACTTGGTCGCGCGCCCAGCACGTGCGTGCATTTGCACTTCTGCCCGCCCGCGCGTGCGCGCCTGCAGACATGCGCAGAGGCAGTGTGACGTGGTTCCGGTGGGTGCCAGACCCACTGTTGTGGTTTTGTCGCTGCGCGAGGTGAGTGCGAGGACGCATGCGCATCGCGCTCTTCTGACGGGTGCCTCGCACAATCAGCTGTCACAGGACGGGGGAAAAATGTTTTTAGACCAAATGACAGTTTTTTTCCAGTTCGGAGGTCTGCGAGGAGGCTAGTCACCCTCAATTTTCTTCCTTTCTGTGGAGACGCCTCTTCCGCATTCTCCGTGAGACGGAACGAGGCTCAAATGAGCGAGAGAGCGCGCGCATGCACACACGCACCGACACAACCACGAAGACGAAGATTTTATTTTTCTCAGACGGTACAAATATGAACTACATTACTATTACTAACCTGGTTTTTTTTAAAATAATAACAACAACAAACAAACAAAACCAAGATCATATTGAAAAAGAAACGGATATTCACGGATAAATAAATAACCTGCAGGATAGCTTATGTGATACCTATACCATGACTGATATTTCTTTGAGCGTGACAGTAAGAAAAGGAAAGAGAGCCAGCCAGGCAGAAAAATAGAAAACAGAAAAAGAGAAAAAAAAGTGAACTATTGTCACAGTCTAACCTGGCCTCCATGAGGACTTTGTCGTGTGGACTGGGCTTACAGCGGAGATCCCCCGGATGTTGCAGCGTTTTATGATGGGGCTGTAAATGTCAGCAATGCTCGGATCGTCTGACTTGTTGACCGGGTGGAATGGGGGAGATCCCTGTCCATCTGGATTAGCCCTTGTCGCGGGTCAATCCGGGGTATAGCAATAGACTGCCTCACGAAGCTTAGTCATCAGGCTCAGTGAATAGGGTGGCAGACGACACTGATGAGGCACGAGGAGCCTGGGTGCAGATGAATGCGCGCAGTGAGCAAGCAGCAGGATTTTGTTTTATGAGCCTCATGTGCGTGTGTGTGAGAGAGAGAATTTAAGAGGATGATAGAACAAATAAAAGGTATTAATGTCTACATCTTTCCTCCGCACTGAAACGGGGTGGGTTGGGCGGGTGGTGTTTTATGTGGAGTCAAATTTCTCAATACAAGGTTTGGGATTGGGGAGAGAGTCATCTTTAAGTAAGTGCATGTGTGTTACTTGTGATCATTACATGTCTAGTCCGTAAAACTATATGTTTTCCCAAGATTGCTGAAGAATGTAAAGAACCTCAACACACTCGTTTCGGGGTCAGTATCATTGGAAAACTTTTTCATAACCAGAATTAGAAAAGTCGCAAAACATTCACCAGCCCAGAAGGAATATCGTTATCTTAGTCCAAAGAACAGCACAATCAACAAGAAAACAGGTTTGATTTCTTGAATGCTCCTGTTGCTGTGGTAACTGGACGCTTTGACATGCCATTCCCTTCTTCCCTCCCACCATCCTCCCAACCACCACCACCCTGGTCACCTGATCCAACAGCGGCTCCTGCCGTCGACTCCGGGCTTGGCGTTGATGCGCCAGGCGACACCCGAGACAGTCTATGTAAATCATCTCTAATTTCTTTCCAAGCCGGCACCTCTTGTCGACCCCCGTGACGTCGACCCCTCGAGAGGTCTCAACCTTTGGCGACAACCCGAGAAGAGCGCGACAGAGCTCACAGCGACTCTGTCAAACGCTTTTATTGTCGGTTGATCGCTCGCGACAAGCGTTCCCTGCCTCAAGAGACCTAAACTCGGGCAACTAGAACCTTGCGACAGGCAGAATGGATGTCGTTGTTCGGGAGTCAGTCAAGTGTGTCGGTGACGTCATTGTGAGATCCTCCTACACCCGAGATTCTGCAATGGGTGACAGCCATGCAGAGCAACTGCAGTCATACATTTAAAAGAATGAAAGACTTTGAACATAGCAAAATGACCAGTGGCCATAGCCTTAACCTACCGCTTCCTTTGTGTCAAGTTTATTCATATTCAACATCAGTGCAGCGAAATAGTAAAACGCTTGTACTTTTGATGTCCCTCCCTTAAGCTATAAGGTTGACACCCCATATCTGGCAACGGAGCAGTGAAGTTTGAGGTGAAAAAGGAAGACATACAGGAGAACGGATGAATAAAAATGCATACAACCTTACCTTTAAAGGACAATGTATTCCTTTTTTAGAAGATGTGACCTTTTTTAAAGGAGTCATGCGGGATAGATTGTGTCGATTAGGTTTCTCGATGCTGGCATAACAGGAATTTAATCGACGATAAAACTTTACAAGCTCAAATAAACTATTAAATGACTGGCAGGGCAACCCATTAGATGAACGAACACCGAACATAGGCAGTAGTTAAAGGTTCTGAAGAGGTTAGTCTTCGCCCTGGGCCAACATTGGGAACTAAAGGAGAAGTCTTGTTTCCAAAGTTATAAATCGGTGTCCAGACCTCACAAAAGTTGTTTACCAATGGAACCGTAATTATAAAGCGGTGACAAATGTTCCCTTGGTTAAAATAATATGAAGTAGTGTCCACGGGGTCTGAAAATCGCTTTTGAGCTTCGGAAACTAGACGCTTTTCCTTGAGTTCCGTATTTTGTCATTGGGAAACTACTGGTCTTCAGAGAAGTTCCATAGCCCCAGGAGTTCGTCAGACTAGAAAAGACAATCCATACTTTGTTGAAGATTGTTCTCAAGGCTGTATGTTAAGCACGAAAGAAGACACCTTGTTAATCTACAATAGTAGACATTTTCCCCCAAACCTTTCTACCCTCCCTTGTAAGCATCCAGAGTTCGGCTTTCCCCTCCAACAATACGGCGGGGAGCAAGCAATGGACTGATTAATCCGCTGTTCGGATTCTTATCCGCGATCATCTCACCGTTCTCGATCTTAAGATATAATAGCAACAGGATAAATCACTTCAGCAAGGAGCGATGGAGGAAAACGACAGGGAGACAGGGTGCAGAGGTAGAAACAGCAATGGCCACTCCTATTCTAGAGTTCGTTTTGGGTGGCTATATCCCGGTATTTAGCTTATCGGGCATGGACACCTCACATAAACAACCGCTTCTGACAGCCAACTTTCAGGGTTCCGAGATCGGCGATAGCAGGGTGGCATTGTGCTGGGTCCGCACCCACCCGGCTACAGCCTCTAGCAGTAAAATGACCATCCAGGGTGGACAAAGATGGGTGTCCTGATGAAGCTTGGACGACGGTAGTTAAAATATCTTTTAGAACAAATATATAGGTTGCCCAGCATACCTCGGAAGATGCGGGTGTTTCGAAGATAAAAAACAAACAAAACAAAAAAAAAAAAAAAACAACCAACAACAGATTTTAGGAGAAAAACATGGCGAGCTCTGCGCAGTCATTCCTCTTCCTGGGCATCGAGAGTAAAACAAATCTTGTTGTTGGCTGGTCACACAGCAGCCGCAATGTTCACCAAAAAGACTTTGCGGGGACGGTAAAGAATAAAATTCTTAGTGTCTGCATGAGCGGATAAATGTTAGTTCAAAGCAAACAGATTGCATTAGAAAGAAGCACCACAGTAAGAATGAATGAATGAATCAATAAAAGAACGAACGATTTATGATGAAAGGAGTCGGGATAGGGGGATATGGGAGAGAGAACTATGCGTACACACAGCCTCGAGACTTCCAACAGGTGCAGGGTCGTTCTGCTTCACTGAATGTCACTCCACTCGACGATCGCAGTCTCTCCTCCGTGCAAACTTCCTGATCTTACATTGCCTGTCCACGTCTTCCACTGAATGATTCAAATAATTAAAAAAAAAAACAACTTCAATAATCGTTCAGCTCCTCTTATTAAAGAATAAAGAGAATTCTCCTTATCCTTTGCAATACTTCTTTTTGCTTCATAAACGGATTAAAAAAGGTCGCTGGATTACACATGCAATGAACTAAATATAAATATCCTGCAACTCTGAACATTAAATGAACTAAATAAAGTTGTCACACTTCAAATTAACAAAAGAAGTTGACTCACAATTTTAAACACTGAATAAGTAGTTATCAATCACAGGAATCCATCCCTGCTAACGATGCTTACCTTTAACTTCGTAGGATTAGTACCATTCGTCATTATCTCACCACAGATGCAACTAAAACTAATCTGTACCTTTGCGTTCTCGAAGATTCCAATTCTTTTATTTATTTATTTTATATATTTTTTTTTGGATGGCATTCCATAGTATCTTCTTGAGAGACTTCAAGGAATTCAGAATACTGCTGATCGCCACATCTAGATATGAACATATATTACCTATCATACATCTTCGTCACTGGTTGCCAATCGCGGATAGTCTAGCCAAGAAACTTCCTACTTTAACTTACTCCACTGTTTCAGTCTATCATTTCTGTAGAGCACTCTGAGAAAATGATTAGAAAAGCGCTATATAAATCATTATTATTATTAACGCACAATTAACTGTAAAGCTCTGTCTAGCAGAACCCACAAGAGAGCAAATATTTCTCTATGTACGTGCTAACTTCTAAAACCAAAGCACATTCTTCTCAAAGCTCTAAAAGCATTCTAATGGATTTAAAGTTAGTAATAACATTTTGGTCTGGACTGATATAAATATTTGGGTTTTAATGTAAGTTATAACTGCACTGTTACGTCTGTGCTTCCTTTACATACGGTCGTTAATTTGATTGTAATACCGTTTTATCCCTGTTCCGTTCTCTTCCCTTCTGTGGGGTACTGGCCCTGGAATACATTCATCCATTGGAAATCAACGCAATAATGCTTTAGCAATCGATTATTCGAGTTTGTATTTCTCTCTAGATGCATGGTATTCCGGAAAAAAAATCTGCATAGTCTATTCCCCAGCTTTCAACTTCAAAAGCTAGCTCGTGACAGACCATATTAAAATACTGAATTAAAAAAAAAATCAACACACACACACACAGAGATACCCTCTACACACACACACCAAAAGATCAAAATAAAACTTCACGCATGGGATGCAAATATGTAGTTTGAGAAGCTGAGAGCAATGCACCTGCGAAAACACTGCAAGAGGGGCGGAAAAGCCGAATATTGTTTCCTCAACGACCTCATAAAAATCAGTCTTTCCCCATCGTCAGGCATCGTGAGCCGATCGGCTACACACCAGTGACTCTTTTGAAGGTGAATTTCAGATATAGACCAGTATCACCTCGATCTAGGGAACACGAGGGTCAAAGAGAGAGAGTTGGGGGAGGAGGAGAAGGTGAGGGAAGAGAGGATATTGACAATAGAAGTAGGGAGTGTGGCTTCACATAGCGAGGAAGGGTTTTACGCCCAGCCAGCAGCTAAGGCCATATCACGGCAAAGCAGTCGACCCTGTAAGCAGAGTACAGCATACCCGAGACAAGATATGAACCTAAGACATCCAATCATCATTGTATTGATGACAGGTACTAACCGTTGTGACTGCTACCCGGAATGAACTATCACTATTCAATACTTCGATGCACAGAAATGTCATAACAACCATGATACTACATCTTTTGCTAATGAAACTTTAATAATAATGTTCCATAAATAGTCATGTGCGTCATCATCAATGTACTCTTCCAAAATCATTCTAAATACAACGTGTCAACACAATGATTAAAATAACTACAAATAAATCTGGTCCTCTTGTGATCGAGATAAATTTGTGCCAACGAATATTTTTCCAGTAATAAAGATTTATAGTAATAAGAAGACGTGGTTGAGCTTCTTAAGAAAAAAATTCCTTCCTTTTATTAATAGATCAAATGATCATTGGTCGAAATTATGTGATGTATAATAAATATATATAATAGTATAAACAGACATACACAAGAACATGCTCATCCCTCCTCTCTTCCGTTCTCCTTTCCGAGTATGCGCTAAAACACTTAAGTCGTTTTCATGCACAGGACCTCAAGCAATTTTAAAGCTTTTGCTGGATTTGTAACAAATGAACAAAACTGTCAGCTGAAGTCAAAAGGCTGGAAGGATGGATGGGTATGCAATGCTAGATACGCAACATTGGAAACGTACTGACTAGGCATCCAGCGTACAAAGAAATGGGGCCATGTTCTATTCACCATCACGGCACAGGAATTCTCGACACGAAAGTATAAGTAACCAAGAGGCAACACGCACTCACTGACTCCTTCAAAAGTACGGGACCTGTGAAAATTTTCTTTCAAAGAAAAAGTCAAGTTTCAAACGACTGCTCAAGTGCTCTCCATCCAAAAGCAAAGGAAAAGCTGTCCCCAAAATTTCAGATTACAGGACTAAGGCCTGGGAAGACGGGGTGAACGTAAAACTATTCCCCGCTGGTTTTCATCCCATTTTGGGGCGAGCAAGCATGAAAGCACACACACACACACTCGCTCTCTCACTTGAAGTCATACAATATTGTACTGACAATGGACAATGACAATCGGCACCGGAAACAGGTTACACACTTCTTTTCGGTACTGCCGTCAGGCAGTGAACTAAGATTCACCAGTCGCAGACCTCACTCAATGATGACATTCTTTACCCAAATGAAGTGAAACGTGGCAATTATGCAGGGCATGCTCCGGGGCAGAAAGATTTGGAGAAAAAAGTCGTTGGTTCCCAGATCTCACCATGGTAGCATTAGCGTGTCAGTAACAGACGTCTAGAATAAATACATCATGTAGCACACTGATTAGTGACTGGGAAAATACTCTTCTGAAATTTCCGCACATAGAAAGTTCAAAGCTTAGACTTAGCACATTCAGTTGTGCTTGGTTTTGATTCTTCTTGTAGGTCATCCTTCCATGTGTATGGTTTGCTCTTGCTGTGCTCTGAAACAAGCAAAGCGTTTCATCTGTGTAGCTGTCAAGAACTACGCCAAAAAAAAAAAAAAGAAAAAAAAAGAAAAAGAAACTCCATCACAATTGTGTTAGCTTATCAAGAATTTAGCCAATTGTAAGAAAAAACTCTTTCTCTCTAATCAAACAGATTTTATTTTACACGAACACGTGTGCAGAGTTACTTTCCCACTACCTGGTATCTCCCAAGAAGTCCCATACAAGCTGGCTCCTGCATCAACTTTTATCGTCTCTCCAGTTATAAATGCTGCTGCAGGTGATAGAAGAAAACAAACTGCGGCAGACACCTGAAAAATATTTAAACATTCGTAAATCTTGAAAAATGTTTTCTTTCACAAAGAATCCCCCTGTGTAAAAACAGTTTAAAATTTTGTGGCCAGAAGCTACTGTAATTTTTAGATCTAACAATATTTGGAATATGTATCATCTAAGTCTCTAAGACATGCATAAATTATAGTTATGGATTAACCCAGAAACTATATAAAATAAACATCACAGATAGTTACATTTGCTAATAGAATTGTAACAGTAAGAAGAATACATGCGAGATCTGCTGATCTAATCATTATTAGAAAAAAACACCACTAAGAATATTACGACTGCAAATTCAACATTACTATGTGGAAAATTTATACAGTAAAAGGAACAGGCCTTAGCAATCACAGGCAAAGGGAAGTAATGCAAATATAGTAGAAATTAATTTTAACAGCAGTTAATTCCCTTGGATAACGAAGAGGCTCCCTATCATTCTTTTCTCTCTCATACACAAACAAACATTTGAAATAATAGATAAAAGGAAGACACACACAAAATGGCTGTCAGTTAAAGAGATTTTCTCCATTATGGCAAAAATGTCAATGGATGGTATTTTATAACATATCTACATAATTGTTCACATATACTTAAAAAAACCAAACATAAATGGTAAATACTTATGATATTATAGACTGTTTATAAATGTACAACAATGTAGGCGCAACACTTCAAGCTAATCTGGCTAAGTTTTCTGACCTCTTCAGTTGTCCCAAATCGTTTTGCTGGAACAATGTGAAGATTTTTACCGAAAAAATCTCTGGATCCATAGTTAGCTGCTGCTGTGTCTGAGTAAATTGAACTACCCTGCAAAAGAATGCGCAAAAAGTTATCAATCAATAAATCATCAGTTATTAATAAAAAAAAACCCTTACCATTAGGTGCACTGTTTGTGGTCACTACAGCTTTTGAAAGAAGAATATATTTTTAAAGAAATGAACATAAGTGTTTTACTCACCGGTGCAACACAGTTGACACGCACGCCAGTGTGAGCCCATTCTATTGCCAAGGACTTGGTAAGGTTGTCTACCCCAGCTCTGGCTGCTCCTGAATGACTGTCAAGGCTTAAAACTTCATGTAAAGATTACAGCAAACACATCAATCAGTTAAACCCATTTTAAATTTTACATACCTTTTTGTCTGTAACAAATCCTTTGTCAATTATAAATGAACAATTTTAACATGAACACCTACAGTTTTAGTAGACTGATAGTGAGTATTAAAAAGAAAGGAACAATATGATTAGACTTTGAATTACTTGATGCCTTCTGATATTTAGTATGTTCATATGGTTCACATGAACATTCACAGGGATAAAAATGAACAAACAGTATATAAAGACCATAATAGTGATTTAAAACTCACCTCATAGAGGGCCATCCCTTCCACATGTCGGTAATAATGGTGACAATAACACCACCATGATTTTCCATCCATTGTATATAGGCTGAACATTTAGAAAGATAGGGTTTCTTACCAAATCTCTATGTTCATGAAAATGTGTACGGATAAATATCTATTACTGAATATCTCTAAATTTATACTTGTATTGGTTACTTCCTACACAACTGTTTATTTTGATGAACAAAAATAACTGTAAGATGAAGCACCTGGTCCATTTCTTATAGTTTTTATCACACTGTCTTCAGAAATGTCAATCCATCTATCAGAAGAGTAAGACTGCAAGCTGCAATATGTATTGATAAGTACAGTGGAAACTACAAAAGGTGGAAATTTTGCATCATTTTCTACTTCAGGTGATAGCCAGACCTAGGAAAGTACAAATATTTAACTTTTTATGACTGTCTTAATATTTATGCATGCTGAAAATATATACAGTTGGTGCAATTTTTTAACTGTTGCAAAGTGGTGTAACAGTTGCAAAGAAGTTTCTACCCACCTTCTCTGCACATGAGAAACGTTCCAGTCAAGTTTGTTTCTATCACTGCATTCCATCCTTTAAGAGTTATCTTCTCTGCTGGAGAGTAAAACTGGCCCCCACCATTATTCACAAGGAAATCTAGCTTTCCATATTGCTCCAGTGTTGTACTTATCAGATGTTTTACCTGAAGCATGATTACAAAATAAATAAAATAAACATCTAGAGAGTGGTGCCCAACCTTTTCTCTTCTGAACACGATATAAAATCTCGCAGGCCAGACCATGGCAGTTGTACCAGAATTAGGACTTTAAAAATGAAATTATGTTGTGTCAGATTAAAATGAGTGGGCCAGATGTGGCACTTTCGCAGGTCGGATGTGGCCAGCAGGCCGTAGGTTGGGCACCCCTGATCTAGACATACCAAAAATTACTGGTCAAGATTATAAAGTATACATTAAATCATATAAAAAGATTTCATTACTCTAAAAGTCTGAAGGTTTAAACAGACTTGGAGACATTTTGCAAATCATGTACAAACAATAAGGATCTTATGTATGTAGATTTCAGCCATCAAAGCTTTTCAGAGACTAATTCTTTAAGTATGTAGCATGTATATTTCACATGAATCTGAAAAGAATAGCACTGCAAGTTTGGAAATTGAATAGTAGAGTGGTAAGAGTACCAGTATCTGAGGCAGAATAACCAGTTTGATATATTGTGCCGCAACTTACTTTCCCAGTGCTATTCCTAAGAGATCTGATATGGTCTGCTGCAATCTTCTGCTAATAGACTTACCTATTTACTTGATCTCTTAGGGATCTAAAGGGAAAAAAGGATAGCAAGGGAGATGAGATGAAGGCTACTTTCACAAAATGCTGGCCTTAGATGCTGGATAATTGAGGTCTCTAACACTTTCCACACTAATGATCTCAGATATATAGGATTACCTTTGCCTTTTATAGAATGCAAGCTCTGCTTGTACCAAGCATGTTCTAAGCCTCTAGTGTCTAAACACTTCAACTAAAGCATGAAATTTCAATAATTAGCATATTTTACAATCTGACATCGAAATGGGACAATATTCTTTAGTATTCTTGTTGACAAATAACCAGCAACCTGACACATATTTTCATGTTATACAATATATGATAACAAGCTTTTTAAAGTATTTTTTTTTTATAAACATCATTCATTAACTCAAGAAGTATTTTATTCTCTCTCACACATGCAAGAACATAATTAGAAATACCTCCTCTTCCTTTCGAATATTACACTGAACAAAGCTGACATCAGCTGTGGATGAGGGGTCAATAATACGTTTTAGCTCCTCGGTAGCTGATTGCAGATTTTCCACACGTCTAGAAGCTATCACAACTTTGCATCCTAGATATCCCAAAAGAAGATTATCAAAAGCGAAGACTCAACACACTATAAAGTTCGCTCGAATAACAGTAGCATGAAAAAAGAATGACCATGAAAAAACGAAATTCTTCATTTTTACTGTAATTGTGAATGCCACATTGAGGCCTGTACCTCATATGGGAGCCACCTCGCCAGTGAAGGCTACAACTTCATAAGTTTCACATATAGTCATCGATGGCTTACAAATCGAAAACACGAACTTTGACCTCGGGCACGCTGCTTTTCATATCTTGCAAGCAGTCTAGAATGCCATTCAATAAAAATGCACATACCTAGGAAAAGCAGCTCTTTTGTTATTGTTTTGCCAATGCCTGTTCCACCGCCAGTTACTATGGCGACTTTGTTGTTAAAGAGACCGCGGCGAAAAATACTTGAAATCGCAGACCCCGCCATGTTGACACTTTTAGTCACGTGACTTTCATGTGACCTGTTGCTGCCTTAATTCGGAGACGTCTGCTGCGACTAAGAACACAACTTCCAAAAGTTTTAAAAATGTAAAAGCAGAATATGACTACGGACTAATAGCTATATTATGAACTTATATTTCACAACAGGCACGATTACATTTAATATAGATCAATCCCAGGTGAGTTTAATGTTAGAATCTGCTGTCAAATTAAGGACAACTCCTATACTACAGTAACCTTGCGTTTCGTCTGGGCCGATCCCCTTTGCTTTAAAAAAATATATTTTCTTTTTTCTTGTTTATTTGTGCTCGTGCGCGCGGTTATCTAAAGTTCTGTGTGTGGATCGTAATGGCTTGATAATTTTTCTTCTGGATGCAGTGGCGTAGGAAGATCACTCCATAGCCTGCAAGAACTCTTGGGTCCCTCATGGGACCTCTTCGGGAAGAAAGTTGGGTCCCTCGCGGGTTTTGGAGGCGAGACCCTAAGGAGACCTCGTAGGGAATTCCCACGGGTTCCCATGTTTTCCCACGAAAGACCCATCCACCTTCCCACGAAAAAACCATTGCATACCCACCGATCGCCCATCAAAAGTCGTGTTTTCCCATCAAATTCCCCACTCCCACTCCCCTCCTGCATTCCTCACCCTATCTCAGGCTTTTTACTTACACTGGTACACAGGCTTGCACACATGAAGAAAAACATTCAACAGCTTTCAAAATCTCGTTCCTCACAACGCATAAATAGTAGGCAAGAGGATATCTTTTATTATTTACACCAAAAAACTATTTAACAGTTTACATTATTTAAAGCATTAAATTGCTTTTGAACATAAGCATTCATTTATTTACATAAAAATTGCAGTCAATAATTCTTTTACCCATGAAGCGTGAGTTGGTGAATTCGACTCAACTCACTCACTCACTCACTCACTCACTCACTCACCACTCACTCAGAACTCACTCACTCACTCACTCACTCACTCACTCACTCATCACTCACACTCACTCACTCACTCACTCAGACTCACTCACTCACTCACTCACTCACTCACTCACTCACTCACTCACTCACTCACTCACTCACTCACTCACTCACTCACTCACTCACTCACTCACTCACTCACTCACTCACTCACTCACTCACTCACTCACTCACTCACTCACTCACTCACTCACTCACTCACTCACTCACCTCACTCACTCACTCACCACTCACTCACTCACTCACTCACTCACTCACTCACTCACTCACTCACTCACTCACTCACTCACTCACTCACTCACTCACTCACTCACTCACTCACTCACTCACTCACTCACTCACTCACTCACTCACTCACTCACTCACTCACTCACTCACTCACTCACTCACTCACTCACTCACTCACTCACTCACTCACTCACTCACTCACTCACTCACTCACTCACTCACTCACTCACTCACTCACTCACTCACTCACTCACTCACTCACTCACTCACTCACTCACTCACTCACTCACTCACTCACTCACTCACTCACTCACTCACTCACTCACTCACTCACTCACTCACTCACTCACTCACTCACTCACTCACTCACTCACTCACTCACTCACTCACTCACTCACTCACTCACTCACTCACTCACTCACTCACTCACTCACTCACTCACTCACTCACTCACTCACTCACTCACTCACTCACTCACTCACTCACTCACTCACTCACTCACTCACTCACTCACTCACTCACTCACTCACTCACTCACTCACTCACTCACTCACTCACTCACTCACTCACTCACTCACTCACTCACTCACTCACTCACTCACTCACTCACTCACTCACTCACTCACTCACTCACTCACTCACTCACTCACTCACTCACTCACTCACTCACTCACTCACTCACTCACTCACTCACTCACTCACTCACTCACTCACTCACTCACTCACTCACTCACTCACTCACTCACTCACTCACTCACTCACTCACTCACTCACTCACTCACTCACTCACTCACTCACTCACTCACTCACTCACTCACTCACTCACTCACTCACTCACTCACTCACTCACTCACTCACTCACTCACTCACTCACTCACTCACTCACTCACTCACTCACTCACTCACTCACTCACTCACTCACTCACTCACTCACTCACTCACTCACTCACTCACTCACTCACTCACTCACTCACTCACTCACTCACTCACTCACTCACTCACCACTCACTCACTCACTCACTCACTCACTCACTCACTCACTCACTCACTCACTCACTCACTCACTCACTCACTCACTCACTCACTCACTCACTCACTCACTCACTCACTCACTCACTCACTCACTCACTCACTCACTCACTCACTCACTCACTCACTCACTCACTCACTCACTCACTCACTCACTCACTCACTCACTCACTCACTCACTCACTCACTCACTCACTCACTCACTCACTCACTCACTCACTCACTCACTCACTCACTCACTCACTCACTCACTCACTCACTCACTCACTCACTCACTCACTCACTCACTCACTCACTCACTCACTCACTCACTCACTCACTCACTCACTCACTCACTCACTCACTCACTCACTCACTCACTCACTCACTCACTCACTCACTCACTCACTCACTCACTCACTCACTCACTCACTCACTCACTCACTCACTCACTCACTCACTCACTCACTCACTCACTCACTCACTCACTCACTCACTCACTCACTCACTCACTCACTCACTCACTCACTCACTCACTCACTCACTCACTCACTCACTCACTCACTCACTCACTCACTCACTCACTCACTCACTCACTCACTCACTCACTCACTCACTCACTCACTCACTCACTCACTCACTCACTCACTCACTCACTCACTCACTCACTCACTCACTCACTCACTCACTCACTCACTCACTCACTCACTCACTCACTCACTCACTCACTCACTCACTCACTCACTCACTCACTCACTCACTCACTCACTCACTCACTCACTCACTCACTCACTCACTCACTCACTCACTCACTCACTCACTCACTCACTCACTCACTCACTCACTCACTCACTCACTCACTCACTCACTCACTCACTCACTCACTCACTCACTCACTCACTCACTCACTCACTCACTCACTCACTCACTCACTCACTCACTCACTCACTCACTCACTCACTCACTCACTCACTCACTCACTCACTCACTCACTCACTCACTCACTCACTCACTCACTCACTCACTCACTCACTCACTCACTCACTCACTCACTCACTCACTCACTCACTCACTCACTCACTCACTCACTCACTCACTCACTCACTCACTCACTCACTCACTCACTCACTCACTCACTCACTCACTCACTCACTCACTCACTCACTCACTCACTCACTCACTCACTCACTCACTCACTCACTCACTCACTCACTCACTCACTCACTCACTCACTCACTCACTCACTCACTCACTCACTCACTCACTCACTCACTCACTCACTCACTCACTCACTCACTCACTCACTCACTCACTCACTCACTCACTCACTCACTCACTCACTCACTCACTCACTCACTCACTCACTCACTCACTCACTCACTCACTCACTCACTCACTCACTCACTCACTCACTCACTCACTCACTCACTCACTCACTCACTCACTCACTCACTCACTCACTCACTCACTCACTCACTCACTCACTCACTCACTCACTCACTCACTCACTCACTCACTCACTCACTCACTCACTCACTCACTCACTCACTCACTCACTCACTCACTCACTCACTCACTCACTCACTCACTCACTCACTCACTCACTCACTCACTCACTCACTCACTCACTCACTCACTCACTCACTCACTCACTCACTCACTCACTCACTCACTCACTCACTCACTCACTCACTCACTCACTCACTCACTCACTCACTCACTCACTCACTCATCACTCACTCACTCACTCACTCACTCACTCACTCATCACTCACGAACTCACTCACCACTCTCACTCACTCACTCATCACTTCAGACCTTGTCGGTAGCCACCAGGCCATACAGCCGTTAGCAACTAACGTGTCTAAACTTCGTGAAGAAGTCAAGTTCGCCGTTTACAACAATGAACAAATCCGCTGAACCGAGGCGCACACGCCCCAGAACCGGTGACGTCATCGACAACGAGGCTGCTGTTAACGAAGATGACTAGTGTACTACGGACCACGAACACTCTGCTACTGTCCCCCTAGGTACCTCCAACTGCCAGGAACACACACGTCATACTCAATGGAGTGAACAAGATCGGAGTGACAGACGGCAACAACCTACCCGATCCTCTCCCCTCCAGACATCATTGTACGCGTGGTCAGAGTTGCCTGCCCAGTCAATGGAGGACATCGAAAACGGACTACAGTACCCTACAAAGAACACCAACAAGAAATAAGTGACAAGATGGCCCGGCCCTCCACAGTTCATGACAATTGCTATCCCATAATGTCGAGGACTTTGTGGGGACGGCAAGACACAAGGGAGAGAATAAGTTCCACTGACCCAGTGACTACGCGACACGAGGTGTCCGTGCTAACGGTCACCAGGACACAGCACGGGACTCACCCGTGAAAATATTTCACATCTTCAACTGCGACATCGACGGTTTGCTCGTGAAAACACACTATCCTGGCTTTGTACAAAGCATGAACGTGTTTGTTATTGTGTCTTACAGTCATTGCTTGACGTCAGCAGTACACTGCAATGTTTCTCTGACTTCCAACGATACTTCAGTCCTGCTTCTACACTTACATCGCTAGGAAGAGCTGCCGGCCGATATCCTTGTTTTAGTAAAAAATGTATTTAATAAGTTTTTGCATAGACTGCAGTGTACGGTTGACAATTTGATTTTATTGCAATTTGACACCGAGTTTAACCAGACAAGTTCTGGACTTAAACCCACAGATGAAACGCAGGGTTCGGAGACAGACCAGGAGGAGATCGATCCTCGGCCCAGAACCGGATCCGTTGGGGTGGTATGGTTGCGGCACTAGGAGGACAAAGAAGACTAAAAAGATAAGTGGGTTTGTGTGTGTGTGTGTGCTGCTTCCACCATTTTGTAAGTCTATGATCATGTTGAAAGCACAGTTACATCTGGACTTACAGGCCTACCACAGAGACGTTAATATTCGAATACCACTTCTACCTACCGCAGCGTTCTCATAGCAACCTACTATTTCTACCTACGCATCTGGTTTTGTAACATCATTTCTCATCTCCATCTCTTCCCCAGAAGCACATTTTCCCGAGTTCCTCGACCATCTCACCGGAACATGGAGATGAAGCTGAGTTTCTAAGGTGGCCAGTGACAAATCACTGTCATGTGACCCCCAGCTTTCATGCTCGTTGACCAACGGTGACCTCGCCAACAGTTCTGTCCATTTTTCACGGTTCCTCAAAGCCCCATGGGGAGTTAATCACACCAGCGCTGTCCACACTTTCCATGTATCCTCCTCCCTGTATCTTTCCTCTTCTTCTGTCTTCTCTTCTCCACTTTCCTTATTGTTTGGGCATCGTGGTGTTGATTCCCTCTCCGATTTAAAACAAATGATATCACAGATGGTTCGCCTCTTCGAAAGTGAGACGTTTGCGATTTGTTTGTGGCTGTCGAACCTTTGCAGTCAGATGTTCCGAAATGTTTGTAAAGGAGACATGCAGGACATATAAGTCACAGGGCAGAGACATTCATTTCGTCCTTTTCAGTTCGGAAAAGAATTACCTACAGCTGATACAAATTGCATCAAGCCTTATGAAACTGATATAAATCCTTGTGCTTACTACTTCATAGCAGCTCTCAGTTCCACGTTCGCTTGGCCCAGTGACAAGAAAAAGCTCTTCTAGGAGCCTAGAGCCAGTAAACCACTCACAGTTAGCCCACTCAATGTATCATCATCGTTATTTCCTAAGATAGCAGTGTCATAATCCACTTACCGGAAATTGGTCATGAAGCCTTTGTTGAAGCGAGACATTCGATGAGATAAAATTTGAGAGGAAGGGTAACTGCCAGGGTCGAGACTGGAACTGTTTTCCCGTCAGACAATGTTTCAAAGTACAGCACCCTTTCCTTTCTTTAGCAACCAGTAGGCGAGAGAAACACAAATGTTTAGCTTAGTCTCGGGATTTTTTCTAAACCAAGTACCTCTTTGACAGCGCCATCGTTAGGACAACAAGGAAACGACTTTCTTTGAAGTTATAAGTTGTCGGTAGCCGTGAGATCAGATCCCGTCCCCAACACACCTTTTTTTTTTTTTTTTTTTTTTATTACCTTCTTTTCCGTACTCCCACCCGGCTAGCCTACTGGCCGAAGTGGCTCATCATGTCTAGAGTACGTCCCGTGGAAAGCGGAATCAAAGCTTTCCCTCCGCCACATTTACATCTGTAAGCTTTAAATAGCTCCTTATAAATCAGGTAGCCACTTTTATTTTTACTGAAAAGAATGAGCAGGATGGAGAGTGGGGGTGGGGTGGGGAAGCAGAATCCTATCCACAGGCCACAAACCAGTGACCATATGCAGTAACTTCCAGAACACGAAGTCTACCCTTATTCTAAGGGGTGACTAATACATTTACTTTTGCATTATCCTAACATAAAAAAATTCCATTTAAAATGACAGAAAAACTGGATAAAAAATAAAAATACGTTAAATGAACAATGTCAGTGACACTAACTCAGATGAAGTGATGATCCAGACATTTTAGAGTTGGCTAATATCGATGCAGTCTTGGCTTGCATTACATTAGAATGCTAAATTTTGATTGCCCGAGGGTAGTCACGTGACCGTGGTGACGGGCCTGGCGACCTACCCGGTCGTAAAATATGCGGCGTTCAATCGGAGCGCCAGTTGAGAAGGTGAAGAAATGGGTGATTTACCAGTCGACACACCACGTGACCTATCAGACGCGCGCGCAGCAATCAGCGGAAGGGGGTAGGGGTTCGGTTACCAATTAGGTCGGGGAGTGCCGGCGATTAGCTGCCGAGCCTTGCACCTTGGCCCAGTGGGCCGCGGGCGGACCGCAAGTCAAACAAGTGTGACTAGGTTACCGCAGCTTATTCTTCCATTGTCGGAGGAAACCAGCGAGCAGTTTGCCCTCGCCCCCCGCTTCTGTCAGACTGTAGAGCGGGACCCACATCTGTGTGCGCGCGTGCGAGAGAGAAAGAGAAAAAGAGAAAAGGATAATCTTTAAAGAGTGAATAAAACTTACATTTGAGAAACACCTCCAAGAAAAGACAAACGTATAGTTCAGAATAAACGCAAAAATAAAAACGGTATCTTGAGAGAATGTCGATGCCAGATATCAGATATCAGATATAAATTAGCAAATTGTGTTGAAACAGATTTTTCAATGGTGTGAAGAGACACGCTGGTCATTAGTGTCAAAGTGTCAAATGATACAGTAAATTATTTAACACCTACATACAGCAAGGTACACGACAGTAAACCCAGACATTATTGTGACTGTCTGTGTAAAGTTTGTTTAAATATACATTATTTTTCATAAAATAAGTAAACTATAAACTAAACTACATCGTCCTCGTCATGTTGTCATTTTAAAATTTGGACTGACATGTAGATGTTAAATTGTTACATATTTTTAAAAACGTTGATTTTGTCAGAGCTTTCTAGCATCAATGCTGTTAAATTACAATAGATAAGTTGATGTGTTTGGCAAAAATATGTCGGACTTCTCTATTATATTTTATGTGAGATATGTTTGCCACATTCCACAGCTGGTCCATGCACAAAAAAAATAAAATTCCAAATTTCCGAACCCACAGTCCGAACACTTCCACTGTCACAACACATCTTATGTTCCTTCCGACCATTCAATTCCCCCTCCCCCCTAAAAAAAAAATCTCCAGTTGGAAAATGACACCAAGTCTCCACTTGAATATAACACAAAGTTTCCACTTCTAGGTAACACAAATATGTCCACTTGAAGTAACACAAAGTTTTCACTGACACCGATGCTCTTCCTGAAGTTATTTCTAATTCAGCTCTGGTTGGTGAGCCCGAGGCGGATACGATGAATAAGCGAAGATCAAACAACAAAAGTGAGAAAAAAAAAACCCACAAAAACCTGGAGAAAAAAAGTCTTTAGCTAAATGCAAGTTCAAAAGCTTAACTAACATTCTTCAAACATTAAACACACGCTCACCGAACAATCAACAAAGATACACACTCACCTCAACAGATACAAATCTGGTCAGGATGTGCCCAGTCCGGTCAAGGCTAACTTCCAATTCTGTTCAGGACTTGTTAAATAACACAATTCTGTTCAGGACTTGTTAAAAACACAATTCTGTTCAGACTTGTTAAATAACACAATTCTGTTCAGGGACTTGTTAAATAACACAAATCTGGTCAGGATGTGCCCAGTCCGGTCAAGGCTAACTTCCAATTCTGTTCAGACTTGTTAAATAACACAAATCTGGTCAGGATGTGCACAGTCCAGTCAGGACTAACTTCCAATTCTGTTCACTTGTTAAATAACAAAATCTGGTCAGGATGTGCCCTACCACCAAGTCGGTTCAAGACTTGTTGCAAACAAAACGTCCGGACACACTGATGACACCGAGGAGACTGTTACTGTCTCCCGCCCGTCAAGGAAAACTCACACAACAACATCCCAAACACTCAAACACTCTTTCCTTTGTTCTTCGAACAAAACACCTATCAACACCAGTTGATTAAAAAAAAAAAACAACAACAAAAAAAAAACAAAGCCGGCCGGCCATCCCTGTGTGGCGCGCACTCAGACAGTAATTGCTGTCTTTTCAACCTCCCCCTTCCAGTTACTTTTTTCCCTGTCTCCTTCCTAGCTCAAAAAAAAAAAAAAAAAACATTAAAAAATATAGCGCAGCAGGTTTGTGACATACCTCAATCTCATTTATTATTACTTTCTTTGTTTAAACGTCTGGTCAAACAGATTTCTCAAATCATGAAGTGGAGTCATATCTGGCGTCCTGTCGGTAGAGGTTGTTGCTACTAATCCACTGAAAGACTTTTTGCAACTTACATATCTTGTATTATTTTAATTTTAACATAATGATTATTTAAAATTGGAACTTTTGTAGTTAAAAATAATTTTTTGTGCATCAACACTCTTGGCCAAACAGACAACAACAACAACAAAAAAAAAAAAAAAGGAAAAAAAAAAGAAAACAATGTCTAAACTTTTGACATAAAGGCACGAGAGTGATTAGTGTTCATGGAGTGGTGAAATACTAAATTAAGGATGAATGAAAACGGTCCAGCTGATATTCAGTCTGCATCAAACCTTTAAATGTCATGTCAACATCATCTTGTGTGATAATGTCTGTGGACTGCCACTTGTTTGGCAGTAACAAGTTGTTATTTAACTAATAAGCTTTGTCCGTCAATGGAGAAGCAGCCAGAGACATTGGTGTGGAAGGAATGTGCCATGTCGCATTATGTAAAAATACTGTCATGTTTGAAATGAGTGTAATGGCGAAGCCTGCAAGGAAAAATAACTTTGGTACACGGGAAATGGCAAAGCAGCTTTACATGTACGATCATCGAAACACAAATCATTTCCGGTCAGTAGGTCGCGCACGATTCTCGATTGGGTATGGGAGCCCCTCACAGGGTGCAAACGTACCCACTCTTTGGTTTGAGATCATAAAGCATTCTTGTAGTGACGATCATATAATAAATCGTGCTCGAAAGGCAAGTTAATGGATGATTTCTCATGACAATGGCCAACATGCAAATTTCTCTGTTAGGATCAAGTTAATTATAATCTCAGAGGTTTTCTCTCAGTGATTCTTTAATTGTGTGGAGGACAAGACCACTCTACCACGCCTAGCTGGATGTTCAGTCTACATTTAACTGACTGATGACATTTGTCACACAAGGAATCAAAAGAAGAGCAAGAAGACCAAGGTTCGTAACTACCTTTCTTCAGTTCTTTGCTCTTTGTAAGGAATTACGTCTCAAATATTGGGGGGGGGGCAAAAGGATATTCCTGCCCCCCCCCCCCCTGTATTTTCCTTGGGGGGGCGGCTGGGATGTAACAGTACCTGTGTGCAAGGCTGGAAGTCAGAATTTTTTCTCCATATATACTCTTCCTGGTTTAGTGAGCTTCATTACGTTTTAACTAAAGAACATCAGTAAAAACAGTACAGATGATTGCAAAATAGAAAACTGGGAGAAAAGAGGGATGGAAAGACAGTGAGAAAAGGAGACCACTAGCTGATGGGGGTATTCCGAAAAAAAATAGACATTAAAGGACATCTAGAACACTAGTAACATGTCGTGCGTGTTTGAGAGAGAGGGAGTGAGAGAGAAAGAGTCAGATTACTCCGTCATCTTAAAATAACGTCAAAATGTACGTCAAATGTCGAAATACACGCGACCTCCGTTATCAATGTGACGTCATTTGTCGCCTGACTGAAAGTCAGTGGAAGCTGTTGAGTGTTCGTTGTTCACAGGTCGGTCCACTTACATTGTACATTATCTAGATGCACACAGTTTGAAATATTTGGTACATGCATAAAGTCATGCGCTATCACCTTCTGTTTATTTCACTGCATTTTTCTTGATTTTCTAACATATTTCAATGAGACTGGTGTTTGATGTGCAGGCACACTCGACGTCTGCTAGGGTTAGAAGTCAACATGGAGGAAAAGGTAAACATGAAAAACAGAGGCTTGGTAACATTGTTTTGCTTAACTCTATTCACGCACACACACACATTAAGAAACGCACACAGGTGAAATATGTAGGCGATTTCTACTCATGAGATAAAATACAAAAGAAAGGGAGAGTAGTGTCCTTCTATACACATTGTTTATTGCAGAGCAAGGCATCTATGCATCAGCCAGAGCCAGCCAAAAAGAAAAATCTGGAAGAACTTAAGAAAGAGCTGGAAATGGACGATCATTCACTTTCGGTGGATGAAGTCGTCGCTAAGTATAACACTTCACTCAAAACGGTAAAACCTTTGCATATTTCTTTCTCTCTTTTTTTGGGGTGGGTTTTGGCTCTTTTTTTTTGTGTGTGTTTTCATTCTTCTGTAGTGGCTCAACGGTGGCTCAACGGTTAGTGCCTGTCACCAAGACAGTGAAGATTTGGCTGTCCTGGGTTCAGCTCTCGTCTCGGTCACGCTGTTCTCTGTATGTGTTATCTATTTATGGCTGCCTTGCCGTGATATAGCCTTGGTTGCTGACTCGGCGTCAAACATAATACTCTTTTTTTATATGTCTTACTGTTGTACTTTTTATTTCTTTTACTTCTCTTTCTGATTTTCTTCTTGTTATTAAGAATATTCGTGATATTTATTCATCTGAAATCTTCTGGAAGGGTCTCACCCGCGATGGTGTGTTACTTGCGCGTGCCCGGGAGGGTTCTAACGTTCTGTCGCCGCCCAAGACAACCCCAGAGTGGGTCAAGTTCCTCAAACAGCTCTTCGGTGGCTTCGCTATGTTGCTGTGGATCGGCTCCATTCTTTGCTTCATAGCTTACACTATTGCCTACATCAGGGACCCCGAGACCGAGCTGGACAACGTCAGTACGATTTGTGGTGTGTGCATGCGTGTGTGTGTGCATCTTGCAATAATATCAGATGCATTAAAGCTCTTAGAAACCTTTCCTTTTTGCATGGATATACTTGGAAGCTATCCCTGATTTCCACGGATACACCAAGAAACTCTCCCCGATTTACTGAAAATTCAAGGCTGTGCGCTAGCGTGCCTGTACGCACGAGGTGTGTTTGAAAAGTAGCGGGATTGGTGTGACAAACTATTTCAATTTGAAACAAAAAGCTACATGGCTTCCCCTTTAAAGTAATCCCACTCGCGTCTAGCGCCACTGTATTGACGCTAGTTAAAGCTTGGGAAAGTAAAAAAAAGTTGCAACCACGCTTATCTCGGGAGCGTGCTTTGCGTTTGTTGACTGCTTTCTAGGCCGCGATAGACTTTTTTCTTTCTTGGTCTTGACTTTGATTAACGGCCTTTGACCTCCGCCTTGTGAGTAAATTCTTACTTATCACAGCTCTACCTCGGCATTGTCCTCATGGCGGTCGTTATCATCACTGGATGCTTCAGCTACTATCAAGAGTCAAAGTCTTCCAAGATTATGGAATCGTTCAAGAAGTTAGTCCCCCAGGTAATTCACACAGAAGATTTTGAAAGCAGACTGATCATCACCCAATTGTCCCTAACTAACATTAAGCTGCAGTGACACAATGTTTTGTGTGCACAAACAGTAAAATGAAAAAAAAAAGGATTTTATTTTTTTCAAACATTACTATAAGATACTAAAGAAACATAACGCTTTTTTCCCTAGATGATATTGGTACCAGAGCACCTTTCAAATAACTTATTAATTATATTTTGATTATCAGGCATGCTTACCTTAAAAATATAAGGCAAGTGAGTGTTCTCTCTGTTGAGCATCTTCACCACAGAATATTCATGCACACGAAACATAGTCATGTCCACTGATTGTAGTTACCTGGATCTGGCTAGATTTTGCTGCTGTGGCTGCATGAAGCTTTAAGACTAAGAGTGTTTTATTATAGGTCCTGAAATTGAATATGTGCACAGTCAGTAATTATCCAATATCTAATATTTGTAATGACACACAATATCGATAATCGTCAGTGACCCGGAATGACCTTAGAAAATAAGATCTTTAACGCTGCCACCATCAATCAATGCGATTACCATATAAAATGATGGTGAGAAGTCACAGATAGACCAGAAAACAAACACACACACACACGCACATCCCTCTCCCAAACACACACAAAGACTTTTTTGGTCTCTAATGAACTTTTTAAAATTTTGCACCTACTTTGGGTGGAATATTTAGCGCTCTATCGTTCTAAGAGATGGTGAAAGTACAGAAATAAACGCAGAAGAACTCGTTGTCGGCGACATTGTATCTGTCAAAGCTGGCGACAGAGTCCCCGCTGACCTAAGAATCGTCACAGCGTACAACTGCAAGGTAAGAGATCTGGTGGTGAATGGTCAAATGACGGCAGTTTTAGCTGAGCTGATGTCGTCTTTCTTTCTGTTATTCATTTCTTTTTGCTTTTTATTCGAACCACTGACTTGTTAACTCTAAATACCTATAACCAGCTGGTTTCCTACCCAAGTTAGGACAGTGTTACCTAACGGAAATTACCGACGTCTGTGATTAACGGTTGCTGGTTGACTTCACGAATCCCGACAATCCGTGGAGCAATACCTCCTCGAATAAATAATTTAAAATAAACCAATAATTAGTGATACAATGTTTATAAGCTTTACTGTATTTACTGTATTGTCCTGGAAAACAGGTCATTTAATTGTATTTTGTCTTCCCTCCCAGGTGGACAACTCTTCCCTGACAGGAGAATCGGAGCCTCAGCCGCGGACACCTGAGTTTACAAATCCGAATCCCCTAGAAACTAGGAACATAGCCTTCTTTTCCACTTGCGTTGTCGAAGGTATTTATACGTTCTTGATGATATTTTGTGATAATTTTACTGGTGGGGTCCTGAGGGATCACATCGATATAAAAGGCTTATAGGGGTTTATGAGTCGGTAGATGAAGAGTCGGCCTCTCAGGCCTTAGTGTCTCATCCACTCTTTCTTTCACTCTTTGTGCGCGCGTAAACGTATATGAATATCTCTCTGTATTAACGCGAACGTACGTCTGTGCTATTAGGAACCGCAACTGGGATAGTTATCAGGTTGGTGACAACACTGTGATGGGTCGCATCGCTAACCTGGCCACTGGCCTTGAGGTGGGAGACACACCCATCGCTAAGGAAATCCATCACTTCATCACCATCATCACTGCTATCGCCTTGGTACTCGGCATATCCTTTGGTTTGCTCGCCTTCAGTATGGGTTATGAGTGGATCGAAGCTATCATCTTCCTGATTGGAATCATCGTGGCTAACGTTCCGGAAGGTCTGTTGGCCACTTTGACGGTGAGGGTCTTTTCTCATTTCATTCTTAACTGTAGGTTGACGACGCCAGTATTGCGTCTTGTCTAGCAATTTTCTTGCACGAAAACATGATGCACAAAAAACTGACAGCTCGACCGAAAACACCGAAATCGTGCGTATCGAAAGATTCAGTCTCGAAAAACGTTTTAAAAGAACGACTAAATATCGAACACGTTTCATGTGTAGACTAAGTGCATATCGATACGCGTGCTAAATAGACTTTCTGAAACTTTGCACATTAGCACTTATTCACCTATTAGCAATTCCACGCACGGGCATTCATCCATCCCTTGACTTATCGGTCTTTTGTAGTAGCACATGAAGAGATGCTGCTGCTGTTGATAAAGTCCATCAGTCAAGCCTGTCTGATTGTGAACAGGTCCTGTACTGGACGACCAGTCCACTCCTTCACATTCGTAAGCCACTTCTCCCTCCGACTAGTGTGGCATGTACCCTCACCCCCCAAGCTACTTTGAAGTGCAGTCTTCAGTGGACAATGGTGACAGTGTGAAACCTAGCAGATATGCATAGGTAAAGCAGTATCCCAGAAATAAGTGTACTGCTCATGGTTGCTCAGACTACACCCCAAAGTACGAGAAAGCTCACGCCATGCTTGGGTGTGGCATCCTTCCCACTGTACCCTATATACACTGTCAGCTGCTCTCCCCAAATCCTGTCCATCTGACCCACGTCAGTCCCACGGTGTCTTCTTGATTCTGTTCTAGCTGAGTTCTAGTGAGTTGTTTCATTTTGTCGCACTGGTGTAATGTGCGAAGTTCCACATACCAATAAATGTTCCTTCTGTCAGCTTGATAACTGTTTAGATTCTAATAGCTCAATTCTCGCCATTCCATACCTGGAGTTTTGCACGCACACATAAACACATCACACCATTATTTGTTTCTATGACATATATATTTTAATTAAAGAAATTTCTCGTGTTCTTTTTTTTATTTCTTAATCAGTTTATTGACCTGTTTGTCCTAAATAGTCATCCGGTTATAAATAAACACCTCGCCTCGTACTTTCGTCCGTTCCTGTCTTCATATTAACAAGAACGCTCGTAATTTTTGTGTATACTCATGTATGGAGGCCTAACTGGACTTTTGACGACTAGCGTGCTTTTTGTTTTGTTTTTTGTCTTTTTGTTTTTGTTTTTTTTTTTTCTTTTTTTTTTTTGGCAGGTTTGCCTTACACTGACGGCTAAGAGAATGGCCTCAAAGAACTGTCTGGTAAAGAACCTTGAATCTGTAGAGACTCTGGGTTCGACGTCCACCATCTGCTCCGACAAAACAGGTACCTTGACACAGAACCGCATGACAGTGGCGCATGTTTGGTATGACGGCAAGATCTGGTTGGCCGACACGAGCCATGAAGTCCAACGTAAGTGAAATCAGTTGATGACTACAACTTTTTAAAACCTTTCTAATTAAAACATTAAAAAAGTGATTTGACAAATTACAAACGTAGCTACAAACTAAACAACGTGATATCAGCTTAATGTTTAGTGCGAACACTACGAGAGAAAAACAAAGCGATAAAATGTGTGTTTTGTATCATGTTCATTTTTGGTGAACATATCAATACAAACAGATAGATTTCAATAATAATAATGTTCGGCTTGATTTTACTGGTCGCTAGCGTGATGTGTGGATACTAGGAATTGCTGGTGTGCGGGGAGGGGAATAATCCATGACCTGACCCAACATTTGTTGCAGGTGCCACTTTTGCAAAATCGGATTCTTCGTGGGCGGCGCTTGCTAGAGTAGCAACACTGTGCAACAGAGCGGTCTTTAAACCAGGTCAAACCTCTGTCCCCGTCCTACAGAGGTAAACAACATAAGTGGTGTATCGACGAAACTAGTTTACACCTTGATTGAGCTAAACACTTTGACAAATGAGCAATCATAAAGAAAAATCCGTATCGTCACTTTAGGGTTTCCGAAGTGTTCCGAAGTGTTCTGAAGTGTTAGAGACTTATATAGGAACAAGGCTTTTTTTCTTAGAGAAGTGCATATCTTCTTTCCCTTGCTGCTTTAAATTTCGCCTAACCTTTAAATTCTTGTTAAGGATTCTAAGTAGACATTTCACAGCTGGGTCAACCTGGGTGGGGATGAAGTAAGCTGTTGTGTCACACGGGTATCGAACCGCCTAGTGTACCCACCTGAGGGTTCGAATATCATTGTTCTAGCCGCTAAGCTTTCCGTTTCTTCACGACAAGTTCACAAACTGCACAACAATAAACGACCCCAAGTCTCGTATCTCCCCATCACATTATACCGCAAATAACATAATCACATGGATTTCAAAATTTGAATCGTTTTGGGGGGTTTTGTTGGGACTTTAATGAATGACGCGAAGCTCACTGTAAGCTGGTTTGATGCAGGGAATGTGTCGGAGATGCGTCTGAGTCTGCGCTGCTCAAATGCGTGGAAATGGTGTCTGGCGGTACTGAAAAAATGCGAAATGAGTACAAGAAAGTAGCAGAACTTCCTTTCAACTCGACGAACAAATACCAGGTAATCACTTCGTTCAAAATGTAACTAGTTTTATAATTTCTTATATGTCAACTTTCTTATGCTTTCTACTTACCAAGACTGTAATAATTCAAAGTGTATTTGCTGTAACTTCCCAACAACGAAATAAAAATATTAGTTACATCAGGATAATAGTCTCTACCTTTTCTTTATCTCTTTATTCTTCTCTCCCTCTTTCTTGAAAAATGACTACATCTACCTACCAATGAGCATGATATCGCTTAACAAATCTCATACACAGTGCACTTTGTTTATATACACCTTCTTCGGGCCAAATGTCATTCTTGCCGGGTCAAGCGCTTACTTAAATAAAAAGGTAATCCGCTTGTAAGCGACCTGCTTATAACATACATGAACACATAAACACAACATAAAATGATAGTGTGATGACAAGGTCTAACTATCTAAATCCATTCTTTAATTTCATTTGACTTTGACTGTTTAATCTGAAGATCTCTATTCACGAATGGAGCGAGCAGCCTGACTCCCACTACCTTCTGGTGATGAAGGGAGCACCGGAGCGCATCTTAGCAGGCTGTGCGTTCTACCTGTACTTTGATGAAAAACGACCAGTTCGAGATAAATTCAAATTAGCTTTCAAGACTGCGTACGAAGCGCTTGGAGGTCTTGGCGAACGTGTCCTTGGTAAATGACAAAGCTAGTCGCACTATTGTTGTAAAGGTCTTTCTTGACCGGTAAAAATTACCGTCGTATAGTTGACCAAGTTCGGCAAAGTTGGGTGCAAAGATCACAGGAAACCAATGGTTTCAAACGAACTTTAGAAAAATTGGAATTTTTGTCAACATCCTAACCCTAACTTATAAACCTGTTTGCCAGTGCATTGCCAATATATTGCCAGACTTTGATGGCACTTTTACACGTCGGCACTTTGCCTGGTTAATAACGACCTTAAGCAAGCGGTGTGTGCGTGCGTGTATGTGTTTGTGTGTGTGTGCGCGCGCGCGTGTATATGTGTGTATATGTATATGTGTGTGTTCCTTGTGCGTATGACCTGGTCCACGTATGAGAGAATTTGTGTGTTGGAGTCGGCAGGAACAGCATTCACGATTGTTACTTATTATTTTTGTTATAATGGCGACGAGGGCTCAAATACAAACGAGCAAAGAAAATCTGTCAGAGTTTTATCGTTGTTGCTTTGCGACGATGACGACGACGACGACGATGACGACGACGACGACGACGATGACGTTGATGATGATGATGATGATGATGATGATGATGATGATGATGATGATGACAGGGTTCTGCGATTATGCCCTTCCGGCTGACAAATTCCCAAAGGGCTTTGAGTTTGATATGGAGAACCCAAACTTTCCTCTAAACTTGCTTCGCTTCGTCGGCTTAATGGCCATGATAGATCCTCCAAGGCCAGCTGTTCCAGAAGCTGTAGCAAAATGCCGATCCGCAGGGATCAAGGTAAGATTAATAATACAACACTCGTTTTCAGCGAGATTTACTTCTGCACAAGCATTAAACTGACAATATTCATGATCTATTTTGTGGAGTCGGGTGGGGGTAGGGGTAAGGGATTTTGTGATGTTCGTTTATATTTCAAATTGCCGCTTATTCACTCTTATTCCTTTTATTTTTTCCCCTTTTCTTCATTTTCCGTTACTGCTTAAAAAAAGCAGAAAAGTAAAAGAGAAAAAGCTTTCTGGAGTATCTCCCTTTTAAATTAACGAGTTCACCGTGCAAAATACAATACAGCTGATCAAAGAAAACAAAGGTATAATTAAAGAAATGAAAATGAAAGAGAACACAGAAACTGACATAGTTTTAAGGCATTCATATAAGTTCTAGCATCAGGTATGCCCATCCCCCCATTATACACTTTTTTAATAAATACTTTTCTGTTAATTTTGTCATTTTTTCCATCCCACAAAGTCTGAAATATAGATTTCTGAATGTTATTAACAATATGATCTGGATGATTTGGCAGCAATAGTCACAAGTGTATTAACTTTGACAAGATTAACGACTTGAGTATTGCTACTCTTCCTAATGGAGTTAACTGTCTTTTCAGTCATTCTTGGATAGTGGTCTCATTTCGGCTAACTTACTATCATAATTTAACTTTATACTTGGTTTTAGATTGCGCTGAGCTTATATTGTGATTTTGTCTTAGTGATCAGGGTAAGCAAAAACTTAAAATAAAATATACTAATAATAATTGAAAAGAAAAAGAGCTGAATGCATATTAAGAAGTAAAATGTTCATTACAGTTCAGTTTTTAAAAAGAAAAAGTGTATTTCTATCCTTTTAAAAAAAAAAATCGTTTCCCCGAAAATGAGACCGGGTCTCATACGGGATGTCCATATAGTCCGTGTGCAACAAAAAGTTGTAAGTTTTTAAGTATATGTAACATAAAGAATCTGTAAAAAGGTCTAGAAAGAACAAATGTTTAAATGTTCTACTGTTCAGATCAATTTTGAATATTTCCCCCATCGTTACTAATACAAAGAATAATGAGATTATGTTGTTCTCGACAAAACATTTACAACTGATTTTCAGTAACACCAACAACCACATCAGCTATTCTAGCTTGCAAGTATTCTGAAGATCAAGGTTTGGTTAAACAAACATTAGTTTTCACATGTTTCCAGCTTTAGTGATACCTTTATTAATGAATTTTTGGGACCTACCTCAAAAGTTTCTTTTACGAATGTTACAGTTTCTTCGCTAACATGTGGCCTATCAGACCGTGGATTATCATTGACAGCACTTGTTTCTTTAAATTTTTTCATCTTCTTTGATATAGAATTTCAGAGTCGTTCTTCTTTCGTTGGTACTTGGTTAGAAACAGCAGAGACACATTTTAGTTCATCCAAAGAACACAATTTTTAAAAAATCATTCTGGGGCTTAGTTTTGGTTTAGGTCTTATTTTAGGGAACGCACAGCAGATCTCCATCTGAAATAAAAAAATAAAAGTCAGTACAGTGGTTATTTTCTCTCTCTCTCTCATGTGTGTTCGTGTGTTTGTGTGTGTGAGAAGCCATTAATACAATTCATTTACTTGTGGCATCGTTGAAACGATGATTGATGCTAAGGGAGCGTAATTTCGCTGTGGCCATTAATTCTCAGATGTGCTATACAGGTCATTATGGTAACGGGGGATCACCCAATCACAGCGAGGGCAATAGCTCGCAATGTTGGAATCATCTCTTCAGATATGCCAACCGCCGATGAAGTATGTGAGGCCCGCAAGGTTCCCATCTATGCGCTCCCACCGGGGTAATCAAACTGAGTTTTTTTTCTGTCTTCAAAACTGATCGCGAACTAGCTTACTTCAGCATTCCGATTTCTTTCTTTCCATCAACTTCTTAGTCTCTCTCTTTTTTATACTTTTGTTTACGTCGTCCTCCATTGTTAACTTGTAATCTTTTGCCTACGTTTTCTAGGACGACGACGGCTGTTGTGATCAATGGGGCAGAGCTGAAAACTATGAGCCACACGCATCTTAGAGACGTCCTCATGAACTACAGGGAGATTGTCTTCGCCAGGACCTCCCCGCAGCAGAAACTTATCATCGTGGAAGGCTGTCAGAAACTTAACCAGATCGTCGCTGTTACCGGCGATGGTGTGAACGACTCCCCGGCATTGAAGAAGGCAGATATAGGTAAGGCTAGTCGGTGGGAGAGATTTAGGGTGGGAAAACCTGGAACTGTATCCATGGAATCAGGTACTTTGAAAAACAGTGTCATACCGAGTCATATGACCAAGCCAGACCAGCTCATGCTGTTTGACTGTTGCGAGTAGAGGTTGCTGATGGTGACTCTCTCGACCCTAATGAACATCCCAGTGAAGGCAAGCAGCTTCCAAAACTTTCGGAAGCATGAAATCAGTGACCTTCACCCTTCTCATCGTCGAAGCAAAACCCTCGCATCCTTTTTTGGTTCACGCTAGGGAAAGGAATTAAAAAAGCACAAAAAAAAAACCCCGCGAAGTCCCCGACATAATCTGGTGTACCGATGTCTAATGTACAGTTAACACAGGTTACGGCGATCTCAAGCTTTGTCAAGCTGTTTTCGGATCTTACGTAACTTTACCTGTTACTATCAAGCCATTCATTATGCACGGGTGTCGCCTACCCTGTGATAAAGTCGTGCTATTCTTTGTTGATGACTACTGTCAGATAAAATTCCACCTCTCATAATCTGTGTACATGGCCTGTCTACCAGGAAATGAACACTTACCTCTACTGTAATATTCTTATATTCAATGTTTCAGGCATTGCCATGGGAATCGCTGGGAGCGATGTTAGTAAGCAAGCTGCTGACATGATTTTGTTGGATGACAACTTTGCCTCCATCGTCATTGGTGTCGAAGAGGGTAACACGTATACACCTGTTTACACCTCTATGCCATTCAGGCTGCAAAAAATGTTATACCTGCATGTTGTAAAACACTGATTGATAGTCAAATCGGCAAGACTTTGCTCTATTACTTTACAGCATGCACACGTAGCCACCTTTTTCAAAAATGGTTTACGATACGGCGCGATGTTCCAGTGCAAAGATAATGAGAAAAGGCGACCTGAGAATAAAGAGGAAGTAAAGATTCAATCAAAATATTTTCTTTTCATTCATCGTCACTGTGATTACGAACGCTAGGAGTTCCGTAGCACAGTAGTGAAGCGCTTGTCGTGATTGCACTAAAGATTGCAAGATCATTGGGTTGGATCTCGTCTTTTTTTTCTGCAAGTGTAGCCTGTTCAGAAGGCTGGTGATTGTGGGCTTTTCTGGGTATTACGCTTTTTGCTTCCCCCTTTCCCTGAAGAAAAAAAGTCACGTAAATGCAGAAAAGATTTTTTTTACATCAAAATAAGTAGCCCAAAAACCATGGAGAATGACATAAAAAAAAAAATATACAAAAATCCGCGTCCATTTGCAGGTCGCCTCATCTTCGACAACCTCAAGAAATCTATCGCCTACACGCTGTCCTCGAACATTCCAGAAATATCGCCCTTCCTCTTCTACATCGTAGCCGGCGTGCCCCTGCCGCTGGGCGTGGTGACCATTCTTTGCATTGACCTGGGGACCGACATGCTGCCGGCCATCTCTCTGGCCTACGAGCGCGCGGAGAGCGACATCATGAAGCGGCAGCCACGAGATCCGGTCGCAGACCGACTGGTCAACGAGAGGTGAGCAGGCTGGGACCACTTACAACTTGAAGTCAGTTAACCTACTGACATTTTAAAAGGTTCTAACTGGCTGCTTTGCTGACTGTCAGCTAAATTATATATATAAATAATATAGAATAATAGCTTAGGTGACGTCAATCAGTGGAGTTCTGAGTCGTGACCAATGATGGTAGTAAGAAAAGTGGAAGCAAGAGTTTACCAAGTTTACCTTGAACACAAAGAAAAAAGAGAAATCCAAATAGATCCTGTCGTGGCATGTTAAATAAAATCCATGTCATGAGGTCATGGAAATAAAAATAGATCAACAGTTTCACAAAACTGTAAAGTCAACTAAGATTGGCAGTAGGTGGAGAAGATTAGCACTCATGCAGAAAGTCGTAGGATACGTAGAAGACCGCGAGCAATGAAGCAGTCCAACATGACGATGAACTTACCAAGCCAGAAGTGTAAAAATCAAAGTGCAGTAAAACGAAAAACAGATAACTCAGAGAGTTCAAGCCGGTTAGGCAAAGGGACATCACCCTAGATGAAGAGAAACAAAAAGAGATGAGAGCTAGGAGGTTAAAAACTAAACTTGAGTAAATAATTAGAATGAAAGTAAAGTAACTTTGGTGAGATAAACAAAAGAGAAAATGAGCAAGGAGAAAGCGATTGAAGGATCACACAAAAACAAGACTCAGTCGTCAAGGGGAACAAAGCGGAGAAGAGCCAGGAAGTTAGAATGAAGGTATAACGAGAATTTGTGGATGACGTAGATGACAGAGTGGATAATATACGAAATAGTTCTTAAGGTGCTGAGAGAGAGGCACAGAAAAGCTTATAACTGACTCGGAAGTTGACAAATGAGGAAAGGAGGGTCCTGTGATTATTTATGTGACATCTTAGCGCATTGTGGTTTGTTACAATATGGCATTTGATTGGTGTTTTCAGGTTAATCGCCATGTCTTATGGTCAGATTGGCGTGATTCAGATGATAGCTGGCTTCTACATCTGGTACATCGTCATGGCGGACAATGGATTCCGCACAAGTGAACTCTTTGGTCTGCGCAGTGACTGGGATTCCAAATGGATAACAGATTTGGAGGATTCTTATGGACAGCAGTGGGTAAGTGATCATTTCTGTTATTACGCTGTACGCAAATTGTTTTCTTCTTCCCTCTCTTTTTTCTCTTTCTCTGTCTTTCTCACACGCACGCACATACAGTGAAAAAAAAAAAAGTAAGCAGAAAAATTATCTTGTGAAGCTGAACGAACATTTAAATCAAAGCGTTTTCTTTAGCTTTAGATGTTAACTTATATTGGGGAGAATAAAGTTAAGATGCAAAACAAAATGGAAAGTAAATGTGCATCAGGCATTTAAAAAAACAATAGAGATTCCCCTTCCTCTCTCTCTCTCTTTCTCTCTCGATGAGCATTCACTACGACGGTATAAGGTGTTTGATGATTCTGCAGACCTATAAGCAGAGGAAGAATCTAGAATTTACCGGCCAGACCGCATTCTTCGTGACAATAGTCATCGTGCAATGGGCTGACCTCATCATCTGCAAGACAAGACGCCTCTCGCTTTTGTCACAGGGCATGACGTGAGTACAGCAGCCAGGGCATCCGCGAGTATCAGATGGTTATTGTGACAGGTAGACTTACATCTCGGCTGCTTTTACGGAAGTGTGCTGATTTAACGGGTTCCTTACATGTGCTATGTATATATTTTTTTTTTTGTGTGTCTGTATTGTCCCCCTGTTAGTGTGTACGTGTGTGTATGGAAGGAAGGAGGACGGTGTGCGCGCGAGCTCGCTTTCAAACCTTTCATCTTTTGTGGTACTCCTCCTCTCACACACTTTCCTTTTCTCCTGTACTTTCTGTCTTCCTTTAAAGATACGTGTTAAAGCTATCCATTTGGTTCATCTGTGTCTCCAGCAATCACTACCTGACACTGGCTCTTTTGTTCGAGACTGTTTTGGCTTTGATTCTGTGCTACACTCCCAACATCGATGTTGCTCTGAGGACAAAACCACTCAAGTAAGACGCAGTGCATGACGCTTGTAAACACAATAATCTAAACACGAAAGTTTTGCAAGTGTATGCACGAATATGTATGTGAGCTCTCTGTATGTGTGTGTGGGCGCACGTGCGTGCGTGAGTGTGCGCTCGCTCGCCAGTGTCTGAATGGATGCAGAGATGGTTGGATGGATGGACTATCAATTTCAAGTATGCTTGACAATGTACTTCAGCAGTCCTGAAGCTTGCAATGGTAAATTGGAAAGCGTACAATTAACTTCAAAATCAGATTGTTACATAGCATATTTTAATATAGACAACATTACTTTTACTTGCTGTTTGTTTCCCCCGCCTAACGTACAGATTTTCGACATTTCCCTTTCTATTATTTTCATTCCGATCTTATCTTCCACATCTACACTAATGTAGCGGATTGTTCCGACTTCTTTTTTATTACCATTACACAATTTTATTTAACTACATATATCTTTCTGAGAATTTCGGAATAGATTTTTCACCCACTTGCTATCGTCCTAGAGGTATGAAATTTTCATTCCACACAGTGATAATGAATTAATAAATCTTTTTCAGCAGTCCACATGTTTTCTTAATTTTACATTTCACGACAACTTACGGCAGAATTAGGTAACTGCTGCTCTAGGACTAATAAACTAGAGTCATCTTCCTTAATTTGGCCCATAAAAAAAGAAAAAAGACACAAAGTAAAACGAAAAAATTCGATAGCGAAATTCAAAGACTAAAATATGTAAACAAAAATTAAACACATTTTTATTTGAAATGTACTAAAAAGGATAAAATAATGTTTTCTCTTAAATCTCGGGATTTTCTTTAATACATAGAAGTTAGAATATAAAAGTGTGAGGGGCTTTCGACTCTTACAAATATCTGGGTACTTTCTATGATAACAAGCTTAAATAGGACATCAACACTGACATGATCTTTCATAAGATCCAAAAATGTATGTACCTCCTACGGAAAACTCAGATCTTTGTCTCTCAGCTCTGTCATCCTCACATGGTTCTATCAGTCCTTCATCGAAAGTCTCATCACTTTTGTCTTTCATCTCTTGGTTTCAAAGCCTCTCTCTCGGAACAGGAACAGTCTTGTCTCCCTTGTTAATATCTGTTCCAAGATCACCGGAATCAGGCAGATGGACTTGGCAGCCTTTTGTCATAAGAAAATCCTCAGGAAGGCATCACGCATCCGTTCTGATCTGATTGTGTTGGCATTCGCTTGATAAACTCTACTGGCCGTCTTCTCGTACTATCCTCAGTCACCAACTGTTTCTGTTGTTAAGACTGTATGTGTATTGGGGATGGGGGTGTAAGAGAGAGAGAGAGAGAATGTGTGTGTAAAAGAGACTATTTCAACATTACATTTATATTATCTTTTTTATATCATGTGTGTTTATATATACTATTGCTAGTACGAGCACTATTTTAATTGTCCCTGTGGATCAATAAGCTTCTATTGTATTGTATTCTTGGAACTTGAAACATTTCGGAGACTTTTATATTCGAACTTCTTTGTACTAAAGAAAATCCAGAGATCTAAGGAAAAAGTTTTACCCCTTTTTTTAGTACATTTCAAATAAAGTTGTGTTTAAATTACTTTTTATTTCACTTATTTTATTTAGTACTGATCTTTGTCTTTTTCTCCCTCTCTAGAATGATGTGGTGGCTTGTTCCGATTCCTTTCGCGGTGCTGATCATCGCCTATGATGAGTGTCGTCGCCTGATTCTTCGACGAAATCCTGGGGGTTTCGTGGAGCGAGAAACATATTACTAAACGATGGAAAGCCTTTGACACAGTTTTCAACAGTATTTTTTTTTAAACAAGAACCTGCAATGCCACAAGAACAATCAACGTAGTTACACATTATTCCTACTTACTTTCTCCTGCTTTCCTGCTGTCATTTCTTCGTTTCGTTCATTTTCTCCTTTCATCCTTACTCTCTCTCTCTCTCTCTCTCTCTCTCTCTCTCTCTCTCTCTCTCACACACACACACACACATATCGTTTCTTTTGCTTTTTAAATTATAGTCTTTGGAGATATTTTAGTAATTGTCTTTAATACTGTACCACTAAAGTTAATATCCAAGAGAGGTTCACTGGAAAAATATGCTTTGTATTCTCTTTCAGGAACTTAGGAACAAGACCAGAAAGTGTTCATCACCACTTGGAAATTTCATAACAGTTCAAGCACAAGTACAACATATTTTTTAAAAGTGCTCGTTAAAAGACTGGTACGAAGGTGTTTCAGACTAATTCATTACAAACAATGAAGGATGATTTCAATGTCAACAAGGCCTGTTTTTCAGCAGAACTGTCAAGCGCTATTTTCCCATCTGTTTCTGGCTAGAATAACAGAACATAATTATTATTCAGACTTGAAAACAGCTTTCAACAAAGAAGCAAAAGGAATAATGACGATAAGTGCTGCACTCAAACATTTTTTATACTCCCCCTTTCCTGTCACTGGGTGCTTTTTCCCGTGATTTAGGGTATATGACAAAAAATCTATATTTTAGTGCATCTATAAAATAGAAGTTTTTTATATATTACTTTTATATATTATATAAATTATATCTAGTATTCATATATCTACAAAATATGCTTTTTATAAATATAAATGAAAGTGGATATTTCTATTTTATATAAGTCAATTGGCCGACTGTTTTTATAGCTGTTAAGCTTATATACTTTCATCGATAACTATCCTTTGATTCTTCAAAATATTATTGGGAACACTATCACTACACAAAGCAAAATAATTCTACAAACTGGGACAGTGTGACAGATCTTCTGAACCAAGACAAGCGAACTGTGAATTACATAGTAGCTTTATCATTATGTATACTTAGACTGTACTAAACTCGACTTTTTGTCCAGTTTATGAACATTGTTCTATGTTAGGATAAATAAATCACAGGAAATAAAAAAAAATATTTAAAAAAAAGGAATAGTAACGGAATTATGTTTGCAAGCTGATATGTGAAGATGAGTTATGAAGTTTCAAAATGTATATGCATACAGGCCTAAAACTAATATTTCTCACTGTATGCATTGAGGAAAATTTTGAAATGCAACAATGCAAATCAAGGCAGAATTTTTATATGGACTATGATGTGTTTTAGAAAATTTCTCGTTCCTTTAGAGATTTTTTTGCTGTCTTTTCATTCCCTTTCCCCCAACCCTTCTGGTTAGCAAAACACTCTTTGTGGCGTAGGAAGAAACTCGGCTGCTTTGGGGGTGGGGCAAACTCCATGCTGACAGAGAACGACCTTTGACTTGCACATTAAGAAAAAAAAAGGTGTGTCTGTGTGTGTTGGGGGGGAGGGGGAGGGACAACGAGAAGCAAAACTCGTTGAAAAATAACTCACCTGGTTATAGCAATCACAAGTAATTATGTAATACTCAGAATAATATAAGCTTTATAATTTTATTAATCACATTCAAGGTTAACCCCCCCCCCAAAAAAAAACACATAAGTTTTCTTTGATTAATGTCTTTGTTTTGTATTAGTGGTTTTTTTTTTATCCCTTTCTTTAGATTGAAGGGTAGATGTAAAAAAAAAATTTTTGCTGTTCTGTGACCCTCGTAAATAAATATGTAATACACTTTTTATTCGCATGCACTTCTCTGAATGATTTTTTTTAATCTGAAACACTTACCACAATGTACTTAAAAATCTTTTGACTGATAGCCATTATTTGCGAAATGTTGCCAGATTTATATCCTACCGACTTGCTGGTGGAGAGTGATGTCCCTTCGCCTAACTGATTAGATGAGATTAGCTCTCCTTCGCTTTTCCTGTTAATCTGAGTTCAAGGTTTTTGTGCGATATTGATCTGTGCATCTATAACGCAATTTAATATCTTCCTGGATTTAATTTTGTGTCTGTACCACTTTTCTACCTCATTTTATTTCTGCTGCTACGTCAGCATCATATCTTCCCATCTAACCCTAACATTTTACATATGTGCATCAACTGTATGATGATCTAACAAATTAAAGTTGCCATTGTGGAACCATATTTCTGTCTTCAAAAGTTAATCCACTCCACTAAAGATTGACAGTTGAGCTTCCATAAAAAACATCGTGCCAACTCTCAACTACTTTTTAAGGCAAAACTTTATTCACTTACCGAAGATTTCATGCAATGGCAAGGATATACAGACCGCACTGTCCGCACATGTACTGATGGCGTTAACATGACTGGCCACACTACGTGGACATGCAGTAATCTTGTTTTTAAGATCAATGTTCATTATTAATATGTCTGCGTTTTTTTTAAAGCACTTTGAGCCTGGTGTAAAGTCTTACTGGTGGTGTAAAGCGATATATAAAATAATTTTATTATTTTTAGACAGTGACGGGAAAATCACTTAATATGTGATATAATTATATATATATACACACATATAGGTGTTGATTCAATCTAATTGTACGTTTAAGAGTCACTTTATAACTTGTTTACTATGTTTAACTCGATATGACCTGTTACATTGCTATATTTTTTTACGATGGAATTGTTTGGAGACCTTTGTGTGAGAAGCTCAGGAATCCAATTGCATGGGTAGAAATTTTGTATTTATTTATTTTGTGTGTGTGTGTACTGTGTGAAGAATCCCATCTCAGGCATTGGACCGGGGGTATTCTTGGCCCCCTTAGTATCTTTTCTGAGGGTGCGGCTAACAAAGAATAACACACAATATTTCTGACCCCGACGTTTCATCATCATACAAGTTTACTACGCAGTTGGAATCGTAAGCCTGTCTACTAAACACGAACTACTGCCAAGGTATATGCCAAGGGCATAGCTCCGAGCAAGCAGCATTGACGTCTCGTGTCCACGGGTGGATTACGGCGAGGAAGGTGAATAACGCTATTTAATATCTTAACAAAATGTCAGTGCGATCATAAATAGAACACCTTAGTATCATATAAGGCAATTTATGATGGGTAGTTTGAAAGTAATACCTTTAAAAAAGCACTTCGTTAAAGGTGAAACAAGAAGCTTGAGAAATGAAGACCAAATGAATATACCGTGATGATGCTTTGCAGGCTCTGTGACTTATCAACTGATTGTGTCCTGTAGTAGAAGTAGTGCTGTTTAACTTTTGAAGGTGTTCTGGTTTGTAATAAACCAATATTGTAATGAAGGTATTAAGACACTGCAATCTTTTATGGCAATGCACGGAAAATTTTGGGGATACATTCCTCAATTTGCGATCTCCTATGACTATTTCTACTATTCCTCGACACTCAAAGGGCGACTACCGGGTGCACAAAAGATTGCCCTCCCTTTGCACCGGAACCTTCAGTCTGCTGGGAGTTAGAAGGACGCCGAAGTCAATGTTAAAAGGAAATATGGCTAAAAAGTCCGTCTGCATTGTTGGATCAGGAAACTGGTATGATTTAAAAATATGGCTGACATAAAAATTAGAATTACTCACGTGGAGATGTACAGAAAGGCCTTAAATTTGAGAGCTGCATATGCAGTCTCAGTCTGTACCGACGTCGGCCTTCATCCCGAGTGAACTCAAAATGGCCTTGTCCAAGGCTGCGCTGTACTTTTGCTGAATAAGATGTTCATGTCTATAATTGCACGAGAAATAAGTCTCCTCTGATGAAAACCTATAACTCAAAAGATTAACATGACTGTACTGAAGATTTAGATAACAATCTACTGACAAAACTCTTTACTACCGAGGTTTCATGGTCGTCACTATATTTTTGTTATTAGATTAAAGTCAGTTAATCACCATGAATCCATTTTGAATCTTAGGATATAATTATTTAGCCATTAAAAGAAACTGTTTTTATTTCATCCAAAGGGACTATAAAGTACTTGTTTAGTTCAACCATTCAACAGATCATCATTTCTCACTGTTTTTATTGCCTTGTTCTGAATTAGAGTAATGTTTTTATTTCTATTAATTAATCCAAGGGCTAGATATAAAAAAGCATAACTTTTGCTTATTCTGTTACCCTCATAAATAAATATTTGTTGATTGCTTATTGTTCTGATGCTAATAAATGTTAATTTCAGAAGTATGTATACAAGCAGTAACAAAGGGTATGAGGGATTTCTATGGTGGCATCCTTTGGTTTAGCCAGTTCTCTTTAAGTTTTATTAACCTAAAAATGTAACGCTAAAATGTTAGATATTGTAGACTGCATTACTGCATTATATGGAAAGAACAAAATATTCTTTTCCTTAGTGACATTTAAAAATGAACAATTATGATTAACACATTTAAAAAAATTATATATTATTAGCATTATTAAATTTCAGTCTCATTTCACAATCTTTAAAATACTTAATAATCTTGTTAAACAAATACTTGGCTAAAAATTAGCATTTACAAATATATTCAAATATTTTAATAATGACACTAGTTTAAAAATTTTATTTATTCATCTAGGAAACATTATTTGATAGTAGACATTTTTAAATGAAATTTCCAAAACCTAAAATGTATTGCACTTTTACAGCAGCACCATTCACTACAATCAAACAGGAAAATACCACCAGATGACTGGTTTTCAAGTGAACTTTATGTTTATGCAGGCAAATATATTGGCATAAATATAATAATAAATAAATTGGCATGGAAATAAAATGCCACATCTCCTGTTTCATATTTTTAGCAACTGATGTTAAGAGAATATTTTCATCTCGAATGCATACACTGTTTACTGCTTAAATGCATAACTGTCCCAGTTTAGCTGACTGTCTTTGAAATTCCAGTTTTCTTCTACCTTTTTTGAAAATATATAGCATGGCCAGCATTCATCTTACAGAGTTAAAATGCTTCATTTCTCTTGCATGACAGATATCTCTACTTATGCTAAATACAAAGGTGATTTCTTATGCTTGACTTTAACTCTATTTCTCTAATTAGCTATCTCACCAGTAGACCTGTAGATTGTTATACTCCTTTGAAGGTAAAACCTTTTATCAGCTTTACAATTTCATTGAATGATATGGGGCCACATGATTATGTATAAGAGTTTTATGTCAATGTTTTCCTTTTAACCTGATTTCTAAAAGAGATAATCAGTGCACTAATATAAGCCATCTTAATGTCGGTATAATTTTCTGTACGTAAAATAAATGAAATGAGGAGAGTACTGTAGACCTGATCGATGATGCATTTTTTTTTCACTGTTGACCACAGTAAACTGAATCTCAGACCTCTTATGATTACATAGGTCTTTCTTTACTAGTCCCTAGTGTCAAGCACTACATCATCTTCTAACACTATTTGAAAGGTTAGCTAGTAAGGTGTAGGACAGTCATAGGCTGATGGCCTTTACTGTCATTGCTTAAATATCAAACGGGGCAGGAGAGTGGTATTACAGGTCTTTGTTCTTAAAATAGGTCAGTGGGTCTTTACTGATTTTTTAAAAATCTGTTAGAACTAGAGCCAATTTTGATATGCTATTTTTAAATGTGGTTGTTAGCAATGAGATTCAAGTTTCATTTTCCACTTTTTATTTTACATAGACTCATACACCCATACCATACCTATATTTATAATAGGTTTGGATTATGTTCATAGAGAGAAAGGGATGGTGCATTTCTCAAATATGTTTCCAGCGTTAAAGGGTAATATTGCTTCTCTTTTTACGATAAACATTTAAGCAGACGAACATAACTCAGTTTAATATTATTAAAAGTAAAATATATGACATCACTTTTGACTTGTTACTTTTTAGGATTAATCATTTTAAACTAGGTAACAGTGAACTCGCCTTCATGAAAGATATACTACAGAGACATGCATGACCCCACGCACCCACTCTCATCCTTTGAAGCAGTTATTTCACCATAATGTAATCATTCCAGGTGAAATCTGAAGTAACAGTTTCTATTTTTTTTTCAGGGGTTCGGCCATTGCAAAGATTCTAGGTAAAAATGTGCAAGGTAGTGATATATTTGAGGAAAAAATTCTTATGTACATGTATGAAGAAAATGTTAATGGACGGAAGCTAACAGAAATTGTTAACACAGAACACGAAAATGTGAAGTATCTGCCAGGTGTCAAGATTCCAGAAAATGTGGTAAGTCTTAATAGGTTGATGATATATAGCCATAAGATTTTATATTCATTGCAGGAAAATAGGATGTTCACAGTCTGGTTTTTCATTGCTAACAAAAATGGAATAGACTAATAAGAATTTTTTTTCTAAAATGGGATTTGATTTGCTTTTGATTTTAGCGCCGGAGAGGAGGTAATATTTCATTCAACTTGGGGCTTTTTAGTGAAGCAAATCATAGAAGTTAGGAAATTTGGGCAAACTGTTCATAGTATGATACTACACTACAGTAGAAAGAAAAAGCTTTGCAGCTGATTTTAGAAGAGTATGTTTAAAGTGACACTACTTACCAGCAGGTTTAATGTGTGCTTGGATTTTATGTTCATTTCCTTAATAATTCTTTTATAAAAGAAATGCCTTTACTATAGTAGGGTTAATAGCTTTATGAATTCTGTACTGGCAAGTTATTTGACTAACTCTTTAACAGGTAGCTGTCCCAGAGGTATGTGAGGCCTGCACAGGCGCAGACATCCTTGTCTTTGTCCTTCCTCATCAGTTTGTGCGAACAACATGCCAAAAGATGGTTGGCTCAATCAAGAAAAATGCTATTGCTATCTCACTCATCAAGGTTCAGTTATTGTCATGCATTTTGTTTCTCTTGAACCCGTTGAATATACATGCATACCTGTGCAGTCTTTGAAAGTTGTAGTTTTTTCAGTTTATTCACATTTAGAGCATTTTCAGGTAGCAAACCTTACAGTGTAGTGAAATTTTGGTTCCTTTTTTATTATTATTATTTTTTTAAAGAGTGTTTGACACTTTGTAGTGAAATATTTATTTCCTGACTAATGTCAATTATGCAATCACATACAGTGGTATAGATCCTAAGTTTAGTCAAGTTTCAGGGTCCACTGCCTTTGAGAGTGCTGGTTGTCTTTGAAGCATGTAATCATCAATGAGTTTTCACTTTTTTAAATGCATTTGTAGAAGCTACACTGTCAGTAGTGAGGTCCCAGTTTGATTTGAAGAAGAATCTGTGATTACATTTAAAATTTTTTCATGTTATCTTCCACCTTAACCTGATATGTCTGGACAGTTCTGATGGATGGGCATCCATTAAACATAATTTGGTATGATCAATGGTGATCAAGCTTGTGTTGCTCTTATCCTACAGGGGTTCGCTATAACAGACTCTGGCATCCAGCTTATATCATCAATCATCTCAGAGATTTTAGGGATTGAGTGTGCTGTAATGATGGGAGCTAACTTGGCTGTGGAAGTTGCCAGTGAACAGTTCTGCGAATCCACCATTGGTGAGAAGTTGTTTAGTATAGTAGATTAATTGCAATACAGTGTGATCATAATGTGAGCTATGCCAAGTTTGTTAAAATCTAGAATAGAAATTAAGTGTGCTGTTTCTTTGATACTTGTTTAAATTCATGTTAAAGTGCCATTGGTTACAGGCAGCAAGAATGAAGTGACTGGGCGATTATTAAAACAACTATTTCAGACGCCATATTTCCGATGTACTGTGGTGGAGGATGCCAACACTGTGGAATCATGTGGAGCATTAAAAGTAGGTTCAGCATGTTACCTAATCATATCGGCAGATTGATAGAAAAACACATTTCTTCATGAGTTAGGCCTACATTTGTAGATCCAATACCTTTTCTCTTGTCTTTAGTATATATATATAAAAAAAAAAAGTAGTGAAGGTGATGGTATACCATTGTGGCAAGTACATGGAAAGTAGTTGTGAGTTTCTTATGCAACATTTGTGTGTGTGTAACTCTGTGTGAATGTGCAGAATGTAGTTGGTATTGGTGCAGGGATCGTGGATGGTTTGGGTTACGGAGACAACACCAAAGCAGCTGTTATCCGTCTTGGTCTCATGGAGATGATCAAGTTCTGTGAAATCTTTACAACAGGTGAGGAGGCCTCTTTTATCTCATCCTGGCATCCTTCCTTGCATATGCATAAGTATGCCTTCATAACTTGATAACTTGATAGTACTTGAACGTATGTGCAACTTTTAATGAACACTCATTGCAAAGACAGTTGTATATAGGTAGATATGACACAAAAAAACCAAAGTTTTAAATATCATCACCTTTTCTAGTGGTCACAGTCTTCAGGAAGCCACTGTGGTAATATTGGAATACAGCATCTTCATCATTCTGTATGTTTGTGTGTGTGTATTGTTAATCTGTTACTTTCATATGGAGATTTAGCATTGTGTAACTCTGAGTGTGGTATTTATTTTTACTATTTTTTCTCAGAAAAGTTAGTTCCATGCTGTTAAACTTGTAATTTCATTGACCACTGCTGTCATAGGCTCTAAGACGGAGACATTTTTTGAAAGTTGTGGAGTGGCAGATCTTGTAGCCACATGCCACGGGGGTAGGAACCGAATGCTGGGAGAAGCTGTAGTAAAGTCAGACAAGGTAAATATTTTTCAGCTTTACCCCCACACTTTAAACTATAATCATGCGCGTGTGTGTGTGTTAACTAGCAGAAAAACTTAGATCACTGAATAAGATGCTTTCAAATTTAAGAGGGGATTTGTCTTTTGTGCAGACAATTCGTGAGTTGGAGAAGGAGATCCTCCGAGGTCAAAGTTTCCAAGGCCCTCTCGTTGCAAAGGAAATATATGAGATTCTAGAGAAGAAAAATATGCTTCAAAGGTCAGAATCTTTTTCTGTTTCTGTTTTTAATCTTTAGTGCATCATTTAATTAAACAATCTTTATATGTACTTCTCAGAAAAGCTTTAACTAGAAATAGCACAAAGCTCATTTAAGCTGAACAAAATTCATTAAATTTCTTTTCTGTCTGGTCTTTCAAAACACACACTTGATTATCATCTTTAATTATGTATGCTGTTTATGGCTACATGCATACCATGCTATTAACATGTGTGCATATGCAAATGTACACCCATGCATGCACTCAGATATGTACAGTGCACACCCTGAAATATACTTAAATTGGTGCATCATTAAATTTAATCTACCCTTTCTCTATCTTGACTCTATACATCAGCGCTGAATAATACATGGAAATAAAGTTAATACATTTGTCTGGCTTATGTTGATAAATTTGCAGAAATTATTTTTACTGCATTTTTAGTTGAGCACTTTTTTAAAAGTTTGATTGTTGTTCTGTTTGGTGAAAATATTTCGTCAGACTCTTGGTAGTTTTGAAAATATATTGTAATGGATATGTACCTTAACAAGTTGTCTCCTAATCATCTCCCTTTGCATCTGCATTAGCTTTTTATGTAGGCTAGCAGTTGGATCAGTTGTTATTCTTTCATCATGATTTTCGAAACCAATAAAAAGAGAGTGAGCGAATTTGAGGAATGTTTAATTAAAATATGTAGACGTGCCTTTTAATTGTTCCCAATATTTATAGAGTTCACTTAAAAAATTCTTAGCAAGATATGATTCTTATATGCATGACTGCCCTAGAAATAAAAACCCATCTTGTGTAATATACTTAGAGCAACCCAGAAAAAAATGGATAATTGTGAAACATCAGAAAATAAATCATCATGCCCAGGAAGTACTTGAGAAATAGATCATAGATAAAAAATGTTTGTGTTGATGTGGATTCTTTGCCTAATAGTTTTGAAATCTAAGACTATAAATCAAGGGGAAATGATTTTAACATATTTGGTTGAAATATTTTTTTAATTGTCAGTTTTAGCAAAGACAGCATTTTTTTTTTCAAGGTTAAATCATTTAATTGTGAGAACAGAGCAGAAAGGGTGCTACTGAAAGCCTGAGCATATGCAGTCAACCCATGACAACAATTTTCCACATTAGTAGGAACTTAACAAATGCATCAAGAGAATCATAAGGAGCGAATAACACATAATACAAGTTGGATATTACAAGTGGAGAACATAATGGAATTAGAAACTAGATGAAAGTTAATGATACCTGAATATAAAAGACATATGGAACTATGTGTAGTATTACACATATGACCACTCAAAGCATCTAGCCTGTTGAAGGAGCTTAAAGACAGTGTTGCAATTGTGACTAAGTATCAGTCCAGGATGCGGAAGAACAGTCAGTATTTAAATGAATTTTAGAAGGCAGATTAATTTTATAAATCGTAACTTGATGCATATTATTTTAAAGTGAACATTTTAATAAAAGGTTTCAGCTGACTGACTCGATGGGCTACACGAGCACAAAAGATTATTTGTTAAATATATATGCAATCTAAGCTTTAGTTACTCATTCAGGTGCATAGGCTTGAATGTAAAATTCTGTCTTAATGATTATCAATATAATATTCTACTATATCTTTCAAACACTGAAATTGATGTCATTGATTGAATGTTTTGGATAACTTATTTCAGTCAGTATTGGGGTATATGTCTTTCACTTAATCTTTGTCTGTGATGAGGATTATTTGCCAAGACAAGAGGTGGTGAAATTTGTGAAAAATAATCTGGGCAATGTTCATTTATCATTTTTGAAATAGAATATACCTCTTTGTCTTTTTCTTCTTTTTTTTTTTTAAAGAGTACAAAGCCCAATTTACTGTACAATTTGGGATGAATAGTTCCCATTATACATTCATATAATTCCTATAGCTTTAAGGTGAAGTTTTTTGAAGATTAAAGATTACAGTACAGTCAGTACAGCCATCTCAGATGACTTCGGGATAATAAAAACTTGGTCAAATGAAAGGGTCTATACATGGCATCGAGTGCTTCTCTACTCAACTAATATTTTTAGTTCTTGAGACAACCAATTAACATACAGACTTTTCTAGCAATATAACAGATGTTCTGATGCTATCTGCAATTAGTTTAAAGTAAAACACCAAGGTGTTTGGGGGAAGTGGACAGTTCTAACCAAAGTCTTTCAAAATGTAGGTGACATGTAGTTTGGAGCCTCATTTAAAGTTTTGTTAGCTGCACTTAGTTTGACATCTTATGATGTATCCTTATCTAATATGAACAATTTCAATTAATGTTTGTTGCATTTTCTAATTTGCTACTAGCTAACTGCTAACAAGAGAGCTTTTGACGGCCTGCTTCGTTTGAGAGTTTTACTATTTAAAAACACCATTCATACATCCAGTTATTGTTATTATTATGGACAACAATGAGATTAGACATAAGGTTCTTTCCATGAAAGTTTCATATCAAGGGGCACTTTAAGTTGAGGTCAGAATGAATAACATTCTGATAGAATCCATGTCACTGAATGTTTTCCAAAATGTGTTTTATAAGCACCATCTTGTAACTACAATAACTTTTCTTGATGGAAAACATCCTCTGTAAAATATTAAAGCATTACCTCTGTGTGTGTGATTGCATACATGCCTGCAAACACTCACATAAGCACACATACACTAAAACAAACTCTAGATCTCAGATTAATTAATAGGATTCTATGTGATGAATAATAACTGTTGCATGCTGTTGTCCAGCATTTTGGACTTTGCATGTTATTTATTTTGTGTTAAAAGAATAAAGCAGAAAATGGTTTGAATGAAAAAGTTATTGACTATTGATAGCTTATGGTGTTATGTATTATTGATTTTAACAAATGCAAGTAAAAGCTTGCAAAGTAGTTTTTTGCAGCCTTGTACCTACTGACTGGTTTATCAGTATTATTACATAATTACTCAGGGATTTTTTTTCTTTCTCACTTTCCATCACTTTGCTTTATGTTTTCCCCACATTGGTTTTTTTTTCCTCTAATTTATTGGATGACATTAAAAAATCTATAGATGCACAGTCATGTTGAAAAATCTGAAACAGAGGTACTTATTAAGCTATAGCATTTATCTTTTATTAAGTGCTAGAGATAAAGTTATATTTCCAATTATATATTTAAGCCTATCTTTTAAACTAGACATAGAAGATCATCTATAATTTAGAAGTATGTATCATTAAAAGTAATTTACTGAAAAAGAAATGTATATTCATGCCTTTAAAAAAAAATACAGATTGTAAGAATAGAGGAAATCCTTAAATTTTAAAGGGTGTTAATTTTTATTACAACTTCCTATAAGTATTGAGGCTTTTGGCATGTTTTCAGTCCATAATCTTTACCTCTTTTTATTGTTTTTATCCTCTATAAATTATGTGTTCATATAATTTGTACCACTTGTGAATACTCAGATGTATGGGCAGCTGTGCAGATTATTTAAAACACAACATTTTTTGTGTTTTTTTCCCCCTTCACAAATTTTTCAAACATGCAAGTTGTATAAAACTGACCTTTCATTTTATGTATGGAGTTCACTACCTTTGTTTAAACAGGTAAATATTGGAAATTTAAGCTATTTACTTATATTTTTGTACATTAGTGTACATTTATTGGATGCCAAGATCATTTCCAGTATCCTAGCAAAGTTTCACATGATCTTCATGCTTTGTGTAATTCTGAAATCAGCATGCAGTGAGGAAGTAGTAATCAACTTTCCCTTTGAGATATAATGTTGAGTGCAATGATTAAGGATTAGTAGATATTTTTTGCTTATTCTTATGGACATAAGAGAGATACACTTTTGTCAGACCCACACGAACCATTTATCTTTGTGTGGGAAGGCAGTAAGATTTGCTCAGACATCTTGGAAGAGCTTTAATGGTTTCAAAAAGATACGAATATACAAAAGATTTCTGCTGACAATGCTGACATGATCATCTGAAGTTTTAAGAGTTGTCAAGAGATGCTGATGTTTCTTCTAAAGGATGAAAGAGTAAGCGAGGAAATTCATTTTTGTAAACTTCATAATGAGTCGTGCACAGATAAGCATTTTTTCCACTAAAATCATTGACTCTGCAGATGCTGCCAAGGAAATTTTCAAGAAAAAAGTTTGCTTTTAAAATTTTTAATTGCACAGTTCCTTAAGTGTACTTTCTTTATAGAGGGAAGAAGAGAAATGTCACATCAGAAATAGAAATCATGCTTAGCTGAGCTTGAAGTAGCTGAAGATGTCTTTGCCCCCAAGTGTTCTTATTTAGACAGAACACTCTGGACTGTCTTGTTTAAACTAGGCCTAAATGTATTGTACTAGAAAAAACCAGAACAATCATGGTATGAAAGAGCTAAGTTTTCTTTCTTTAGAAAGCATTATCTGTGGATAAAAGATGTTTTAGAAGTGCATCTGTTTGTTCCCCAAACAGCTAAATAATAGATTAAGAGTATCATATGCTATTTGGAGCTTCTGAATATCATATAGGAATATGTGCATATTTGCATGCATGCATTTTTCAGCACGCATTTATATGAAGCATGCATAATCTGTCAAATTAGCATTCCCAATGTTGAGGCTGCATGTTTTTGCTGAAATAAAAAATAAGGCAGCTGTTGTTTATTTCAAATCTGCCACCAGTCTTTCTCTAAGTTATCTGTGAGCATCTACTGATGGCAGATGCCTGTTACATGTATATTTGGTAATTTGGTAATTTAGGGCATAGACTAATTCGTGTACTCCTGAAATGTTATAAATATTCTTTATTTACCTCACTCTTTGTTCAGTTTCATTTACCCCTCCTCTTTCCCCAAACAGGGATATTGCCTTTGAAATTTTGAGCTTATTAAGCTTTTCAAGATAATGCATTCAGCTTAATCATATAGCTTTCTTACTTACATATTTTAACATTAATTTTAAAATTTTAATATCAGCTGCAGAGAAAAATGTACCAGTATCTTATTGCTTGAAAGGCTTCTAACTTGTGATGTGTCTCCTATCTATAGATTTCCTCTTAATTCATCCATTATATTTTTTTTGGGTAGATCCCCTGTCTCTTATTGTTCATGCATTGTCTTCTTGCTGTAGGCTTCTCATTTCTTTTAACTCATACATTGTCTCCTTTCTGTAGATTCCCTCTGTTTGTGACGGTGCATAAGATCTGCAAGCGGGAGTTGGAGCCCAGCAACTTCATTGACTGCCTACGAGAACATCCTGAACATATGTGACTTTTTGGCAAATGATGCTGCTGCCATAACAAAGCCTCTTAGAATTCTCCTCCTGTGCATGTAGCCATTCTCCCCCACTTGACCAAGTTTGACTGGGTCAAACTATTTACCTCGAGAGGCATTCACCACCCAGCCTATTTGGTTCCCATATGTTGGTCATGCATGTGTCGTTTTCACTCCTCAGGCATTAGTGTATTCAAACAACATAAATTTTAGTTTTCTTTGTTCACAGCTAAAGACAGGTTCCAGAAAATTGTGACATTAAGGATTCTTGGAACATATTCAGTTATATTTTTCTGTTTGTGGTTATTTAGTAACCTGTGCAGAGCATATCTTTGTAGACTGGGGTAGAAACGTAAGTTTCACAAAATGTTTTTAGTGCTTTTGCATTGTGTATCTTATTTTTGTTTTGACATACTTAATGTATAATTATTTCTGTGCATTTATAAATAAAATCCTCATTCAAGGATGGAGAATTATTAAAATATCTATTACTACATTTTTGTATGAAATAGTCTACACTTTCATAATAATCAAGTTTATGATTTAATTATTTAAATTAGTTGTCTTGAATTAATCTTAATATGCTGCATTGTAGATGACTCAAAATGAGATAAATCATGACAGTAGATAATTAACAATATTTAGCACTGAACAAAGCACTAAACTGTACTAAATTGCTCATTCGATGAAATAATAATTATGGGAACTTAAAACGCACAGCATCATGATCACAATAGATCGCAATCTCTGTGCAGTTTAAAAATCATTATGGATCAGTTTAAATATAGAGGGTAAATAGATAAACATGAATATTTTTAGATTCTGGTTTGCTCACCCTTTCTCTATGCCCATAAATCTGTGATGACAGGAAAATCATTGATGTCATGTCTTTGTATATTTGTATAGAACACCAACATTTTCATTGCTGTAGTGTACTGTGAGCTTGAAATGATTTTTTAAAAACTCTTTACAAGATAGGTTTGACAAGAAACATAGAGTTGTGTGGCACACTTCTTAAATAATTCTCTACACATTTAGGGGAAAAATAGTTACCTAAATTTTTTTTCTGCAGCTGCTTATGTGCTGGTGAGAAGAGTGTGGCAGAATGAATGAGATCATGCATAATACTGGTTCTGAAAAAATTGTCTATGCACAATTCTTGATTTTCTTTGAGAAACTGTAAGATCTGAGTTTTAAAATATTCATTATTGTGTACGCACTTTCTTTTTTGAGATTTTCTTACTTTTTTTCCAATTTCTGTCTCAGCATTATTTTGGTGATACATTAGCTTCTGTCTCTGGAGGTACCTCAGAGCTCCTTTAACTTTTCAATCAGCCATGTTTTCAGAATAACGTTCAAAATGCTTTTTAATCTTTCCAATAGGGATATATTTGTTATTATGTACCTAAGCAAAAGTCTCTCGTGATTACTGTACAAAGCTACTTATACATTACTTGCTAAATTTTTTTTCAGTTTTATTGTAAATAGAAAATGCACAAACTTTGCACTGTTGGACAAGTTTAGTGTAATCACTGTATTTGTAAGTTATTACAGCACATTACATTTTCTAAATTTTTGCCTCTTAATGGCTTTAACAGGTTTGTTATACTCACAGTCTGTAAAGGCAGTTACTACTTACAAATTTTTTCAATCTGGAATATGATTACTGGGACAGTTGTATTTTAAACATTGCAGTACTTCAAATCATTGTATGTTTAGAAACTAATGTTTACAAATGTTACTTTTATGTGATAAGATATAAACTTGTTCTTAACAGACGTAAATGCTTTTATTATGTTTGTTACAAGTGAAACAGTTGTTATTATCTGCTGTCTCCTGACCCTGCCTTTTTTATTAGCATAAAATTATCAGTAGACAGCTGACTAATTTTTATAGAATCTTTTAGAAGTGGATTTTATTTATACAGTGTGAACCATCGTAAGTCTTTCTCCTCCCTTTGCCTACTAAGATCAAAGCCTATATGCTTTTATGTTGAACCATAGTCCTAATTGTTAATGACATTATTTTTTGAGTGCTAGAGTTTGACTGTATGATTAAATAAACTGTTTCAGAAAGCTTTTGTGTTTAGACTTTTCAGTGTTCGTTCTAGAATGTAAAATACTGCAGTGCTCACTTGATACTGCTCAAATAATGGAAAGGCTACGTTTATTTTTCTACATCTTTATTAATGGTGTTGTACCAACAGCAAGCAAGTCCTTCAAAATGGATGCACCGCGAGGAATCATATATTTTCTGTCTGTGCAAGTGCACAGACTCACACATGCTGTGTAATTGCATGCGAGAATTGTTCATTCACATACAAACCCATGCCCATCCCACAATACACCACAGATGATTTTTCTTGCTCATGAGCATTTCTTTCTATAATTCTCTCTCATTTCTCCCCTTGGCCTGTGCTTTGATGAAATAATGTGTAGTTGATGTGTGTATGCATACATGTTTTAAGTGCATTTTTCACCATGTTTCTGATGACATCTGTTGATATTGTCCATGTCTGTAGGTTTCCTCTGTTTGTGGGAGTACATCAGATCTGCAGCCGACAGATGAGTCCTAAAAACTTCATTGAAGCCCTGCGAGAGATGCCCACAATTCAGTAATGGTTCTGCACTCTGCACTAGTGTTGTTACTAGTGTGGTGTTTTATTCCTTTTGCTTTAGATGTATACTATGCAGGTCTCCAATCTGAACAAACTTTTTGCAGTTTAAAATGCTGCCTTCCATTATTAATTTGGTCATTGACTCATGAAAAAAACACCAGACCAATACTCATAAAGCAACATTTGCAAGCCTTTGTCACGCCATGAGTTGGTTATTTTCATTTGCCCCATAAATAAAAGGATAGGCTCATGAGAACTGTAAATATTTGGTTTTTTTAGTATTTTCACTATAACATTGTTAAATTTTCAGATTTTTCTTGTGAAAAGTGAGTACAGTTAGTTTTCTTTGCACTATTCTTTGTAAAAAAAAAATGGTGCAGTTATTCCTGTGATATTTGGAGTGAGATTTCAACTTCCTCAGAGCCTGATTTCTCACTGAGAGGGATGTCTATTTTCCTTCCTTACCGCCTTGCGTTCCCATACTATAAGGGTTCTTGTACCTATTCAATAGTGGCACCATACAGATACCAAACCACATGCTTCAGCCACCAGCACTCTAACCAATCAGTTCTCCACTTAAATTCTTGAAATAAGAATTCTGTTATGCAGTATAAAATGCTCTAGCCATCATGGGCACAAGCATTGAAGCTGTAGGCATTGAAGATATAAATATCTATACAATTTATTATATGAACCCAACAAGTGTAAAATGGATCAGTTTATTTTGTTTAGAATTCTTTGATGCTTCTGTGTTTTGTAAGCATACTTTCTGTCTTTAACTGTTTACATGAACTTTTGTTTTTCAATATATCACCTTGTTTTTTAGAATCTTGTTTTGAGTGGTCTCACTTTATGAAATATTTATGCTGGTATGATACTCTGAATCTCAGTTTGCATGGTATTAGATATACAGACTTGCATTTTTAATGACTTTGGTCATGTGACTGAACAAATAAAACATTGACAATTAACCTGCTCTTCCTTCTATAGTGATGTTATGACCAATCATATCCTGACTTTGAGTATAGGGAAGGAGAAAATGAAGAGTTACTTCACCTGACAAACCATGTGTCTAGCAGTAACACACATGTTCTTTGACTGTAAGTCTGTAACGAGACAATCATGCAGGAAAGATGAATCTGGGGTTTGTGGAACTTGCAATGAAAGACTTATATTGGATGAGTAACAACTGGAGGAGACAGTTTTCCATCTTTTTGTCTTGTTCTGTCTTCTTTCTTTTGACATGCTTTGGGCTATTCCTGCCTCCATCCATCTCAGTGGCAGGTCCTTTTGACTGGGAGACATTGCCAACAAATAAAAAAAAATATTGCCAGTGTTGCATGTAGGGTCAAGAGACTTATTCCACAAGAAGTCTTGTATAAGGTTGATCCTGTGGGCAGAGCAAGAAGCAGAGTAATAGCTTTAAGTGTGTACAGGCATGCCAATTATTGCTGGGCTTGCACAATGGTGTGATGTGTCAGTTGAATTTTAGCTATAAGCGCACATTCATATTCAACACCTTTTCTATAATTTTTATTTTTTGATTTTATATAGAATGCAACTCCACACATTGAGTAAACTGCCTCATTAAACTAAATTTTCTACATTTATTTAAATCTTATCTTTCAGTAAGTTGAAATATTGCAGGTCAATCATGCTTGAGGTTTTGTACCTTTATATAATGATGTGTGGATATTAGCACTTGTACACTTTGAAGTACTATCAAATAAGGCTTGTTATAGGACTTATTAAAACTTGTGATATTTGTATCCCCTTTTCAAATTGTTAACATTTGCCAGTTTGTCTATTTTTTTATTATTAAAGTAATCTCGTTTTTCAACACACATGTCACTGTTTAACTTATCATGAGCTGAGTCTAATTATCACAATTCCCTCAAGTCCTTTACTCCTTAGACATTAGAACTGTTGAAAGAAAAGACTATTTGCAAATCTTCAAAATATAATTTTTCCATAGATGAAACTGATGTTCTTGGTGTTTGTTTGTCAAGTTACTGGATGTATGCTACCGATTTATTTTGTATCAACTGGGTTATTTTGTGCAGGTGTGTACGCATCTTTAATTTGAATAAGTCAACCTGGCGCATCCTCCTCTATAGTAATGATGTTAACAGCAGATTAAAAGGAAATAGAAATAATAGTTTTAAGTTCCGTCAAACTGAATAACTGAATACTGATTGTTAGTATGGACTCACTTCATCAGATTTACATGCAATTGAAGAGGAACAGACTTAACTACCCTGTCTGGTCAGGACAAGATATTGGTGGACTGTCGCATCTTGCAGACCCAGTCAAGGGCAATGGCAAATAAAAAAAGGATATCTGGCCTGAGATTTTCCACCGCCACCCATCCTCGTCGCCTGTCTTTTTCCTGGAGTTAGTGTCTCTGTCCTTCTGTCCTTGTGACAAAAAATGTCTTTTTACCCTACACCCCAAGACACACAACAAACGGGTATACTACAGCATTTTCCCCTCCAACCACCCCTTGCTTTTTTTCCCTTCACATTGAGCGAGATTTCGGCAGGGCGTACTTTCTGCAGTCTGTTTTTAATTGCACATCAAAGAGCATTTATAATTAAATTTTGAATAAATTAGTCGTCAAAGTATTATCGATTCAGGATATAAAATCGTTAGAGTTTTGTACTTGCTTAATTTTAAGCTATGTTTTCTTTCTGTGTGGGTTACTGGCAATAAATGTGAGACTTGCATTTTACCAGAACCTCTTCTTGGCACAGTGACGAAAGCAGGGAAAGAAACCGGAAAAATAAAACAAAGCATTGTTATCTACTTCAGGACACGTTCGGATGAGCTAGATTATGTAGGTGACGGACAGCTGTTGACAAGGACAAGGTAGAGGTGGACAAGGTGATTCTCTTGACCACTGCAGGACGTGCTGAAACAGCTCCGTGCTCCAAGGCCGATGCCCTTTAAAATGCTTGTCCACAAGGTCACGATGCGAATGGATACCGCGGACACTTCAAGAATTATTTATGAATGAGAAGATGGGCATGTCTTGCTATTGTAGGGAATGTCAGGTAGGTGACAGGACAATTTGCTGCTGTTTGGAAATCCGCCGTCTCCCTGTACATGCCTAAGTTTACTATCTTCTGCACGTCTTGTGCGTGCTGTGCATTGGCGAGAGAGAGACTCGAGAGCATCAAAGCTTAAATATGAGCTCACCTCAAACTTACAGCAGGTAAGACCATGTGGACCATGCAAGCACTTTGGCCTTGGGATGCGCCCGCCGAAACCCTCACAGTGTTTGCCAGACAACCTGTCTTCTAAGGGTCGACTACACATTTATTAGTCTACTGATCTTGCACTTATCTAAGGGTAATCCCTTTTTTCACAAATATGTCCCATTTGCTGGAGACCGTAGGTGTCCCTCCCTCTTTTCCCACTTTCGAAATGATGGCTTCGCACAAAGTATGAAGTTTGTTGTAGAGTCTGTCACTCTATTACAAAAGCTTTGTATAACTTGTCCATTCGTACACATCATCATTATCTATATTACACCTTGTTACAGACAGCTGACAGGCAATGCAAGTGAAGGAATGAATCAACACGGCTAGGTAGGCCGAGCCGCAAGTGTTGAATGAGAAATCAAGTAGTTTAGAAGAGGGACGAAGATAACTGTCACCGAGTAATCTTTGGATGTAACTGAGTTCAGATATTGCTTCGTTTTTGCTTTTATCATGTTTTTTACTTAACGAGCGCCGTGACATTTCTTTTTATAATCAAAACTTAGTGAAGGCCTGCAAGAGGCAGATTTAGTTTTCTTTTCTTTTCTTTTTTTTTTTTAACAACGAAAAAGAACGCTGATGCACGGGCGACTGCGTGGATGTTGAGCGAAACGGGATTGCAATGGCCACGTGACTACAAGCGTCTGAAGTAGTTTGTTTCTGTTGGAACTGCAATACAAGCACACATACACAAAACAACACAACAACACACCGTATTCATAATCCAGAAGGGCTGCCTGTTTTCGTGGTCATTGAAAGGTCTCTCACATATTACTGTAAATAAAGTTTACTAATACTTTGTCAAGAAGTGTTTCTAGGAAATAGTCCGTCAGTCCATTGTTCTTTCGTGCGGAATTTTAAGGACGTTTTACATCAGGTGTAGAAGCATCATATTAATCACAAACATTTTGAGAAGCGCCTTGCTAAAGTCTGTCCACCGGGATTCATGTCAAACATTTGACCAAATTTGGTAAAGTTACAAAACAACTTTATTAATCCTCAGGGGCAAAGTTGTGCGTGATGGCCACATGAAACAAAGTTTCTGGACCAACATTCGGAACTTTGGTTAACATATTAACAAGTTAATATGTTAACAAGTTCAGACTTGTTTTCCAATATATTTGCCAATGGGGCTTCAGAGATGCTGTGTTTCGGAGCTATGCCCGGTTAAGAAAACTCTTTTATGGGAAAGTGGTCAAATTAGCCTTGTGAAGCTAAATAGCCTCATGCTACCTCATGTCTCGTCAATACATTACTTCTCACTTTGGCAATATTGCAATCAGTCCCGGAGACAAGCGCAGGCACACACACACCAGCGCACGCTGGACTGTCGCACGAGAAGGTCGAGAACTCTGAAGACACCCCTTCCCTCGCTCCCCCAGCCTCTCACACCATGGCTGGCTACGTTTCTTTGACTACTGTCATGTCCTTTGTCAACCATTTTCCCAGCGAAAGTGAACGGCATGCCGCAAGGCGTCATCAGGCACCTCGGCTGGGCACACACAAACATTGGAGTGTTGGTCTGAACAACACTCACCTTTGCTTTTTTCATTTGCAAGTGCGACAGTTTGTTGTCTTCGCGACCTTGCAACGAAGAAGAAAACGCTGTACAACTCCGGTACAACACTCGAGCGAAGCAAGAAAAGAAAGAGAAATTTTATGGGAAAGAAAGCAGAGAAATGGATGGATTGAAATAGAAGAAGGCATGCAAAACATCAGGTAGGCATGCTCCAACTGACAGACAAAAGAAAGAGAATAAATTCAGCCTAAATAGGTAGCGAGTTCGGTTATTATTACAATATTAAAATCAATAATAATTAACAACCCATAATTTACATAATCACATAATTAACAACCCATAATTTACATAATCACAATTAACAACCCATAATTTGCATAATCACCAAGAAGCATGTTCTTAGAACTTGATTAATGAAGCATGGACAGCATACGAAGGACGGAAGGAGAAAAAACCGTGCAGACAGGAAATAAAATATGTTGAAGAGGAAAGAGGAATCAAGGAACAAATAATAAGGATGGAGAGTATCACAAATCTGCAGAAAAAGACGAGGAGGGGAATTAGTCAATAAATTATAATCATAATCGATGACGAATAATCAATAGAAAAAGAAAGTGTTACAAATAGACTAGATTTTGTTGATTGGTTTAAAGAGTATTTTGTTCCCTTCCTCCAACTTGTTTTGTCAACAGCTCTACAAATTGCGCTATTTCCTTCTACTATTAGAGTAAATATTTTCCATTAAATATAATAAATAAAAACAGCAATCTTTCTAACAGTTATTTTTAAACCACTCAAGTTTCATCGTTCAGGCTGATGAAACAGTAACTATTTAACTGGTGATAATAAACTAACCCTTCACTGTTTCTCTTCATCTTACCCTCCTCCTCCCATCTTCAAGCGCATGTATCACACACATTCTTCAATGCTTGGTGTTACTCTTTCGTCATTCGTCATAACCCTGACCTCAGGATTCTTCTCTGGACATTTGTCGTTACCACAGCCGTTGATTATCTTACAGCAAGATGCATTTTTTTTTATGAATTATCCGAGGACACTTTTGTTTCCTTCAAGGCGTCGAAGGCACATTTCTGACAGGCCTGCGAATAGCCAGCGACAGGAAGTCTGTTTGACCTCAGCTGACGACAGTGAGTTCACGAAAACGGACAAAGGTGATAAGCTTGCTCCTAAGCTACTTGTAATACCTGACCACAGTTCTCTCTCATTTTGTCTCAGGGCAGGAAATCAGCCAGGTGGCATGGCCTTTCTTGGCACTGGACGCAAGAATTAAATTTTCATCTGTTGTTTCAGCAGAAATGTACAAAAAGACACCCAGAGTTTTAGAGGCACTACACATCACACAAATACCAATAACTGTAAGAATGGCGGAGCTCTGTTATGAATATTATGTTTTTGCAACGTAAACCATTTTTACAGGTAAATCTTTAATGATTCTTGTTTTAAGCAACTACATGAAAAGCACTTAATTCAGTCTATAACCAGGAGTTTGCACATTTTTCGTTCTAAATTAAATACAGTATTTCAAAATTTTCAAAAGTATGTATGTGGATATTACAATGAAGACATTCACGACAGCCTCGAAAGAAAAATGAATGGCAAACTGTGAGAGACTAAGGAGAGGACAAGGACAAGAGAAGCCTGTCATGGTCCTGCCACAGTAATTTTACTAGGACTTTCATCGAGAAGTATACTATAAGAAACAGAAGGGGAGACAGGAATAAATAAACTCTGGTGAAAAAAGAAATCGAGTTGATTCACCCATCCACAGCACTGCTGTACCAAGCACAAGACGATTACAACAAATAACATTTCCAGTTGGTTTATCTCTCGCACTTCCATGCCCACTCACCGCCATCTGAAAAAGGAATAACTCAGAGGGAAATTCCAGTCTTGTTAACAAACTCTGAAGAGATGATGACTTTAAAAAATAGGAACAAAGAATATGATAGGAGTTTAGCATAAAGATGCCCTACCTGGCTTAACATTCCAGCTTCTTTTTCTTCTCTTGATTCGGTTGTTACTGACAGAGAACAAAGCATTTCCACAGCAGGCGATGCGGTCCTCGGCCATTTGGTGTTGGCCATTGCCTGACCTTGGGCAGATGGCGCTCCGACCTATGTTGGGCATTCATCAAGGGCGGTCATGTCATTCCAGATAGTATCGTCTTCCCCTAATTTACCGCTGACCATCCTCAGGTCCATCCCCGGAAGGGCAATAATGGCGAAGAGAGGCGAGGTTGTTGGATGAGTATATTGACAGTATGATCGATGCTGCTTCACCAAGCCGCTTCTCTTTCCTCTCTCCCTTCCTTCCCAAACCTTTTTTTTTTTTCATTTGTAAGTTTTGAAGAGTGACCGGATCAGGAACAAAAAGGGAGGGACGGAATAAAGGAGAGGCTACAATGGTGGGGTGTTCTCGTGTTTTCTTTCAACATTTCAATTTTTCTGCTTTTCCTGGTAGAAAAAAATGATGTATATTTTAAAATTATGCATCGAGCACAAACTTCTACTTGCAAGTTTGTAATAAATATAACACTATAAAGCCAAAGACATAACTAAGGTCATGATGATGGTGAAAATAAAATATTATAATACACTGCACTTCTGTAGTATCTTGATACTATTATTGAAATTGATTTAGACTGCCAAATGGCATTGAGGAACCTGGTATAGCCACTTAACAGAGATATTTTTTCTACTCTCTTTTTTACTGACCTACAAGAATTCACATAAATACGAAAAGAAAGACTTCTTATAATGGATTATCTAGATTTTCAACAGGAATTCCTATACTACATGAATAGTCAACTTTTAGAGATGTCTCCATTTTATTTATTTATTATTTTTTTGGGGAGGTGGATGATTCAGATGCTCTATTATCCCCAATGAAAAAATCCTTAATCTTTTGCACCAAGGCATACAGGAATCCCATGTTGTTTTTACTCGGATTCCTCTAATTGTGGTACAGGAACTGAAATAGCCCTACATCCGGGAAACGCAGGGTGCGGGAGGCCAAAAAAACCCTTGTTGTAAGGTTGTGTCGGTGTGATGAAAGGCCCAGTGCACCCAAGTCTTAATGCAGATAAATCGTACAAAGCCATCCTACATCAATTCCTCAAACACAGGGGAGGGTGTTCAGAACGTCCCCAGGGCAGCCAGGCATGTCTAGGTAACGAAGGGCGTTCAGAAGGGCAGCTTCTTCACCCTGACTCCCTAGGGTTTCGTCCGGAGCGACCCCTAGCGACAAGACCGCTGTCCACGCGTTCTGTGGATTAGTCTCCCCTCGAAGCATGCCGGTCTAGTCCGCAGCCACGTCCCTGGCGTTACCGGCCCGTCCATGGGGAAGAATCAGGTCTTTGAGGGGACACTCGGGCGCCGTGTTTAGACACCAGGGCGTGCGCATACCTGGAGCAGAGAACCCCTGCCGTCTGCTTCCCCCCAGTCTTCCCCTCCCTTCTCTATCGAGTCTTGTGAAATTGGTCGAGGGGGACGCACTGCAGTCTTAACAGCTCCGCCGCCTGGGATAAACATGCCACTGTTGCGTGTGTTTGAGAACTGCTGGCCAAACAATGGGCGGTCCGAGGCAAGTTAGCGAGAGAGGAAACGGCCACGGCGGCAAGTTCATCGTCAATCGTTAGCTCCCGTTAAACTGCTCGAGCGACTGGGAGGAGCAGCTGAGCGAGCGAGTGAGGGAATTGAGAACGAAAGAAAGAGAGAGAGGGGGGTGGAGATAAAGTGAAAGAAAGAAAGGGCTTCGATACACACGGAGAGAAAGTTGGCATCTTAAGTAAACACGCATGCGCGGGGTCTGCCATCAAAAAGGAGATGGTCGCAAGCAGGACGATCAGACCATACAGTTCTTTTGGACTATTCACTTGCTGCGACACAGAGTCCGACACTTAGAGGACATCACATTCCAGGCTGATATCTAGGAGACAGCAACAGACGAGGTCTGGGATCTGGAGTCAGTTGACGGTTGCTGCTGGCTGAGAAGTCGACGATCTCAAGGAGAAGGTCTCCGTTCGGGAAGGATATGTTCTGTCTCATCCGTCTCCTGTGAACAGTTGTCAAGAGGAAAGAAATACTAGCAGCTCTTCCCCCTGCAGGTGAGTTTTTTTAAAACTTGGGGACAGATAACAAATCGTGGTCTTTAAGGCGCAAATTGTCATTGCTGGTGTCTGGTCATCTGAAATAGTAAAGTCAGAGGTCCTTTTTAGTCGTCTGAATCATGTTATTTCTCGGGTCTGGATCTGCGGATTCTTCGGCCCCAGCAGGCAATAAACAGTAGTAGATTACATAATAGTAAAATAATCACTAAAAAATAAAATCCGAATGTACAAAACAAATAAACATTATCGTATTAAGCAAGTATAATAAAAACAAAAATCCCACACGATATTATTTAAAAAGTGTAAAAAACAAGAAGGCGTAACGAGAAGGAAAAAAGAAAGATTGAAGACAATAACCGAAACATACACGATGACGATGATGATGATGATGTTTAGGAGGAGGAGAACAAATCCAAAAGAGAAGAACTCCCCGTGAATACACTGTAAATCTCAAAAGACCAAAATTCGGATTTTGTGGATGCGAGTTTCATGAAGCCATCTTCATACTTTACAAAACCCGCCTTTCATTTGGGTATAGTAAATGTTTTAAAGGGACCCATAGAAGACTATAGCCAAGGAGAGAGACAAGAAGCAGCTGTCAACTAGGATGTTATGTTTAAAGGTTGTTACTGCCATTACTAGTAACAGCCAGAAGTCACAAAACATTTCTTTCAGCTGCACAGACGACAGGTCGTTGTTTCCCTAAATACCATACTAACAACACCGATGATTTCATTTGTATATTAAATTTTTTTCAGTAAAACCTGTATATGATAAAGTTAAATATTTTGAGATAAGAAAAATTAATTAACTAAATTAGTGTCATCTTCTAAAAGTACCCTTTGCGATGCTAGCGCACCTTTTGATGCCTTGTAAAGTCATTCTTGAATCTGTTAAAGACAGGTGTACTTTTGAAATCATTATGTTCGTTCTTGGGCATATTCATCATTGCTCTGTCAGTGCAGCTTTTGATGGAGTCATTTTTGGATTTGTCAATCGTTCCTCTCTCAGACAGTTTGTTACCGTTATTGTTGCTCCTGTTTTTTGTTATCGTTATCGAGTTGTTTGCGACCTCGCCCCGTACATCTGTCTGAGCTTGTATCGCCCTAGAAACTTGGCAAGTCAGGTCACTATGCCCCAGTCTTCTCCCTGTCCCATGTACCAGATGCAGGGCCGCCGACAGCCAGCCCGGGCCCCGGGACAGACGACCTCTTCGGGCCCCTTGTACTTGTAATCGTAAATTATTTTCCCAGTATATAATGTATGTTTACAATTCGAATCTCAATGACTACACTTCTCACGACAGGCCCCAGTACCCCGAAATTGTATTCTACAGACTTGAAATTCAACTTCTGCATGTGTAATGCTTGGGTGGTCTGTCCTTAGACCTTTCTTTAAAAGGAGAAGAAGAAGAAAAAATCCACTGACCAAGGCCGGACCCCCTTGACAGCCGCGGGCCCGGGTACACCAGACCCCTGTCCCCCCCTCTCGTCAGGCCTGCCAGACTGGACAGGTTTGACCGTTGCTTGTTATTTTTCACTAGCCCCAGTATTTGGAATGTCCTGCATCTGCCTCTCCATACAGTGGACACGCTACATGCTTTCAGATCGGGACTTCAAAGAAACCTTTTCGGAAATACCTACCTAGTGTGATCGGTTTACCATGACTTACTTTCTCCACCTTCTACTTTCTATGCTCTTCACAATGTCCACAGTTCGTGTGTTTGTATGATTGCTGATTGTAATGTCCTGTGTTCCTGCACTTTACATATCCCAGCTCCGTGTGAGGAAATGAGCTTCTTTTTTTTGTTTTTTCTTTCCTCTACACTACAAGCATCCATCTGTCACCATGTACCTTTTCCAAATTTTCTGAGTTTCTTTTCAAGTTATTTTTTTCAAACAAGAAGCAAAAGAGACGAGGAACGATTGAAAAACGTATCCTGGAGAGAAATCCCTGTGATTTTAAATGTACTATCCCACTGAAGGGAAGCTCCGCTGAACTGATTTTATCCGCACATCAACCAAGATATCATTTCAATTATAAATAGCAAAATTTTAAACTATTTCCGCTTTTATGTTGTTGTTAACGTTTTTGCAGTATAAATAGATTACAGAGTAATGTTTAACTCTTTAAATGCAATGGATTGATCCGCTTTTCTGCCAACCGGTCAAAGATTTATTTATTTGTTTATTGATTTCTGTGTCTTGGGTTCTGTCAACAGGAAATGCCTTGCCAGTCTCACGCCCGACTGCTGGTGCTGGCAAACATCTTTGTAGTCGTGTTGCATGTCCTGATGTCCGCTGCAGCTTCAGTCAATGAGTCGCAGCTCAGCCCCGAGACCTCGGAAGAGGTAAGGACTGTGTCCCCTTAGTGTCCTGCTCACTTGTATTTACTTTTTTGTTTGGTGTTATCTTAGTATGGCAGCCACTTGGATTTACTCCCTCTGCTTTCTTTATATTAGGAGGAAGCAAATGGATACAAGTTTACACTATTCTTCAAAGAAACCTTCCAAAATATCAAAGAAGAAATTGAATGTCGTTAGTACAGAAAGTGTGTTCACTTAAAAACCAAAGTTGATTTTAGTCTATCTAATGTAAGTTTAAAATCCCCATCTGTCTGATTTTAGTCTGTCTAATGTAAGTCTAATATCCCTATCTATCGAGATTCATCTCTTATGTAACTATCTACCAACACCTCCTGTTCATCTACTTGTACAGCTAATTGTGTGTCTCTACTTACAAATAGGGGAGGACGACCAGTAAAGCATTAAAGAGAATAAAACCGATTCGAGAAGGTACATCTTCTCAGTCTATTTTCGTCTCAAACCAGACTTGCATTAACACATACAAGTCTTGTTTTTGTTTTTAAAGATCTGGGAAAAGCATAAAATGGGGAATGGTGGTAGGTAAAGAAGCTGTGAAGCTCTAAGATAAATTAAACAAAAGCTGCATTCGCAACGCCCACAGGGGCTGAGAATTCTTGTGTATAGGAGTCTACCACACTAGACTGGAATTTATTGAATCCTATTGATGCGTGGGATTGATTTGCACGTGGAAGAGCTTTGGTTTGAGAGCTGGGTGTGTCGATTTGCATTTTCATGTCCGGCATCTGAAAAGCAAAGGAAGCCGTTATGCCTTTGATGGGCATTCTCGGGATGACCCGCTCACTGAGCTTTCGCGAGCATGAAGGGAGACAACAAGAATCTCGTCGATGATGAGGTTGTGTGACCTGGTCAAGAGAGTCCCACTGGCCAAAAACGAATTCTAGTCGTGCTTGTTCGGCTCAGCCATTCGTCTCGCCGTGGTCAGCTCGTGGGTGACCCGAACCGAGACTACATCGATCAGAACTTTGAGAAATGCGGAAGCCGGGATCTGCAGCTGTAGGATCAGGGGCATGGGGAGACCATCTGTCCAGGGGGAGAATATCATTGCTGTTGCTGGCAATGCGAACTTTGCGCAGCCACACCCCGGAAAAAAGGGATTGGCAAGATGGCAAATACGGCGACATTCATGACGCCGCCATGCTGTTTGCCGTGCGCCACGTCAAATTTGACGTCCAGCAGAAGCTGGTGTCCAGCTCCACTTCTCTCTCCAGGCTGCCCTTGTTGGCTTTCTCGAGTAAGTTTGTTGTTTAATCGCTACACGGAACAAGGCGTGCCGGCAGACTGGTCTCCCTTTGCGACACGACGAAAAGTTGTTTTCTCGCAATGCAGTCGATCGCCATCCCGAAATAACTCTCCGGGGTCCGGAGGTCCGGAGTTGGAGTTGGCCCTTGTTCCACCTGAGAGTACTTGTTGTTGGATGTCGGGGAGGGGAAAAAACTTGTAGACTGCTTTGGTATTTGAATTTATGAGTGATTCTCTCTTCACATGTACACACACATATTATAATTCACTCATTCAGTGAGATAGGAAGTGTGGAAGATAGTGAAGGGATAAACAGCATAGCACTTACAGCCAGCGAAATCAGCAACTTCTTAATTATTCATTCGATCCTTAAACAGCTACTCAACGTTTGTTCGATGTATCAGGCTACTGCTGTGATGGACCGGTTGCCATCGTTACATAAATTTTAACGATTCGACAAACAGATGTCGATAGCCTGGACTCAGAAGAATCCCTTCAGTCAAATGTAGGAACGAAAGACACCATCATTAGACAAGTTCTGAACACACTTCTGTTCTGTTATGTCACACTCAGTAAAATCTTCCTTTTATTTGTCTTTTATCTTTGTAAGTGTATTAAAGTTTTGTAGGGAGGAACTGTTGATTGTGTATAGTTGAAACTTCTGTGTACCCCTCCCGTGTCATGTAGGAGTGTAGCCTTATAAGCGTTGGCCTGTGAATGTCATTAGAACCCCGCTATCGGCGAGTCTGCTACTACACCAACTGGTCGCAGTACAGAAAGGAGGAGGGGAAGTTCTTGCCCGCCAACATCGACCCTTTCTTGTGCACTCATCTTGTCTTTGCCTTCGCCAAGGTGGACAACCGATGGCAGCTGGCGCCGTACGAATGGAACGATATCCAGTACCCGTGTAAGTATAATCATCTCCCATCCTTACAATTAAACTAAGTGTCAGATGATGCAATAGTCTCAGCTTTTGACTTTCAGGTGATAGAGTAACTTCTGCTTGTGACCAAAACTTAGTTGCATCCCTTGAGTTTTTGACTGCCGCCAGACAAAATTAATTTTTGTATCTAGGTCCTTGCCGTAAAATGTTGACACAACCTTTCCTGTTGCCTGTTCTAGACTTGTACAGGCAGTTCAACGACCTGAAGAAGAAGAACCCTCACCTGAAGACGCTGCTGGCTGTGGGCGGGTGGACGCATGGTTCAGGGCCGTTCACCCAGATGGTGCGGGACCAATCAAATCGCCGCATCTTTCTTGATCATGCTGTGCAGTACCTTCGCACTCACGGCTTTGATGGACTCGACCTGGACTGGGAGTACCCGGCCAACCGAGGCAGCCCACCCGAGGATAAGGACAATTTCTCTTACCTCATCAAGGTGCAGTAATCTTGCAGTTAGTGAGGCTGGCGAAGACCAGATACATTGTACAGTTAGTATGTGTTGATGAAGAGTTTTTGAGACACATTAGTGCAGATTGTCACGTGACAGCAGATTCGTTTGACAAAATATTTCAGTAGCTTCCATCGCAGTTTCAAGCAGTAGTCAGACATCCCACGGAGTACAAGATGCAGGTTAACTAAGAGCAAACTGTTTGATTTTCAGGAGTTGCACGAAGGCTTCAAGAACGAGGCGGAGCGCACGGGCCAACCACGACTGCTACTCACGGCTGCTGTTGCTGGCGGCGAGAAGATCATCAAGAGTGCCTACGATGTCCCCAAAGTAGACAAGTGAGATAATTAGTAATTTTTTTTTTTGTTTGTCTGGTCGTTTCCTACATTGGATCCTAGTCAGAACATCAGGCAGACAATAGTTGAAAACCGTGTTTTGGTATTTGACACGACAGGCAGGGAGAGATCCTGGTGTAGCAAGAATGGTTGCTAGGGAACAGGGGAGATAACAGCATTCAACGGTGATGCGGGATAATTAGTGAAAATTAGTAAGTTTTACAAGGTGACAGCTTTATCACTGTTTGCGGCAGTCGTGTCAGCAGGTTTCGTCAAAACTGTGCCAATGGCAGTAATAATTGTCATGTCAGAAGGTGTGATAACATTTGAGAATGCCAGCTGCAATGTGTGTAGCTGAGAGAAAGCTCAATGGACTAAATGTCAAACGACGACGACGACGACGACGCTGCTGCTGCTGCTGCTGCTGCTGCTGCTGCTGCTGCTGCTGATGATGATGATGATGATAATGATGATGATGATGAACTCTGTCTGCAGGTACCTTGACTTTATCAATCTGATGAGTTACGACTTCCACGGATCCTGGAGTAGTTCTCTGGGCCACAACGCCCCGCTGTACGGAGGGGACTTCAATCCAGAAGAGTCCAGCAACACCCACAGTGTGGTACGTGCTACGTGCTACGTCCAGTCAAAGTTCACGAGGCTCAAATAGTCCGAAGTGAACATTTCAAAAATCACGTTTTATGCGCGTAAAATTTTTTAATTCGCTGAACAAACAAAGTGGTGTTGTGATATCTGTGAAGTAGGACCATATGTAGGTATCTGACCCATGAACTGTCTTGTCACAGGACGAGGCAGTGAGAGTGTGGCTGGAGCTGGGAGCGTCACGGGAGAAGCTGGTGGTTGGCATTCCTTTCTACGGCCGCTCTTTCACAACCTGCGGAAGTGACGTCAAGCCAGGCATGCGCAACTGCGGGACTGGAAAGTCAGGCTATTACACGATGGAGAACGGCTTCATTTCATTCTATGAGGTAGGAACGCGCGCTTTCCTTGTCCTTTTTGTTGAAAGTCTAGTTACATGCGGAACAGCACATGCGCACACCTTCCGGCGGACATGCGCAAACGTTCTTACGCACCCGCGCAGTTGTACATAATTCTGTGCTCGGTAGGCGGGGAACATAATGAGGAGCAGTGTAGACAGACTGGATTTAAGAAAATAATTCAAAAGTCGGGGAAAGGGAGTGCGATGATGTGTAAAGAATGCTTTCTTGTCGTCAGCATCATCTCTACTAACCGATGATTCTGGATTTCGCATAGTCATCACTTAGGTTTTCACCCTAATTAATTAGCATTTCCTGATGAATTTTTTTTTAATTTAGCATGATCTGAGAATCAGCAAGAGGACACACACACACACACATTTTTTTTACTCCCTCTGCATGTGTGTGTGAGAGAAAGAGAGAGAGAGAAAGAGAGAGAACACCCATGCATGGTGACGCACAGCTGCAGCCTTACTAACATTGTAATAAAGTTTTATTTATTTGTTTTCGAGAAATCCTGATTTGATAGAGACAAGATAACTGTCCTAATGTTTACACGTTACAAACTATCCAATATATCCGCTATCTTACACATTGTCAGCATGGTGTCAAATATCCAATAAAGCCACATGAAAATCCCCCGTAATCTTCTACATAAACATTAATGATGTTGTTGACATTTCCGTGTAGTGCGCTGAAACTGAAAACAATATTGCTACCTCATCTAGATCGTCGATATTCCTCTTGCTGCCATATACAATAGCTAAAACTTTCCTAATTCAAAATGCGCTGCAATGTACAAAAGACCGGACAGGTGTTTCTAGACACCAGGTTATGATGGCCGTGTGTCTTCCAAAGAGAGGTCAAAGGTTGCATCAGGTAGCCAGTTGTCAGAGGGGTTGAGGCTGACAAGTAGACAGGAGGCGCGAGGTGTGGTTACCAGTTGGGGTGGGGACCGTCGTAGAACTGACAGTGGATGTGGTTGCCTTCGTCCTGTCCCCAGCCACCCATGGAGGAGCACAGCGACAGGTAGCCCTCGCGTCTGGCAGGGGGGTTGTCCAGGTCGACGGCCAGACCCGAGTAGTGACGAGACTGACACGAGTGACAGGCGCCGCACAGCTCAGTGATCTGAACACAGGAAGCAGAACGTTGCAAGAGGAACGTTGGACAGAAGTCACGTGACAGAGGTGGACAACGTCGGACAGCAGCTACGTGACCGACACTGACAACGTCAGATGTCGACGGACAGACAAGGACATCTTCAGACAGACGGTCACGTGACAGTTACGAAAGCGTTGCGGGGAATACAGGTTGGTTGTTGTCAAAGGCCATTACATCCAAGTCACTTACGTAAATATCGCTGTACTTGTTCTTGAGAGCCACCAGGTACTCCAGCAGCTTGACGCTAAGACACGTGGTGCCACCTGGTGCTCCTGGCGATGGGCATTCAGAGCAGGTATAACTGTCACGAACCACACAACAAAACGAAGTTGGACTACTTTGGACTAGACTTTCGTGACAATCCAATCGCTACAACAACCGTCACATTAAATCATTAATTAAAATTAATTAACTAAAGTTGTCAGTAGCGTGCGTGCTCCTGTGTGTGAGTGAGAGAGGGAGGGAGCAGGTTGCCAGGTGAGGTACAGGGTCATAAACTCATTCTGTGTGTGATAAACTCACTGGGAGCGTGAGGCTTTCAGACCGTTGCACATATCCCGCAGGTTGTTGTACGGGTAGCCGTTGTCTGTATGTCCAGACGGGTGGGACTGCGCCGCCTTCACGTTGCTGAACTATGGAACAGCTCGCACGCCAACTCCTTCTCTCGAGCACTGCACGCGCCGGCGGCTGCAAAGAAAAAATCTCTTTCGCATGATCTCTCTTCTTCTGTGATTTGAGAGATTATCTCTGTGTGTGTGTGTGTGGTGTTCTTTATTTCTTTGTTGACTATGACAGTCCCGTTACAGTAGGGATGGAAATTAGGCTCTAACTAATATGGATGCTATAACTCAATTGAAAACTAAATTCTCTGAAATCTTACTGCAAGCACTTGCAGCTGACTTGGTCAGATAGTTTCCAGCGATCCAAAAGCGCTGAAAGATAAATAAAAATATACACACATTAGACAATAAGCTTTCATTTTCTGTCTGTCTGACAGTCTCTTTGTCAGTCGGCCCCCTTCTCTCTCCCCTACCCCCACCACACACACACACCCACACATGAACTGCGACAAGTGAGCTACCCGAACTGGTGTAACTTAATACATGAAATAATATTATGTCAACGGCATCCAATAAAAGAAACATTTGAGTCTGCCGGGACAAACACTAGAAAACAACACCACTTGCACCGGTGAGTGATCTCGACAGTGAAAGGGAGAAGTATATTCTACGGACATCATCCTTGTCTCAACTTTTTTTTTCAGAGTAACTTGTCCCTTTTGGGAATACTTTTATTCTCTTTATCACACAACAGTATCTATCTTTCTTTTTTTTCTTCTTTCTTTCTCGTTGTTTTTCTTTTGTTCTGTCTTATGTACGTTTGTTGATTTGCATGTTCGTTCTTTCATTGTTCTTTGTTTGCTTGACGAAGTGAGTGAAGGGATTGACTGACCTTAGAGCCGTCTGTCAACTCGTACCACGTGTACTGGCCGACAGTCAGGACGCCTCCGTACAACTTGAAGCAACTTCCGGTGTTGTAGGTCGCTACGACAGTGGTACCCGATGTCCCCGCTGCAAATGTCACGTGACAGTGCTGAGTTGCTCTGGTAGAAGTGTTTTGAGGCATTCTAGCAATTTTTTTTCTTTGTTCACTTATTGATACATAGTCTGGATCGTTTTATGGCATTGCCTAGCTTTTGATCCTATAAACTCAACATGTAATTGTTTGTCTGTTACATGAGGTCGGTCGTCTTTCACAGAGGTAACAGCAGATAACTTTTGCTCTAACTATTATTTATTTTAACCTCACTTTTGAATGGCATGCTACATTATGATGCGAGCTATTTTGTGATCTATGGCATCCGATTTGCAACTTATTTTATATTTGAAAGTAAGGACAGAAAATAACTTATGCACTATATTCATAAAAAAAAACTTTTGCGAAAAATAGACTATTTATTATCCATGAGATAAGATTAGTGTCGCTTTACACAAGAATTCCAAAATTTCAATCTTTTCTCAATATACTTCTTGTTTTCAATATTCTTGATATCAAAAACGAGAAATTGGAGACAAGCCTACTGAAAGGTCGGCAGCAACAAACTGCAGACTTTATCTTCACTAAAATTTCCAAAATTTCCAAAATCTTCAGTTTGGCTAAAAAAGCGACTCACGCGACTCACCGTGGTCACGAGCGTTGACGCCGGTGCCGCTGACACAGAGACAGTCACCAGTTGCGACAGTGACACCAGTAAGGTTGGCACGAACTGCCACCACACCGACACAAACAAGCAGGAGGAGCCGAAACATTGTTATTTTTGCAGATGCTTTGTCCTTCTGTGATGTCCTTTCCAGCAGAAGACCCTTTTTATAGGCCTTACATCACTTGGCATGCCTGCTGGACATGGTAGACAATACGCATCATAATTGAAGTTACTGTCTCCACATAATACCTTGACTTGTTATCTTTTGTACCTTTCTACCCGAGCGTGTTTAATGATTAGGATGTTTTTTTTCCCCACACTAAATAGGTTTGAATGATCTTGTCATCTTTTCTGAGACAGTTTCTTACATCTAATGTTTTATAATGTCTACGCGGGTTACCTCAACAACAACAACAGCACCACCAACAACAAAACAATAACAATAATAATAACAACAACAAAACAATAACAACAGCAACAACAACAGCAACATCAACAACAACAACAACAACAACAAAAACAATAACAATAATAACAACAGCAGCAACACAACAACAACAGCCCGTGTATGTCAGGTACGTTAGCTTCACAGGCGACAAGAAGAACAAACGCTCATCTGATTCCTGTGGAGGAGGACAGAATCAGCAACACATCCCCTGATTGTCTAAATCCTAACCACAAGCTAAGGTCGTGTAAATGTAACCTTGTCCACTCATTATCAAGATGCTAGTCATGAGATATTCAACTACAAAAGCTTTTTGGCTCGTAAACATTTTGACCGGTCGATCAATTTGTTTTGTTTTGCTCCCGTAGAGAAAAGCCATGCAAAAATATTTTTCTAGGCGCTTTTTCTCGAACTCCACCTGATGTTGGTGTATGTGAACTGCAACAGCTGGGAACAGATACCGGATAGTGCAGACAACAAGAAACGACCAGAAATGACTGACGCTGAACGCAAGTTTATCAAAACCGAGTATAAAAAGAAAAAAATATACAGACTAGCGCGCATATATGTATGCATTTAAAATGACACAAATAATATAATTTTACATATATACATAAAATGGACATTGAAATATGGTCCATTGTTTATTTATTATCAATGGCTGTCCATCAAGTTTTATTTCATAGCTCATTATCTTCATCCAAACCGCTCACCTCCTACTCTCCTTCATTCCTACTGTCTCTCTGTCTCTCTCATTGACTCTCGTTTGTTCTTAGTGGGTTCACTTTCTTATTCTCTTAATCGTTCTATGGTATATTTTGTTTCATGTTCATGCGATCGTGATGTGTAATAAAGGGACTCTCAGTGACTTGTTTTTTTTCAGCGAATGTCATTTTTAAGGACTGGTTTTTTTTTCTCATTTTTATTTCTTTCTGGGATCACGAGCCTCACACAGTGCTACACTTGAGTAGTACATCACGATAAGGGAGGTGCAGCACATGCGACCTTTCTTCCACACGCTGATGGGTTAGCTTCCCGTCCTTCCATTCTGGGTGGGGCTGTATCTGTGTCCTTATTCTCGATTTCATTATTAATCTGCACCATTAAACATACACTTTGCCAGTTTTGACAGTAAATCTGTTGTTATTGGTACTTAGAACTGAGTAGTTATGTCACGCGCCTGCGACAATGTTGCCTGGGGTTCTCTGAAAGGGAAGACTACTGTGCTCCACACAGTGATCGCTCTTGGTGTCTGGCCAGAAGGTCACGTGTTCTACTGTGTCCTGGACGTGCAAGCAGATTTACAGGAGCATCCCACTGGTCTGCTTGCTGAATACCAGACTGAGGACTGGGTCGTCAGTGCTCTAAGGCCATGGTCGAATGGATTATCGGCCAGAGTTAGTCACGACGGACAGTGTGCTACGTGATCACAACGTTGTGTGGTACGTGTTCCATGACTGGCGTGACCAGGAGGACACTAAGAAAGAGATTGCTATTGGGACATAAGTACTTGAAAGGACAAATACCTAAAGTGGAGAGATAAAGTGTACTGCTTCCCTCCTTTTTAGCTCCAGTCTCTATACGGCCACGACAAGACCGCTAACCTTTGTTTATCTCTCTCTCTCTGTGTCTCGAACAAGATCATGAATTGACTAGTATAAACACAATTATACGCTTTCCCTTTATTCATTCTTCTCCTCAAAGAAAATCTATCAAAGCACCTACTAATTAAAACCCGCTCGCAGATGGCGATTTCTCTCACATATCTGAGTCTCAGTGCCAGACGCAGTACTAGTCTCTTCTTGGACTCACAGTCTTGTCGAGTTTCCGAGAAGTATCTTAGTTCCAAAAGTATTCAGAGGACTAAGCTGCTGTTGTTATTGTGTTATTTTCTACAGCATTTGTTAAGATAAGAAGCACAGAGAAGTAAAGCCAATCTTTGTGTGAATCACACGATGCAGGTGTTCGTTGCAGATGGAGGACAAGCTGGCGTCTGGCTGGCAGCGTGTGTGGCTGGACAGAGAGAAAGTTCCCTTCGCTTATCACCTGCCAACAAAGCAATGGGTCGGGTATGATGACGTGGAAAGCATCACAATCAAGGTGAGGATCCGGTGCTGAGCACCTTGTTAGCCATCATCTCTGACCTTTCGCATCAACAAACTTTGCAGTTGAAAACCAAGTTTATCTGGAGTACATACGAGACTTTTTTTTTTTTTACTGTAAACACTCTTTTGGTTAGACGCAGGTAAACTGTTGAAACTATAGAGATCATTACCTGCGAAAAGAAAAATTATGATTATAATAATTAATTTTAATTGAAAAATAATAATCTTTAATTCTCATAATATTTTAATTGAATAATTATTATTTATTACTCGGCAACAGTATCAAGCTCGATAGGTTATGTTTTACAAATAATAATAAAAATAATAATATGTTGCTATTATTATAGATACACAGATAAGTAAATGGTGGCAACATGTGAAAGAGTTGTTTGTTAGCTTACTTATTTTATTTTCGATGAAGGCTCAGTATATCAAGGACAAAGGCTTGGGTGGTGCAATGGTTTGGTCGCTGGATCTGGACGACTTTGCGCCTATTTGGAGCGATGAACCCTACCCACTGGGCCGAACAATCAGAAACATTCTTGATGAAGATGTTGAGTATCCGAAATTCAAACCGCCACCCATGATTGGCAAAAAGGTACTGAGCGATAGTGTGGAAACATTTTCTTTGTTTCTGTAATAGTCGGTTTTTAGAGGGGATAGGGGTTTGCAGGTCTCAACACTCTACAACTTGTGTTATTTAAAAGTGTGGAGTTTTAAGTGAATCGCTAATTTTGCTTTTATGATACTGTGCAGAAAAAACTACCAACAGCAAGGAAGATGAAAGAGGAAAAAGAGGAGTTAATCGCTGTAAAAGGTGAAACGAAGAAGCAAGGCCCGTCACCCCAGAAACCTGAATCAGTGAATAGCAAGCCTAGCCCTGTAGACCACCTGGAGACGAAAGAGCACATACAGACAAAGCTCAAGCTTCTAGACAGCGACATCAAGAAGAAAGTGCATCCTGGCTCTCCACTCATGGGTCTGGCACCGAGAAAAACCAGTTTATTCCCCACCACAACCTCCACAACCAGACCTAGCACTAGTACTGCCAATTCCTCAACTACCACACTGACTTCTACTGTTTCGACTAAAGCCTTCTCAACATCCCGGGTATCCCAGCATCCTGCTGAGGGTTGGACCAAACAACCAGAAGAAAAAAGAGCATCAGGGGACATGCGCAGTGAAACAGCGAGACATCCCGAAAGTACACCCATGACGTCACCAGCTTCGACAGGGTCAACCAGTCCCTCCAAGCGGTGGCAGGAGAATTTTGAGCAAAGACTCTGGCACTTTGTTGATGTGCCTTACAAGGCAACGATGAAGCCAGCAAAGTTCTCGGGTGCATCGACGACGAGGACCACAATGACCACCCCCAGCCGATCACCGACTTTCTCTCCAAAGTCAACGGCTTCAGAAAAAGTCAGGCATACAACAACACCCTCTGCCAGCACCAGCACGTGGCGAAATCCCTCAAAGCATTCAGAGCAATCTTCATCTACCGTCTCTTCTGCTCACTCATCTGTTTTCTCTACGCATTCTACCGTTATGTCTAAAGAAAGTACCACCTTTTCTTCGTCCAACCGAACTCTGACAACCAGAGATTTAAATGTTAAACCACTCAGCCCCCAGAAGCGAAATGGTGGGAGAAGATAGAAAAGAACGACGGTGACAAACAAGAGTCAGGTAACATCAAAGTATCTCCATCATCGTCTCTAGGACTGACGACGACCACAGGGCGTATATCGATACCCACTACCACGCACGAGAAACGTAAAGCAAAGTGGTGGAATCACGTGACCAAAGCAGCCACAATCCCAGCAGCACCTTTTCAACAGCATCTTCACCTCTGTTAGGGTCGAGCACTCTGCAGACATCGCCAAAGAATGGACAGAGTCTTGGCGTGAAGTCTGACAACATTTTGACCAGCACAACGGTATCTACTATGAAGAGAGAAAATCCCACGACCAGACCTCTGCTACTGTCTTACAAGATAGGTCAGGCGCATCCTTCGGAACCTTCCAGAACGCCTGACTCTGTAGCTACCCACAAACTGCCTCGGTCAGACGATGGAGATAAACCTGGGTTGATCATCCACAGCTTAGTGAAGCCTTCAACACAAGTGAGCAGTCTGAGGTCAGCAAGCACTTCCACTGCGGTACCCGTAGCCGCAACGAGTGGTGGAGCGGTACGCTACGTGTACAAGGAGATCAGCGGTACGGATGTGGAGGTCAGGACCTCTGACGACAAGCCTCTGAGGACGATCATCTCAGTGGAGGTGAAGTCGAGGGGCGACACGCCGTTAGACACCGGCAACCTTGTGTACGAGACACACGACAGTAAAGGCGGTAGGTATGTCGTCAGCGGACAGAGAACGAATGTCGGGGAGGTCAAAGGGAAACACCCACCCGCCAACAGTATCTTCTCCAGGATGACAACGACCAAAGCCAGCTTTGATGAAGCATACAGTTCACTGACGACGGCGTCAACGACAGCATCTACAAGCGTCAATACTACTACTACTACAGCGGCACCAACGTCGGCAACGACGACACGATGGTGGGAACGGACTACAAAGGTGAACGGGACCTCGCACGTCAGTGCGACATCAACGACCACTGCTGCAACCCACCGTCAAGTCGACGCTGCTGTCAAGCACAACTGGAATGTCTCCTTCTGGCAAGAATCACACACAAACACCTAGTGAATGGATCAAGGTGACACAGACACCTACAGCGACCACTGCGTTACCCCCGAAGACGTCAGTCACGTGGTCATCTGTCAGCAGACGTCATCTACCCGATCTAAACGTCACACTCGAGAAAACGAGGGCAGCCACGATCATTCCAGTTTTTAAGTTCTCTTCTCGTTTACCCGTTGGTACATCGACACCAAGCAGCCGGCTGTCGACAGTCTCGTCTACATCTCCACAGCGGGAGGATCAATCCGGGTCAACGGGTCATCGGTTGCATACGCCGCATCCTTCAAGCGGAACTTTAGGAGGGGTCATGCCAGACGAGAAAGAGGTCGAAGTGTTGCGGTCCGTAGAGGATGTGAAGGTGGAAGACAATGGCGAGGACTGGCAGGCACGCCTGACTTGGTGGCACAGGACGGGTAAGCCTCTACGTGTGGAGGTGCGGGGTAACCTCCTGAAGTCACCAACGCAGCGGCTTGAGGACACCACCAAGAAGTGTGACCCGGATGCGCAGGTTGAGCAGTTCAAGGTTGGTTCTTTGGACTGTGCTCAGATTTTTTTGCTTGAGATGTGAAGGTTTTGATTGAGGTGTGCATGAATCTAATTAATTTATCCAACATTTGATCCCTCATACTTAAAGACCGGCTTGAATGATAATTAATTAACGGATGTATTATGGAGGCTGAAATTTACAGGTTAGGGTTATATCGGATATATCTACCGATATCTGCAAAAACCGCAAACCACTCAAGGTGGTCAACGTCAACAGAAAACATTAATAGTCCCCGAGCGAGATGGGAAGTAAGCTTCGGAAGTAAGCGGCGGTTACTATACACCATTTGTTCGTCTTTCAGGCAACAGGCAGCGAGCCCGATAACATGCATGCTGGCGTGGAGGTCACGTATGACGTCAGCAAGGTCAAGTCGCCCTCGCACCTTCCTGACAATATGGACGAAATGCCTATAGAGGCCATCTTCTACCCAGACTACCAGGAGTACGGTAAGATTCGGGAGAGGATGTCAGATAACGCTGAGTGTCAGATGACGAAAGCGATGTGACTTGAGATCTTCAAAATCTCTAAGAAACAGAGAAAAAAATGGTCTTAGTTAGGTAATCAAATGTAAAATGTATTCAAAGGAGAATTAACGGATATAGAGTCGGTTTTGAAATGTATTCCACGTGTACTCTCTCGCTGTGTGTGTGTGTGTGAGAGAGAGAGAGAGAGAAAAAAATGTTCGCTGAAAGAGCGGATTGCATAACCATGGCTTCCGCATCATAAACCCATAAAGCTGTTTTCTAACATCTGCTTCTGTTGCCATGTATCCCAGAGTTCCAGTGTCCCACGGTGTTTGGCATCTACTCTGACCCGCTGGACTGCACGCGCTTCTACCAGTGCGTGTGGCTGGTCGCCTTCCATCATGTCTGCGGTCCTGCACGGTGTGGAACGACGATATGAAGATCTGCGACTGGCCCACGGCTTTCTCCTGCCGCTCATAACACTTCATCCAGCCAGCCACTCAGCCGCTCAGCCAGCCATCACATCACCAATATCGTCTGTCGTCCTCACTGTCTCCATCTTCGCCATTCAGTGTCGTCGGGCAGCAGCCATTGCGCCATCCTGTGTCTGGTGTGTCGGCTGCAGCCAAGGATCCATCTGGTTCTGGAAGCTTCTTTATTCAGTCGAGTCCTGCAGGTCCTGCGGTGCGTGTGTCCACGTGTTTTCTGCTTCGTGAAGGCTATAGTTGGCTGAGTCATATCAAAGTCAGACAAAACAATCTTGCAGTATTAAATATTGTCTTTGGAACACGTGTAAGTCCGTGATGGCAACATTAGGGCAACTGCTTGGCAATAGATATTGCCAGTACACACATCCACAACTCTCTCTGTCTTTCTGCATTCTCCACAATGCTTCTCCTTACATCAAAGAAAGAATTTTTCCAGCCTCTCACTTTACTCTTTCTACTTCTTCTCTTCTGGTTGTTGTCCAGTTGAAGCAACACTGTTCGTATAGTTGTTATTATTGCTGTAATTACTAAGGATAATACTTGTTCACGTTTTCTATCAGGGTTCAAGTTATTACATATTTTTAACCCACGATCACAAAAATTAATGAACAATTGTTGCTAAATCCGGTCTGGAAAGACTTTCTCTTGCTTCAGTCAAGATTCGAACTCAAGACTTCAAAGGTTCACCCATTTAAGCGGATTTCGTTGTCATATCACATACACGTGACTGGGTTTGAAATGTGGGGGGTGATGTAGAGATTTTCTGGCCTAAATGTATTGTGAATGTCCCTCTAACCCCAAGCGAGAAAGAAAATTTTAATATTATTGAGTGGAAAGAATGTTATAATTTTGGATGGATGAGTAAAAACGTTTTTTAATTTTGTACAGAGATTTTCACAGTTTTCTATTTTATCCTAAGTTGTCATACTGTAAATATGAATATTATAGTGTTTTTCTACAAGACCCTGTTTATAGTTTGACAGTTACTGTTCTTATTTTTGTACATTCATATATTATCATAATAAAAATATAAATAAAATTATCGTATTGCATTTATGATTTCTTGTTGAGATGGGCTACCGTGTCAGTCTGTCTCTCGGTCCGACCATCAACTTAGCCATCAGTTATTGACTGCACTCATATATACAAGTTCATAAGTGGTTATTGGTTTGTACGTGTGTATAAAATATATTGTGTGGGTGTACTACTGTGGTTTGTACACCAGTTGTGATGATCATGCAAAGTTAGGCAGACAGACTAAAGATCATCCGACGGTAGGATGGATGCATGTCAGACAGATGGACAAACGGACAGACAGATTTAGAACTGTCCTCTTAGGAGCTACCTCAGTTACTTATTCGTTTATTTATTTACTTTTTACTAAAGGAACAAGAATTTTAAGGTTTGGGTGATGCTTTAGTTTCATCATTGGACGTGAACGATTTTGAGATTTCTTGACGGAAACTCCGGGTACCCAGAAAGTAGACCACCACCCGCCACTGGAAAAGTTAGTTTTCACTGATGTTAATCGAATCATCATCGTCCATATTTTCTTTTAAGTTCGTTAAACTAAACAGAAAGACAGACTGACATGTGCTTGTTCTATGTTGTCTGTGTGTGTGTGTGTCTGCGCGTGTGGTTGTTGAAGCTATCTCTCGTGGGGCACGTACAAATAAACACAAAGTATACCTAGTTCTAAACAGCAACACTTTTATTTTATGACAAAATAGTCAAGAATCGCAGCCTGGTGAGTCGTGAGACCATGTTACTGCTAACAAAGCAGAAATGCCTACTGGCACAACCGTCTTAAACATCAGATAAACTCACTACAGAGCTGCTCCACTCCATCCCATTTTGTTTCTTCTCAAATAAAAATATTGAAAGCAGATACTCATTTTCTCCGTTCACATGAGACCGTGAGTGGATTTTTCTCAAAAAAAAAAAAATTCAAAACTCCACAATTTTATCCTCTTCGGTACTAAACGCAAAGTACATAATATTGGAGAAAATTGTGAGTAGTAGACTAACGAGGAGCAAGTCCCATAATCATGAAAAATGTGAAGAAAAAAAAAGAGTTAACATTAAACGTGACGAAAACCTGAAAGAGTGCAGATTCCTGAAATATGAGAACTATTTCTGACTGCTTCAGGAGAGCAGCTTAGCTAACATCCAGTGAGATGGTGTGTAACCAGCTCTAGAAGCTTTGGGACCAGGGGATCACCGGACATGCGCAAGAAGTTGGTGTTTGAGGGCAGTGGGGACATTTTAAAACTGACAGTGGATGTGGTTGCCTTCGTCGAGTGACAGGGTGGCTTTCAAGTTTTGCAGGTGTCCAGGTAGCCCTGACGTTGGGCTCTGGTGCCAGGTATGCGCAGGTCCACGGCCTTCCCAGAGTAGTGGAGAGATGAACACGAGTGACAAGCGCCCGCCAGCTCTGTGACCTGCTCATAGAATTGCAACATTGCGAGTTAATTATTATAGCGACTGAACATTTCAAAAAGACCAAGACTTGAAGCATTGAACCCTTCTTAGTAACCAGAGTATTATGGTCAGAATATTGAAATCTAAAGAAGAAATTACGATGAAGTCTTTTCAATGAACAACAAAGGGTAGGTGTCTAGTATAATGGGTCACAAAATAAATAAATAAACAATCATTAATGACATATCTTGTGTAAATTATAACCTAATATAATTATAATTATTAGTATTATAACCTTCTTCCGTCCAAGAGATGTTTTAATGTTCCAAGAGCTTCCACTGCCCGTTCTAGGAATAGTTTTATACACAAGTCTGTTGTCTTACTGAACAAGTGTTGTTAAGGATTTGTGAGTGTGTGGGTGTGGGTGTGTGGTTTTGGGAATATAGTTTTAGTGTTGTTTCTTATTTAGTTGGGTATTTACATGGACTGTAGGTGTTTGTGTGAGATGATAGTTTGAGTGGAATTAAGTTGTTATTAAGTTTTTATTTTAAGTTTTTATTATAAGCCAGTTGTTTTACCACGTCTTGTAGTTTCTCCTAGTGAGATAATAAAGTTAAGTTGAATTGAATTGAATTGAAATAATTCACTCACATAAACATCGTCGTATTTTTGAGCAAGGGTGGCCAGGTACTCTAGTACTTTTTCGCTCAGACAAACGGTTCCACCTGGTGCTCCCGTCGCACATTCACTGCAGCTGTAACTGTTAAAACTTCAACACTGTATGAACGTTCACAGCAGCTCACTCACGTGCCACTTACAATGTTTTGTCCAACAGTGTCAATCACTAACATCATCAACATGAGGACATCGCTTAACGACGAATTTGAATGACTTTTGTCGAAGACAACCTCAGCCTTTACATAATATTAGAATGGATAATTAACTTATATTCTAGTAATTAGAAGTTTGTTGGTGTTTATCAGACATTTTAGTCAAGTGTGTGAGTGTTTTCATTCCGTGTTTGTTAGTAAATGTTTGCGTGTTTGTGTGTTATTCTCTTAATTTTTTTGGTAAGGTAGTAGTTTGCTCATGTCTCACCTGGAACGAGAGGCTTTCAATCCATTGCACATATCACGAAGATTGTTGTAAGCGTAGGCGTTGTCGGTCTTACCAGACGGGTGGACCCTGGCCAACCCTATCTTGGGGTTACGTAACAGTTCACACGCCAGCTCCTTCTCTCGCGCACTGCACGCACCGGAAGCTGCGTAAACGAAAGTAAATGAATGGAGTGAGAGAGAGGGAGCAACAAGCCGCTTGATTTAGACCGAGAATTAGGCAGCATCAGAGACAAACATAGATACAGGATGGAAGTGTTTTGTCCTTGCTTTAATAGTTTTGGTACTTAGAACACAAAATATTTAAACATTTCTGCTATAATGCTTAAAAAATAAAAAAAACTCAATGTCTTACTGCAATCGCTGGCTGACGACTTCTTCAGGTAGTTTCCAGCGATCCAAAAGCTCTGCAATGCAAAATAAATTTTAATCTTCTTCCCGTTTTCTTCTCTTCCTATACCATCACATAATTTATCATTTATAACTCTGTTTCCCAAGGGTTCATCTTTTTATGCAAGACTGGTGTTCATCTTCCTTGCAGTCTTTTCTTCCCTAACCGTTCAACTCAAAGGCTGACTTAACTGTTGGAAGTGCAATGCGCTACACGGAAATCGAACAGAAATGAATCTCAATAGCTACTAAGTATCCGCTTCTCATATTCCAGTTCATCTAAGACTGTCACCACACTACAGAGTTCAAACAATATTTGTTTTGTTTTGTTTTTCGCCAGAAAAGAAAAACAGAACAACTTGACGTCCTCGAAATTAAAATGTAAGAGTTTTATAAAAGTCATTGTCTACGAATACATCATAGTCTGTGTTTTTATTCCTCAATGCTATAAAGGTAATAGTCTCCTGACCTTTGACCCGTCTGTGACCTAATACCAAGTGTACGATCCCGCTGCCTGGATTCCTCCGCTCAGCTTGAAACAGCTTCCGGTGTCATAGCGGGCAATGACAGTGGTACCTGATGTCCCCGCTGTATAGTAACAGTAATAACCGAGGTCTTGGATGTCATAGTCCATAAACGTCTACATTTTATGTGATATTACCAAACAGAACGATTCTTAACATTTTGCCATTTATTTTTAAGATACTGATTTCCAGCTTCTCTGTAGTTTGTACAGCACCAGTGCCATGGACTGAGCTCTACTTACGTCTGTCCCTAGCGTTGACGCCGGTCCCAACGACGCAAAGGCAGTCCCCATCTGTGACAGTGACTCCAGCAAGGTCGGCACCAACCGCCACCACACCGACACACACGAGGAGGACAAGGGGAGACATCATCGCTTTCACTCACGCTTTTCCGAGCTGTGCTTCTCCTCTCCCGCAAACTAACCGTTTTATAGCCGAAAGTCACGTGATGTTCTGCATTCTATGGTACAAAATGTATGCCATAATTCTCGATTATTTTAAGCGTAAGATTATTAAGGCTGTTTTTGAATACATGAAGCCTCCTACACCTTGTGTAAATAATTAAAATAATCCCCAGTTTGTCGTGAACATGTATCACCTCCTTTAAACTCCATCTGAGCGAGTGTTTTAAAATTATTTTTCTTTCCCTTTTCCGTAAAAATGGTTGACGAGATTTGTGTCAAGTCCTGTAAGTGACAAGGCCTTTGAAGTACGACAGCTGACGATATTTACAAACAAAAGATGAAGAAAACCAAATACATGCCACCCAGACTCTAAATAAAGGCAAGTGTGTACAAGGAAGCACGCGCTGAGCAAACATTTGCATAGATATGGGCAGGTCATGAATAATGCATCAAAGACCAAGATGTGAAAGAGGAATCACGCTTTCATTCATTAGAACAGGATTTTCTCGTTTGTTGCAAAAAAAAAAAAAAAATCAGTTTAACTCTACATCCAACGAATTTAAGTATTTACTCACACCTCAGATATACTGCTCGGGGTTTTGTTGGTTTAAGTCAACAACGGGATTAAACACAAGTCCTGTAAGGTGTGATTTAGGGTTTTTGATTGTTTGTTTTTTGTTAGGTAGAATGTTGGGTCGAGGTAGAGCACCCAGTGACGGGTCGCAAGTCACTTGAACCTTGTGACTGACAGGTCGGCCCAGCCCGAAGTGCGACCTGTAACAGTTGTCACATCAACGTTTGCTCAGGTAGTACGACCAGTAACAGTCTGACTTGAAGATGTCAACACCGGTCAAAAGTATTTCTACATAGCCATGTGTCGACAAAAACACGAACAGCTAAACCAAGCTCCTGCAGCCATTATTTTCTGACTCCACAAAGATCCTCCCAATGCGTACACTGGCCGGCATTGGGCAGGGGGGGGGGAATTAGTGTTTTACGCCGTGTCAGCAACTAAGGCTATATTACGGCAAGCAGCCAGCCCTGTAAACAGATGCCACGTGCAGAGAAAGATCAGCGTGCCCGAGACGAGCATTGGGCAATTATACTTCATCAATATTGAATCCTATGTTTACTCGTATGACGCACTCTGTTTGCAAGGCTCCGTCTTTTGGAAACTGATGAAAAGAAAATTTTGAATCTTTTCCCATCTTTTCGTGGCAGTCGGGTGCAGCACATTCTCGAGGCATGACTCTCACCATGGAAACCATACGTCATAAGGTCACGAGACTTCGTGGAAGCAAAAAAAGAGTGAGTCTCGTGTAATTTCTCTTATTAAACACAACATTGTACAAACAACCTTCAATGTTTTCCACAGGAAAAACATATAATTAGACGAGATTCAAATTTATCCTACTCTTTACGCGATTCTAAACAGTTTTATTTAAACAAGTATCAAAGGATAAACTGATCCAAGGGACATAAGCCACATAAAAAACGTCGCGCGTGTTATCTCCCTTTTCTATTTGTTGCAGTAGTTACTTGATTCGCAATCAAAGTTGTTTTCTCAAAGATATAAAGAATAAAATCTATTTAAAAAGAAGAAAATAATCTCTTACTGTTTTAAATTATTTAATTTGCCTGATTCTTTGCTACATTTATCAAGATGCATCCCGAGGAAACTTTTTGTCTACAAGTAAATCACACAGGAAAGTGAAGCATTCACCAGTTGACTTTTTCTGTTCATTATAGTCTTCCTGATCTTTCCCTTTTTATTTTAACGCTTTTCTGTTGAAAGATGAAGTTACGTTTACACCCGATGCAATGATGTCTTTAATTTTAATAATTTATATTTTCCATATCGTATCGCTTATTAGCAATGATGGTGTAGCCACAGAGTATGGTAAATGGTTTGAGTTGTTGGTGCGAGAAAGTATATCCAGAGAGCGTAGATATAGAGAGGCTGCACTCTGGTAGCATCACATTTCGAAGGGACGCAACTATTTTCTTAACAAGTGAGGACAGAGAAGGAGTGCAGCCTCTCTATATCTACCCTCTGATGCTACCCTAGTACAGCCTCTCTATATGTACGCTCTCTGGTATATCTGCGTGTGATTATATCGAATATATACGAATGCTCCATGATCACTCAGTCTCTTTTTTAGTTTTTCTCTCAGCCTAACGATAGAACCCCTTTTCTAGCTCTCCCTCTCTCTTTAATTTTTACATATTTATTTGCTTGTATTCTTTTCAGATTATATCAACAGTTAGCGCTGTGGAGTTTGTAATACTATTACAGATAATAATAATATTGTTGTTGTTGTGTTTCTGATGTTGCCGTAAACATATTTCTTCTGCTACACACGATCGTTTGAAATTCTCAAATTCCTGACTTTAAATCACATTGTCAAAATCTGTCTTTGCCTCATTGTCACCAAAGCAGCTAAATAATTTGTTGCTAAATGAGGGTCTCAAGGGATGTCCTCGGACCTTGGACCCTGTGGCTCGCTCATATTATAAGTGACCGAGTTTTATATGTCTAGATAAAATTGTATAAAGATTTCTTTTGTCAACCCTGCCTTTTTAAAATGTGGCTTGTCATGAAATATAATGTAAATACGGATATAACTGTTTTTTTTTTTCAAACTACGATTTATTGTTTGACAAGTGTTGGTCTATTTTGTGCATTCAAATATTATCATATTATATTAAATATATTTCTTGCCCTATACTACCCAGTCGACACATCAAATAATTAATCTAGAACATTTTTATACCTTACTAAAAATAATCCAATTCTCTCTTTTTCTTTCTCTCTCTCACACAGAAATTTGCTTGAAAACATCACCGCTAGATGGCGTGGTCTCATTTAAAGTGGATCGTTGGGGCAATTTCCTTAAGCCGCGCGACAGGTTGGGGAAGTAAGCCCCGAGCTCAATTTGCATATTTACATCCGGGGACTGCTTTTACTTGTAAAGCACAGGAGCGTGTCTCAGTCCGCGAACTAACATGACGTCAGGTCAGAACGAACAAGTTGATCCTTTGTGCGCGAGCATTCCGGGCACGTGCCGGCTAAATCCACTTTTGTCGCCTCCTATGTAAGGGGAGCGAAGAGCGGGACAGGTGACTGATGAAATCAGGGACGTTAACAAGGCAGCGGAGGTTCTGTTTCTCTCCCTTTCAGTCGCCATGCTTGCAAAAGCATCTTCAACCAGAAACACTCAGGTCTGGTCTGCTAAACCGGGATTCGAGCGGCCATAACCGGAACCAAGCCTTGTAAAGGATTAGGATTGGAGGCTGAAATATTCAGTTTGGCGAGGGAGTCGAAATGATGGCTTCTGGCAATAACTGATTTGTGTTTAAAGAGTTGGTTATCTTCGAGTAACTATGACTACTTCTGAAAATAATAATATGCATGTCCTATACTTTAGGTATCAGTAAAAACTGGTGAAATCATTGGTTTTTTTTTTTTCGTTGATTCATCTGCAGATAGCATTTCCTGGTGGCGCAGCGGTTATCGCCTGTCACCGATGCAGTGAAGATTAGCTGTCCTGGGTTCAGATCTTGTATCGGGCACGCTGTCTTTTCTCTGTGTGTGGCATCTTTTTACAGGGTTGGCTGAATTGCTGTAATATAGCCTTAGCTGCCCCCTTTTCCCAAACACGTACACACACACCATCCTGTAGTCGCTTTATGCTGTAAGATATGATTTCGATTGTTCTGGTTGTTATGCTGTTTGTGTATCTGTACTTATGTGCCCTACATAGAACCTTAAAATTTTCTTGTAATATATATATACGTTGTCTAATTACATATATATGTCTTGCGGAACTGCTCTCTCCCTCTCTTTACGTGTGTGTGTAGGTGTGTGTGTGTGCGCGCGTGTGCGCAGCCATGAAAACAGCTTACGAACTTCACGCAGTCATAAGTCATGGTGATGTAATGTATGTGATTATTGTTTTTTATAGTTTCTTATTGATTGCTTAACACTTCATGAAAATGTTTTACAAGGCGCCTTAGATGTTTGATAGTTTGATTTGTGCGCGTGTCGTCTGACAGACGTAGTAAGTGAAGTATTCAAAACGAGAACGAGATCCAGTGATGTCGTCTGCTCTCACAGGTATGAAAAATGCTGAATGTTACAATGCAGAGCCATTGGCACTCTAGATACCTCAGCAGTATAATAGACACTAGACACCTACACAGAAAAAAAATCTTTGAATAAACACAACTGCATCGTTTATTTATCAAAACCTCTCCCGGTACAACAGTTGCTTATCAGTAATCATTTCAATGTTCTAATTAAACTATGTGAAATATTAATGTTGTTTATTTCAGATGATAAGTATTTCAAGGAATAATAATAAAAAGACAAGCGGTGGACTTTGTCAGTCACTCGTGTTTATCAAATGTCCAAAATGATATGCTATTTATTCGACAGACAGAGGTTGCACAGACACGAGTGTTGCTAAAAGAACAGTTGTGTATTGATAGTTGTAGGGTACACAAGCAACAGTCCCACGCAGTACACAAACGGCGCCACACGCATGCACATCTCAGCCAATGGGCGAACGCGGCTCATTTAGTTTCAGGTCACGTGGTCGTAACGCGGTTTGTTGCGCGCAGAAATGATGCTTGTCAACAGGGATGTGAAAAGCCGAAAATACGCCTCATCTGAAAACAGAACAAAAGTTTCAAAATATTACTGTTGTGAGATTTCGTTGGTTAAAATTTTGAATGGTCAACCCGATTAAGGTTTTAAACGAAATGAGAAAAGAAATATTTGGTTCAAGCATTTTTGGTTCGAGCCGTTAAAGACTTACATATTTTTCAATGATTGGGTAAAGGTTAATGTTGGATACTATTTCCCAAAATTTGATTGAATGACCGTTTTCCGTTCTAGATGACCATGTCTACAAATATAACTATGTACCACCAGAAACACAGACATCAGGATAGTGCATGAAAGCCTTTATGTCGTATTAGAAAAAAATATTACTCTCCACTAGACCCTTCAACGCACAAATTTATTTATATATGTTGACTTCAATAACCTTTTATCACTGAAATAAAAGTTTTCACAAAATTTCATCTTAAATCTGATGAAACGAGTATGATCAAGGCACATCTCTCACAGTTTCTTCCAACTAAAATACTACAAATCTTCCTTTTGTCTGTCAACAATTATTGGTCTATTACTTTTATCCGTCCTGATACAGGTCTTGCTTCATCTGACTTCAGTCCTCCATCAGTTTGAAGGGCCCTGGACGAGTGTCATATGCAAGCCCCCGCACGTTTATATGGTGAGCTGACGGTGACAAAAGAATTTAATTTCCTATCGCGGGGCCCCTATCAGGCGCGGGGCTTGGGGCGGTTGCCCTAGTTGCCACCTCCGATTGGCGATTTTGCCTCTAAACAACATACACTGGTGTGTTATCAGCATTTCCTTTTGATATATTGTGTATGTATCTGATCTGAAGCAGATTACTGAATGTGTCTAATAGCAAAGTTTATTAGCGATATATTATATGTAAAAATCTCTAGGTGATGTGCATGATATGCACCGGTGTTACCAAAAGTAGTAGACTTTATGCTGTAGATATTACAGCCAGATTTTATTGACAACACTCATTTCACATGCTCTCAAAAATATTCTTCTTGCAAAAGTTTAAGTAAAGGTTAACCTTCAGTGTTCTGTCTTCTTTTTTCATAGACTTACCCAAGTAAAATATGAAATAAAAGAGGAAAATATTTTATAATATTAATTTATGATATTTTAGGAATATTTTGGCTGCCACGTAAATCTGCCAAACACAGATGCATGTTTGGTAATATCTGATCTGCTAAAAAGCCCTTAAATAGTTTTAATTAGACATCTACAGCGAGTAGACATTGCTGAAGATCAAGGACAAGACTTTCACGCAACAACGAAGCCAAACCATCTTACCTAGGCAGCCGGACGCTTAGCTCTCGTTGTCTTCATCCACAGTCACTTCCTGTCTGTAGGAAGAAAGTAGCACTGCGCATGCGTGCCGGACATCGTCCATGGCGACTGGAACGGAAGTGGTGTCGGAAGGCGTTCGCTTGCCGAAGAAGAGGGAGTTCATGTTGGGATTGATGCCCCGGCGGCCGAAGAGGAGGGGCTGCTGGTTCACCAGGTGGCTGAGGCTGCGGCCCAAGACGGCGCGGGAGGGCACGGAGCACAAGGAGAGGCAGACGACCAGAACCAACAGCTGGAATCGGGCGGACATCTGCAACAAAGTCGCGAGCTCTCAGATACCAGCAGACGGGCAGCTGTTGAATCGAATATCGATGCCATGGAATTGAGCTGTACATCTCTATTCTGCCGATGATTGTTTGTCTTTCCACTGTTCTTCTTTGTTTTTCAAGAAATTTAAGAGTGACTTACCTGACTTACCGGTAGTTCTACGATCCTCGTCTTACTCTCCACTTGATTGAAATCTTTTTTAACAACTTAATATAAAAAATTTCAATAATAAAAATTGTATTTGCTTAAACATATTTATTGTGCGAAAGCATGATAATTGCTTCACCAAAGCTCTGGCACAGAATTTGTCAGTATCAGCTCACCTGCTGAGTATTTCTGGAAAAGACGAGCTTTAAAGTAGTTTTTTTCAAAGTTTCTTTTTCCTGTGGGTTTGTTTTGAGTGGATTGGTAGAAACTTGCGAGCTGTGTCAAAATACCAAAATACTTCATCGATTCCTGCGGCAAAGACTTAAAACGATCCTTGAGCTAAAATGACCCCATGCTGTCATGATGTCATCCAGGTGCTCGACAAAAACGACAATAAGCTGACTTAGATCCCTGTACCCCTACCAGCCCTGTTTTTCCTACCGTCAGTGACAGTAATTGTCCTGATGCTTGCCACCTCTGTGATGCGTGGTCATCGATTGCAGAAGAGACAACAGATCAAACGACGGGGACCATGCTCCGGGCATGCAAATCACTTAACGGCCTGCTCCTGGTTCCGCGGGGGGGGATCAGAGTATCCTCCTGCCCCTGGCAGCTGCACTGATAAAGCCTGATGGATAGACCTCCCATGGCCAATCTGTTTCGGATGATTTAGATGGATGTGGCCATGCACCCGAAGGGAGAACAAAGTGGTCGTCGTAGGTTCGTACTTGTCATGTTATAGTATACATAGTCCTGTGTAAACAATAGATGAGATCTTTCATGTCGGCGATGAGTCAGAGGCAGTGGAAATCATTGGTCGTGGTCGCTTCTAACACCTAAAATATTTCTTTCTCTGTTTTTTTTTCTCCACCATCACTGTCAGTCAATTATCAATAAAATGCGTCATTGCTCTTGATGACCCTTCTCCTGGTCTGTCTATCTTTTTCGTCACTTCCAGTGGAAGCGAAAAAAAAAACGAGAATTTTTATTTAAAGGACAGGTTTAGGTAAGAATCTAGTTGTGTATGAAATTTTAGGCAGGAATTTCTACCTATTAATTGTAAGATAAACATCAAGAAACAAATGTTCTCTTCTTTAGATTGCAAAGTTATTTTTATGCAGCTTCTCCTATCCTTCTCTCTCACGCGCGTGCGCACACACACAGATTATCGCTTTTCTCCACAAATCCTCAGTCTTAATTAAACTCTTCAACGGTCTTCTGGCCGTGAGATGGGTGGTGTGTCTGGAGACGATACCTACCCTACTAAGTGAAATATCCTTGATGGCGGCCTGCTCTGTCTGGCCATCAGAGTGGGAAGGTCTGTCGAAAATTGGACCCTATGCAGCCGACGACTGTCACTCCAGTGAATTAGCAGACGAAAGGTGTAGCCGCCAATAGCTTAGTTTATCTGAACTTATCTTCTTAATCATTCCCCATTACTGCTCTCTCTTTTCTCCTTTTGTTCTGCTGAGACTAGTTTGCCATCAGAGTTAAGGACCTTATTTTCTGTTTAAGAAAGTCATTTTCTTTTCCAAAAGAACCCTACCCAGGTCTCGATGAGAATAAAGCTGTTAGGGACTTAAAGTCTCTGTCACGTGATCGACTGTTCCTTTCTCTCCCTATATTCCATGCAATCTTTGCTCGCTGCCTATTATCTCACGCAATCCCTAGTACAGCACTTTGCGAGTATTGTGGCGATGTCAGGTAAAGATCAAAGCAAATTGCCGCTTAATTCTAGATCCTCCCAACCACTGTCACAACCCCTCGTCTTTGCGTCCACCTATCTGTGTTCCTCCTTTTCTGTTTGCCCACCTGCATGTCTGTCTGGCTGTCAATCTTCATTTTCGTCATCCTTTCTTCTTCCCTTTTGCTCCCGTGACAAAATGTGACGGTTGAAAGTTAGGCGCTGGACTTGTAGATGCTCTCCAAACAGCACAAGTGGAAGAAGATAGTAAGGTGATGAACAGCACATGTATTTATGATCGCAGATAACATGCCTTCTTCAACGTCCGTTGCCTTGTTTGTTCGTTTGCTTGTTTTTGTTTGTTTTTGTTTGTTTGGGTTTTGTTTTTTTTTTAACGGCACAGCCGCCTTGTCCTTTTGCACAGCATTGAGCTTCTAATTAACTTACAGTTTAAGATGTTTTCATGATCAGACATATCTACTGATTTCATTCAGGGTTTGGTAGAATTATATTAATAAAGTAACTGATCATTTTAATGCTTTGTCTGATACATGTATTTGTTTACTATCGATTGACTTAGTTGCTATGTAATGGCGCTCACTCCTTAAATTATTTATGTCTGAAGCCGAAGTGGTGAAAACTTGTGCTTTGGTAGTTATATCCTACAATGTCAGTAGTGTGCCTTCATGTTATTGAGGCTAAAAATTAAGTAGTTTTTAAAGTTATCAAACTGATTCTTAATTTAAACCTAAAGTTTGTATTTAAAACACGTTTGTGTGGGGTCTTCATGTGCTAAATCTGCGCTTTTGTGACTATCAAACCTTACGTGACAAAAAATTAGAACAGCAATGTAAAAAAAATGTTGAGTTCTATCTCGAAAAATGAAGAAGTAAGATTCTTTGATGGCCGCTGTGTCGATTAAAAACTAAACATAAGTGGGATGGAGTTTGTACTCTTGATGGCGTAATGCTTTATTTTGTGTTTCTGACAGAATATGATCAGTTATATTCATTTTTGAGTGAAGTATTCCCCCAAAAAAGTTAACACCAAGTCTAGTATTTTATTTTCCAATACTAGCTTTATTAAACGCAGAAGTGGCAAATAATACTTATCAAGTTTCTTTTCTCTATTCATATAAATGAATTACATTTTTTGATGATAGAAAGCGAGTTGAACATTAGACACCTTGTGATAAGAATTTTTGGCATTAAATATACAGATTTTAAAAAAAAAATCAGATCATGCCCACTAGGTCTAGTTTCTGAGCTCCATAATTAAGACCAAGCATAGATTAGTTTTCATTGTTAACATTTACTTTTACAGTAGTCAATATTACTTTGTAAAGTTTACTCATTTGTTTTTTTTCTTTCTCTTAAACTAAAATTCAGTTATGTTACCACAACCGTATGCGCTTTTAACTTTAACAATAGATACATTAAACTGTATTTAAAGAATAAATATCTATGTTTTACCATATATATTACTTAGCTGTGCCGTTCGTTAAAACTTTCGAAATGTTTAACAATTATTTTTAGTCTCCTATCATGATAAAAAAAAATCAAGTTTATTTTAGAGAATTTAAAAATGAAATTTCAAAACTCTGAAAAATAACTTTTTTTTTACATTTAAATATTTAAAACGAAGTAAACTTTAAATTCCCAGGTGAATATTGCGTGCACTCATGTAAAATGAAAGAAACTAAGAGAAGAGTCCATTTAAAACTGACTTTTGTGGTGATGCCACTGAGAATCGGCAAATAGCAAAGGGTAAAATCATAACTGGGACAAAGATAATGAAGCATGTATGGCTGAAATGGAATGAAAATAGTAGAAAGAGCACGGCAAAGACTAGATGAGAGAAACCCATTATCGTCACAGGATCTGAAGCGCAGGGAAGTCCAGGTGCCCTTTGCGTGCAGGAGAGTTGCATCAAGTTCCAAAAACTAATCGAAAAATAGTTGCACTGCCCTTAAAACATCCCAGGAAATGTGCCAACCTCTCGTCACACACTTTTTAAAATTATTTTTCTTCTCGGTTTTTGTGTTGCAAAATAAACTACATAGCTGTGGAATCATCAGGGGTAAAAACAAAATGGTGAGAGATTGGTTGAAGGATAATTTAGAAATTTCACTTTTTAACGGATTAAAAAAAAAAAGAGAGAGAGTCAGACGTACCTTGAAAATAGGAGAGCGGTGACTGGGCGCGGCAAGAATCAACGAGACTGAGGATGATGCGGTGGTGGTTGCTGCAGCAAGTGTTCTCTGCTGACTTCGGCCCAGAATAGAGAGGGCGACAACTTGCGCTCGGAGCCTTATATCTTGCCTCCCTTTCCTCTGACGTCGCCAGCACCAGCAGCAAGATCTGCGCATGTCTGCAACTTGTCACGCCCCCTGTTACACCCTTTCTTCCTCCCCTCCCCCTCTCTTCTTCTCTTACTTTCTCCCCCTCCCTTCTCTTCTCTTACTTTCTCCCCCTCCCTTCTCTCTATCTCTACCCCTACTCCCACCTTCTACCCCACTGTCTGTCCGGCCCACTCTGTTTGCGTTGCTGCCATATTGAGGCTTGAAGCGATCCGTGTTGCACGAGCAGCGAGGTCAAATTCATGTTCGAGCTGTAAACATGTGTTGTCATCCCTGATCTTTGACTCGTGATCCTCCAGCAGTCATTTCCATTCCTCCTTACCCACCTCCATTTTTCTTTTCTCCCCTCATCCTCTCCAGTTCTACCCCCACCTCTCATATCCCTACTCCCCCCTCCATTTCTTCCAGCCAGCTAGATTTCCGATGCGAGTTCATTGCTAGTTTAATTTGATGGCGTAGGGTGCCACCATCAACAAGCAGCTCAAGGAGTGAAAGGGAAGTCACTCTCGTCGCAAGCCTCAGTGGAAGGATGGCGTGGTAAAAATGGATGGCGACCGACGCCACGCTGCCTTCTAGTAACTGGGAGCCAGAGAACATGACAATAGCGCATCCCATTCGTCCTTCCGGTGGCCTGGCATAGGGTTCTTGGGTTCTGGAGGCTAACGGCATTTAGGCCATGAACAACGACAGCACCTAGCCCCCGATGACCCCCTGCCTGCTATCGCGTGCTACTCACGCACGTCATTTCGGAGGGCAACGCAAGGCCATTTCTCTCCTATCGCTTCCGGTCGCTCGGGTGGCAAAAGTTTTCAATCGCCAGTAAATGTGCACCAACATGCAGATTCTCCTCCCCTCGACTTCATCCAGCCTCCTACGCAAATCGCAGTTCCTAAAAGTTGTCCACCGCACGTTGGCGACACCGCCACTAACTTTCCTCCGCGTCGCCAGACGGGCTTCAGGAGGAGTATTCACAGCTCGGAGCCGTTTCCTAGAGGAGTCGCATGATCTGATTTGCAAACACTACAGAGCAATTAGCATTTTGTTAACCTTTTATACGCGATTATTGAGCGTCGGTGCACCTCTACACTTCTGAGCTTACTGCTTCGAGATCGGCATGTTTGATGGCGCAAAACCTCTTGATGAACGGAATGAAAGTGGACAAACAGGCTTACGACCGCTGCTGATAAGCCGGTTACGAGCTGGTTACAAAACGGTCAGTGAGGCTGATACGATTAGAGGTTCTAATTGAACAAGGTTTGCGTGAAAAAGAGTCATGTCCTGTATTTCGTTTTCTTTCTTTCGTTTTCTGTCTTTCTTTCTTTCTTTCTTTCTTTCGTTGACCAGTGGTCCTTCCCTCCTTCCTGTCGCTGCATTGCTATTGGATCTGTATGTCAAACTGAACTCTCTGATTTCTCTTCTGCAATTGTTCCATGAATTTTCTTGACTGTGCTTGCGATGTCGGTCATCTCTGTGCGAACTTGAAGTCATGTTTTCTTCAGTCTCACCTGTCGTCGTCGGAGCATGCGTGTTGAGATGGTGAGCATTATGACTTCTCCGTATTTCTACCTAAAAATTCGCTCACCTTTTACCCTTCGCACTATCTGCCAGTCTGAGTGGTTAAGATTTGCTGTCCTCTTTTGATGTCTGTCGATGTGTCTTTGTCTGTTTGCTGACTGGCTTGCTTTGGTCTGTGCCCTTATGTATGTTTTGTGAATTTTGTTATGCTTTTGTAAAATGCATTGAGCCTTGTGTATCATCTTCACATTCCGTGGATTTTTTTTCTCTTTGATGACATTGTAAAAACCTTGAAAAAATGAAAGATGTGTATTCTCTGCAACTTTTAAAAGATGCATCAAAGTTTGACAATGACATTTTTCTGACTCTGACATCTGGTTTTTGACCAGTCGCTAACGCCTTTCAAAAAATGCACCCGTGTAATTGCACTTAAGTAGAGTTTTTGAATTCAGCTTCCAAGAAATGTACAGAAAAAAATGGGAAGCACAATTTTATGACTTTTGGATATACACTGATACAACGAACACGTGCACAGACAGACAGGGGGAAAGATAGATCAGACGGATGGACAGATGGACGGTTGGAAACTCAATAACTTTACGAACAATTCGAGAAAAATAAGATCCTATGCGAGGCAAGTGGGGAAATTCAATCGCAGCACATAAATGAATTTAATGAATTAGGATCTCTACGACAATGCTTCAGTGAGCAATGTGTAAGGTTTGTGAATGTTAAACTCTGTATCAAGACCTGTATGAATTAAAATTTGATATATACTGTCTGGGATATATTCGAGTAGCTTTCATACTCACCCAAAACTAGATAAGGAAGACAAGCAAACGAAGCAAAACAAAAAAGGAAATTTTCTTTATTAGTTTATTTTTTCGAAGAAGGGCGATCAAATGAAACAACAGATGAATACTTCTTCTTCTTCTCATCCCTGGGAGAGATCGGAGAGACACAATAGGACGAGGCAGAGGTGAACAGGCCAGCGGGGATGGCTAATTAATACTACAGGTATATACATGTCATTAACCTTATTAATAGGCGGAAGGACAAGAGGCACCTTTCCATGACATCAACCATGTTAAATTTCTCCACAGCAGTCTAGAACCACTTCACAGACTAGTTCAAAAATCCCTCAGTAGGCCGATCTTGGTCAAAATCCTCCTTTTAGTTTTCGTGTTTAGGAAGAATCCACATCAAAGGCGCTGAAACTTGACAACAAATAAATGAATAAAAATAAACAGGGAATTACATTCGCTAAGATCAGATAGTGACAAAGTCATAAAGTTATCGTAAGCTTACAGGTAAGACAATCACTGTAGTGTTGTTGCTGTTTGCTACAGTGGACTATATGACAGCCAGCCCTGTAAGCAGGAGTGAGGCAAGTAACTTACCGAACATTAATCACTGCCTCGGAGTTGCTGGGCTTCCTTGTGTCGCGGCGGCGGCGTCGACCGACTGGCATGATGTTAGGGTCAAATATTCCACTAAACCCTGTCTGGCCTAGTGTGGTGTCGCAGAAAATTGGCTACACACACACGAACACACGCATCGCACGCGCACACACAAGTACATAGGTATACATTGCGAATTGAGACACGAATATTGTAATGCATGAGCTTCTAACTGCAGAGTTTATACTGATACTAATAATAAAATCTTGCAGATGCGAGAAATATAAGAATGGTTAAAAAGTGGAAGAAAGGGTTGGAATATGACGAAGGTAGCAGTTCGCAAAAGATTATGGCCAGTCCTGAAGGCCTTCAGATCGTCACTGTACCCAGCCGGCCGTAGTCATGTGAAATGTTGCCACGGGAGAACCAGGGCAAGTGTCTTATCTTTGGTTGTGAAGGCAAACCTTGCCTTGTGTTTGTTTACCGTAGGGTGCCGCTACTTCGGAGGCTTTGGTTGGTTGGTTTGGGGAGAAAGGGCTTCTACATATAGGTAATTTGACTGTAGCACCTAACACGACCCTCACTGTCACGTGCTTACATACTACACGCACAGATAAGTAGAAGGTTCCAGAAGGAGCTATATTTAGCTCGAACGTTCTACAAAAGTCTAGGCCGATGTAGCAATGACGTCATGATTTCTAATCTTGTTTACGTAGCAACATCTTCAGACCGACAGCTGACGTCGCTCACTCCTTGATGCTATATGTGACGTCACTTATTATTAATTTCGTCACTGATGCGCTGAGCTGAATCGTAATAGTCTAATATTATGTCATCAATATATATCTAGAACACAGAAGTAGCCATTAAGGAAATATTAAAAATGTACAAATCAAGCAGAAAATAAGCAGAAAATAATAAAGTGCAAAACATTTCAAGTGAATAGATAAAAGATAAAAGTAACAATTCTGACTCAAAGACATTTTTGTGATAATGAGGTGTTCTGCTTATAGCAGAGCAAAATCTTTCACATTTAAAATCAGGTTAGTGAATTGCGCAAAACCTCAAATGTGCGTCAAAATGACTGACATCCTACTGTCCACCTCACGGAATAGCGTGTCACGTGGCCAGTTCTCCACACACGACAATATGTGTTCTTTTGAGCTTTCTGAAGATTGTTGAGAAGGCATTTAGGGACGTCTAACAATCATAGGGAGCTACAATAATCCGGTTGCAATAATTTGCAAGTTGCAAGTATTTTTTTATGGAAACAACTGGTTTTTTTTAAATGTGTGACTTTTTTTAACCCTTCATTTTAAACTATTGACCCTTAAATTTCTTATCCTGGGGACAAAAAAAATTGTGTGTGTGTGTGTGAGAGAGAGAGAGGAGGGTGGAGAAGTCTGGCACGTGGGCAGGAAACGATCCCCTCTCTATCTCTCCAAAATCATTTTCCCGTTAAAGTGGGCGCAAAGAGCAGACGCAACAGTCCACGCCTGACAAGGCTAAACTATCTCTCGGTCCGCCATTTCTGACCGTGTGCCATGATTTATTTCCGGCGAACAGCGCACCGTAAGAAACATCGTTGCGGCAACCACTCGTCCAGCACGCAACTCGCCTCCACGTGGCCTTCGCCGGTCACCAGGGGCGCTTTGTTAACCCCAAGGAGGCTAGAAGTGAAGCCATCCCTTGTTAACCCCTTCATGGTAGGACGTCGAGGATGCTTCACAAAAACTGTCTGGGCTGCTTTGAAAAATTTCAGCTATGGTCGAAACGTTGAAATAGTGCACAGCATGTCTTGTAAAATATCAGACGACATATTCTAATATTGTTCATCGTATTCAACGAAATGCTGAAACTATAGAATACACTAATATCTGATTTTACCTTCATGAAAGAGTTAAAGGAGAATATTGTAACAGCGAGATGGTTAGCACCATGACCTTTTAAAATAATTTATTCTCTCTTACTCGTTTCTCTTCTTCTAGTTTCCATTTTCGTCTTCTCGTTATTGATGCTAGGTAAAGGAGTAAAAATATATGGAAAGCGACACAACCTTCATGGTACATTGAGCTGACACCCGCTCATGTGCAACTCAGGGTGACTTTAAGTCGAAAGGACAATTTCCTTCCTGTGCTTGAAAGGGTCAAGGGTGAAAACAATCTACAGTCTTTCCTTTCACTGAGCCTAAATTTTAGACATATTGGTTGGGGTTGAGGGCTATTCCTTGCACATCCACATCTCCGAAATAGGCAGTTAGTTGTAGAGAACACGTCTGAGACATGAGGAAGGGTATTCATTTGTACGAACTGTGTTGTGACGCTTATCCCCTACTACGAGAGCTCCAGCAGGGCCCGTAATCACTGAAGCAAAGGTACAGCCCTACCCCAGAGTTCGCTTTTACCTCCGTTCAATATTTATACCGCAGCAATACATAAGGGTCCGTGCGCACGATGGAAACTTCTAGATTTTCCCTGACCTTCTTGTGACCGTTTTCAGTAACACTGGGTGTAACGGTACCTTTGATTTATGATTACGTCCCTTGGTGAGAACCTACCACAACGCAGGTGAGGTCGACAGGTGTGCACACCTTGACGGAGCACTCGAAATTGATCTGTGGGTCTCTGCCGAATCTGTGCACTACAATAGTCAGAACATTGCTTCCACCAGCACTTTCCTCCAGGCTCACTCCTAACCGGTGGAACGACACACCTGTGGAGAGAGAGAGAAGAAAAAAAAAACTAGCATATTACACTATTTCAACTTTTGTGCACGCAGCGTTTGGCTGTCTGTAGTATTAGAAGATAGTGAAGATAAAACGGAAAGTTCTTTGATCCACAGCTGAGGTTTTTCACTGGTTACAAAGCGATGTCGTCTGTTACATAGCAACGATGTATGTCAGTGATATGAGAAGAATGGCCAGGAGATGCGGACTAAGTCTGGCTTGGCTCGTGGCCACAGCGATTTGTTGCCCGCAGACAAGATCGCTTAGGAGAAGACGATGCTCTGTGGACTGACTATCTTCAGGGACCGCGATATAGTGACATGAAAGATAACATTGCGGCCCACAGCACCTACCACCACTGCCCTCTAACCGCGTCCATCATCGGTGGAGTTCCGATGTCAGTGGACATTCAAACCCCTTGGGGGAAACGCAGTTAGGACTGGTTTCCGATCTTGTGGACAGGACTGACGAAATTATTTAGGGTGTACTGTCTGACTGAGGCGCAGCTTTTGTCCATCTCGCTCCAGCCTCCCTTGCCTGCAACACTCCTGTGACCTCCCCACCCCTCTTCCACTCCTCCTCCGCAATTCAAGCTTTGTTGTATCGAAGAGAGTGGCCAGGATTTTTAAGGCTTTCTTTCTTCTGCGTTCTAGCATTTTTTTTTACCACTTTCTTCTTAGGGCTATGTTACAAATGACACCCTTCTTATTTCTGGTAATTTCTGCATGGCTCGTGTGTTGGGAATGGGATTGACTGAGCTGTCCATGATATATATTATACACTGATAGATATATAGATGCAATGATCGATTAAAAATAATAATAGTGTAAGTCTAGTAAATTTCTTGTTTTATTCTTTTCAAAGGCACAGACACAGAGTAAAGGACTTAAAGACAATACTTACGAGTTGGTGACAACTTTGCGTGACTGGGTCTTATTGGTGTCGTACACAGCACACGACTTGACTAGCAGGTGACTGAAAACTGTCAGCAAGCGTGTAACACGGCCGTCAGTCAAGATGATGATGTAACCATCATGATGACAAGGGCATGACATGGCATGGCATGGAGTAGTCGACATAAATAGCACTCAGACGACGAGACATCATTGAAGCTATTACTGTCTATTACGAAAGTGAGCACAGCTTTCATGTGCTTACGTTACACGCTAGAGAGTAATGTGAAATAAGGGAAAGGTTGGTGAAGGGAGTTCTCCGAGGGGGATTTTAAAGACCACACTTTTCTTAGGGCGAGATGAACGTGGTGATCATTGGCTCTTGCCTATCACAACTCAAGGTCAGGTTAGAAAAAAAATGTTGCCTTACATGGATTACGAAACGGCATCTCCAGCCGCGTCTTCTGGTGCTGTAGCTACTCAATAACCACTTCTTCGACAGTAATGCTAATTAAAAATTACATTACAATTAATAATCTGAATTAAACAAGTATTATGTGAATTTTTTTATTCTGACATTTCGTCCAAGTGAGGTTATTCCACAGGCGCCATGAACAAATACTCACTGCTGTTAGGGTCAACGGAGAATGTGACCCGAATGACGGACCCCAACTTTGCTGACGCCGCTTGATGACCGTAGACATCAGTGACAGAAAAAAGAACGGCCGTTCTCCTAAAAAAACGACACAACGAACCCCTACAGTTAGTTCAGCACCTATCCTTCGTTCGCCAGCCGCGTCTTTCTTTCACTCAGCTGACCCTCGTATTGACCCCTTTACTCCTTGACCTCCATAACTTGTGACAAGGTAATGCATTTCTCAAGCTGCAACGCCAGCTCTGACTTAATGGCAAAGAAATGTGCAAAATCGTTCTTCTACTCATTGTGTTTAATCCACAAAAAGGTACAAGTTCTTTATATTAATCAAACAGATCAGATCTGTTCTCGAGATGCAAGACTGGATATCACAGTTCTCACCTGAACTTTGAACACTAAATAAAACCATACATACCCGGTGGGTTCCACATTGTGCACACTGCATGAAAAGGTGATTACTTCGTCCAGAGGTGAAACTCGAAACTGGTCAAACTGTACGAGCACCTGATAAGTGTAGTGTGTGCCGTCTGCCTGTAAGAGACATAGGTGCACGTAAAGGTAGACTCGAGATGGTAATGATCGAGATAAGGTAAAGTAAGCTCAAATGTCCTAGTTCCTAGTGGACGTAGGGGAAGTGAATTTGTTTGGTCACCGTCTCTGTTTTGTGGAATCCATCTTTTACGTTTACGTTAGTCCAGCATCCATTTGATGGGTGCTTTGCTAGCGCGACAGTTTATTTCAAAGTCGTTTGCGAGCCATCAGGCAACGACAACAGATACAGAGTGCGCATTACACATGAGTAGCTTTAAAAAAAATGATGCCAGATTCCAAATGATTCTCTTCTGGATATTTTTCTCACCCAGATTCCACCCCCCACACACACACACACTCTCTCTCACCTAAACTACCTCCATCGCACCTCTTACACTTCTACCACCAGCTAGCCACCGTGCGGTTGATAGATGGAGACCCTCCACACGGGTCCATGGAGAAAGACAGGTCAGCAGCGTACCCCTCCCAGCGGCTTCTGGTCGGGTCTGATAAGAAGGCTGCACCACTGGTATGTAAGTGTGCCACTGGGTGAATCTGCCCAACAGAGTAAAGAAAGATTGCTTAAGGACGTGAACGTGCTTGATGTCTGAGGTATTGCACACAACCTGGTATTTGGCTGCAGCAGTAACAACTGAGGTATCCCACAACTCCAGAAAAACAGTTACACCGGCAACAACTGATAACCTTTCGTTCAAGCGACTTTCCTATGCTTCCTTTCGACTCACCGAGTCTCCAAAGACGACTTCATCGAAGCCTAAGATTTCGAAAGATCCACCTATAGTTTGAGATCCAAACCCAGAAGTATATTATTAAGGCTTCTTCCCTTTACGTATTTCAGCTTTCACTTTGACAAGCAGGTATTTGACCAAATGTTTCTTTTCTGTCCCTTCTTCTTTTATTCCCAGGCGCCTGATTATTTCCAGTTCTGGAAAGTGTTATTCTGACTACTTTTTAACATTTTTCTTAACAGTTAACTTCATAATAGCGTCCACAATGTCAAATCTTGCAAAGTTAATAGAGACAGAATAAACAGATATATTTTTGTTATGTCAACACACACACGGATGTTTTTCATTGATTTCTTATTTTTTAATTTCAAAATTGAAATTTAATTGACTGCCTTTGAAATCCCCATCTTCCCAAATATTGCGCAATGTCCATGACAAAACACTAAGACCTACATCACAGAAACCAGTGGCGCTCTGGAGGCCGACGATCCCAGTAAAGGTGCGACCAGGGGTTTATGTTGATGATCATACGGTCACCGAAGCACTCCTGGAACACTGCACAGCATAGCAAGAAAATAGTGCCAGACGGCTGCAAGCATTTAGACACTTCAGAGAAACATTGCGAAACATCTTAAAAGTCACCAAATAATAATAACCGTTGCGAAACGGTTCAAAACAAATCGTGACAATTACAGGAGTGAATGGATATAAGCTCTTGCTCTGAAGACTCTTCAGTCTGCTCGCACAGATACATTCACTTGCGATGTTTTAGTTCCTTCCTCAAGAGTCACTAGCCTGCTTGATGGTTTGGCAATATGAATAATATCATTTGACATTATTTTTTATTCATTCACCATTTGAAGGGTATGGAGAAATTTAACTATACACAATTAACAGTTCACCCATACAAAGCTTGAGTAAATGTACTCAGATAAAAGATAAATACTAAACAGTGTCATATAAGAAATGAAAGCTTAACAATAATACTAGTAATCGCAAAGATGTTAATAACTTTTGTACCACATTAACATGAATTAATTCCACCTAGACTAGTGACATTATTTATAAAAGCTTTAACAAATAATATCAAACAAAGGTACAGTTATCATTGTGGATTTCACTAGAATGTAGTTTAAGAAAACTGAACAAACAAAAAAAGCGACGATAGATGCGCAAGCAAGAGAGATAACTGGTTAATAAAGTTACCCGTGTGAAACTCGCAGATGTCTCCATAGAAACCAAAAGGGCAATAGCAGGCGGTGCCCACACTGGTAGAGTAACAGGTGGCTCCATGGAGACAGCGGCTAGTAGCGAGACAAGCGGGTCCTCCTACTGTGTCTGGGATAAAGGTTAAAGGACTGTGTCAGGTAGGTCAGTAGATTTATACACCAAATTTGCAAGAATGATGTCAAAGATATGAGATCTTACCAAAAGGAAATCAGTATCCAGCTGATAAAAGTCAAAGACTGAGTCACAGATGGAGACATCAGTAAAGTAATGACAGAAGCTACAGATGCGATGAAATATGGTCTTAATGACGTTTATCTTAAAAGAAACAAATGTAAAGATGTTAGCCTGTTGGTTTTGTTGTTGTTGTTGTTGTTGTCAGTGTGTGTATGTGTGTGTGTGTCTCAAATCATCACCGAGCAAGACAAGAACCGGGTTTGTTTGTTTGTGAAATTTGCTTTCGCTCCCGTACCCATTCGAAGTTTGCAGTCATGGCCACCGTAACCTTGGTTACACCTGCACGTCCCTGCCGCTGCATCGCACGTGCCAAATGCGCCGCACTCCGAGCCACTCCGCGTGCAGTTGTAGCCAGTCGCAGCTGCGCGCACACACATGCAGACAGACACGCAAACAAAGAAATGTAGCTTAAGTGAAAGTTATTTCCAAACGAAAGATAACTAGTCAGTGACCCTCACATCGACTTGATTACGTCATATTAACTGGTCAGTGACATTCACATCGACTTGATTACGTCATATTAACTGGTCAGTGACCTTCACATCGACTTGATTACGTCATATTAACTGGTCAGTGACATTCACATCGACTTGATTACGTCATATTAACTGGTCAGTGACCTTCACATCGACTTCATTACGTCATATTAACTAGTCAGTGACCTTCACATCGACTTGATTACGTCATATTAACTGGTCAGAGACCCTCACATCGACTTGATTACGTCATATTAACTGGTCAGTGACCCTCACATCGACTTGATTACCTCACATTTTTCAAAGTGATAAACAGATTTGTACTGCAAAGGAAATAAATTGATAAACAAGAAAGAAAATATCTTATTGTCGATATAAAGTCCAACTATATTACGGATGTAGCCGATGATAAGTTTGTTACAGTCGTGTGACTGCTGAACAGGTAATTACTGGACATTAAAATCATCTTGGTCTCGCTGTTACCTACCGAACAAAAAAAGTCGTTTTCGTACTGTATCAAGTGTAATAAAACACATGAGCCTGGATGTGACTATAATATCCCATTTGCTCCTATGTTACTACATCAAAAGCACCTCCAACATAATTTTTCCATCCATGTTAGATGATATCTTCAGTCTGCTACTGGCGTGAGTTTTCTGGGGTGCACAGGGAGTGTATAAGATCCTCAAATACCCTGATTCTGGTGTAGAAGACGTTTTCCGGCTTCGGCGACAGGAAGAAATCGTCCTTTGTGCAAATGCTTGGCATTTAAAGTTGTACAGGCGTGCAAATAATGACGAGTGGTTTCACGGGGTCCCGCTCTGGATGCAAGTCTGCATGGGATGCATGGACGTAAGAGCGCCGTCAGTTATTAAACATGGCCGCCGCGAAACCGTCAGTACTGGACAGTAATCAGTAAAGGTGAAGATGTCAGCTAGGCCGGCAGTAATGATGGAGTAGATGGATAGGTTAGAAAAGTGGCCGCGGAACTGGTTTACATCACTAATTCATTTTTCTTTTTTTTTAGAAAAAAACTTGCAATGTGTGAAATGACGTTTCCTGTCTTGTGTCCAAACTGACACTAACGAGAATGCGTGGAGAAAAAGGGTAAAGGTCAGCCCGCACATTTTTTTTTCATGACTCGACAATATTAAATGTCATGCCCAAACCATAAGAAGAAACGAGCTCCATCGGTATCGCATACACGCGCACATAGATCAGCTGACATAAATCAGTTTAAGTACGTCATCCTTGTTCATCCTTCTAGCTCTGTCATCGAAAGAAATCCCTCGAGTCGTTTTACCTATGGCCGGTTATCTCGTGCGCGCGAGAAGTTTCGAGAATCGGCGTACAGCGCCCTCCACCAAGGAAGGGAATGACTCTGACAGTGGAAATCGTGTCCTTTTTGGAAAAGGTGGTAGTACGTGACACAGGCTGGCTGTTAACGTTTTAACGACTCGCTTCCATCACGGCACGGCAAACGTGACGGCCAGGTAAGGCGGAGGTCATGCATACCTTGCCGGGGAGTTGCCACCTTGTGACCACCTGCTTCGGCGTGCGATGAATAATGTAATTAGGTCGGTTAATTTTTTTAATCTGGACCATACAACATGCATGCTAGTTGTTGCTGTCTGAAAAAGCATAAAACATTTCTTTGTGGAGGAGGAAGAGAGTATGAAGAAGAGTTCGCTACCTGTCGACATTCCGGAGTTTCCGAAATCTTTATTTCTGAAGACTGCAAGGGTAACACTGTGTAACATACCATTATCCTTTTTCTTGTTCTTGGGCGCCTACCGTGAAATTATAAAATCGTGAGACAATAATCTAACCGATAAAGCTGTAAAAGGGAGTCACTAAACTATTTTTATTTAAATTAAAGCAGAACAAACTGGTTTTTCAGGAATGTAACAGGCTTCAAGCGAACCACAGAACATTTTTAAATTACAGGAAAGGTGAAGAAGTCCGTAGTGTACACACCCACTATGTCAAAGACACAGCATGTGGAGGATTAAACCCATCCCTCTTCTTCCACTGGTTTTACCTCCCGGGATAAATCAGATTACTAATTTTTGCTGGATTGGTACAAAGTATACAGTTATTTTCGATAATCTTTATGCTGCTTCCATTATCTGAAAGTGTGCTCAAGAAACGTTGCACGACTTAATGTCTAAGAACGACAAGCAAATATTAGACAAAAACTGCTTATTCAAAACAAAATAAAAACAACCGACGGGGTGGATGGGTGTAATTGGTCTAATTCAATGTCAACAAAAGAAAGGAAGGGAAACAAGTCAACTGAGATGTTCGGTTGCGTTTTCATTGCGTTTGTTAGTCTCACATAATCAAATCAATAGTATTTTTTTTTTTAACGGTAGTTATTAGGTTCTCTTCCCTGAAATTTGCTCGTTTCGCATCTGAAATTGTTTGGTCAAACACAATCTCCGCCATTTTTACCAGGCTACATTTACTTTATTGCCACCCGATAAATTATTCATTGAGAGGGTTTGGGTAGACCTACCCAGAGGCCGTGCATATGATTTGGTGAGATTTACTCAGCCCTGATTAGGTAAACTTCCTTCATGCATACGAGCCCAGAAGATAAAGCACTATACCACCTGCTCCGCCATTAAAAGCCGGACGTCACTCCCTGTAGCTTCTCGCTGACTACGAGAGAAGTCGTGACGTTTTATAAATAGCTTCACCTCATTATGTGAAACGTGAGACGAAGAAAATTCACTTGTAAAACTATTTGTCACTAACCTGCTTCCACTTTCCACAACAGCGCCCACACCACCACCAAAAGCAAGCTCCACATCATTGGCCTTCTGGGTAATTCCACACGATGGCTGCTCTGGTCTGGCCTTCAACGTCTATTTGTTAAACAAGAGAGTTGCCACTCTTGATTTTTCCCACTTTTTATTCTTTCCGCCTTGTTTGCGTTTTCTTACAAGCTAGAAGTCGTTACAACCAACTTATTGTTTGCCTTCTTTCTCCTCGTTCTTGTGAAGAGACCGTGCAAGCTTTCTCCTCTTCTGTGTTCTTACCCTAATGGTTGTTTTCCACTACTGACACCGACTAAGCACTCTGAAAACATCCTCTTGCTCCATGTAGTATCGAATCCGCGTGTCCTAGGTTGGAAACAAATGTCTTTCTGTGGTCCACCTGCTAGTCATGCAATACAGGACCGTAGTCACATAGTCACAATGCGTCTAGCACAATGGAGACAGGTGGAAAGCTCTTAGGAGGTTGGAAGGTGCACAGTGTGTAAAGTGTCAGTTTATTTTATTGCAATGTCGAGCTAAGCTTGATTTATTTGTGTCCTGCGGTCCATACAATATGGCTCTTTCTCTCTTGTCGCATGTTCCTCTTTCCTAGCAACACGCACACATCCTTGTACTCGAGAATGAATCTGCATCATTAAGAACTGGATGCTTCTGTATAAATAATAAATAAGCACTGGCTGTATATGTATACCAGAAAAAGGTCGTCACTTAATCCCCCCCCCCTACCTTTTTTAAGCTCGTTTGAGAGTGAGGTGTTAGAGACCTCCCTCTTCTCGGGAGCAGCCTTATGCAATGGCGGTACCTATCAACTCTCAATACTGACTTACCCTGCCCAACCCTCTAAGGAATCAGGTTCCTATTCTTCATTCCCACAGCTGGGTTGACCGATGGAAATGTGCTGCGCCACACGAGAATCGAACCGCGGCGCCTCTCGGTTAGGACTCCAGTGCTCAAAATAGCCGGCTGTCCGCTTCCCCGACAAAAGGAAGTTCACTCTCCTAGACGCCATTAGAAGGATTGCTCTATATCCCCCTCATGATCAAAACCTCACGCATCCTTGTAACTTACAATATTAGTCTCAAATACACGTTCCACGTATAGAAAAAAAACTCCATTTACAAACATTTAACTTAATCCAATATTTTTTTCAAATTTAGCTTTAGGCTACGAAACATCAATTTGAAATAAAGAATAGAGTCATTAATACAAATAAGAACGCATAAAAGAAGTATCTTTGTTGCATGCTATCAATCTGTTTAACTGCCTTCTACCTCTACCCAATTTTCAATCTTTGCAAAATTATAAAATAATATTACAAAAATGAAATTAAAAAAAAAATAAAGTAATACAAATTCACAAAGAAATTATCGCTGAAACGTTTGAAAAATTATCAATTGTAAACGTTTAAAAAAAACTACATTAACTGTTAATTTAAATAGCTGTGACGAAGCCTCGGTTACTGGTTTAATTTGGGAGAGGAGAAAACTCGTGTTTTAAAGGTAAAAAGAAATACGCTAAGACAAAATTAAAAAGCAGACGCGGAATCCGATGCGTGCGTGCCGTATGCGGATCTTGCTATTGATGACAAGAAAGCACAGGAAGGCAGCTTTTTCACCCTTCACTTCACTCTATCACAGACACAGCGATCGATGTTCGTTCGATTAGTATCTGGGCATTAACCTTGAGCAAGCGAGTGCCACTTTTCTCTCCACTCGGATAATACTGTGTTGGTCAGTGGCGTGCTCGCTTCCTCTTCCGCTGCGTCTGAGAGGGAAAGTTCAAAGGTCACATTTTTTTCAGATTTGTTTTATTTCTCCGCGAGTGAGAGAGAGAGAAAGAGAGAATGAACATTTCGAACTAAGAGAATGAGAGAGACTTGCTGTCCAAGAATGAATGCAAAAATGGATAATTCGCTTACTTTGTGTCACGATAGAAGCTGCATCTAATCTTCATCTCTTTTTTTTGAACCTACGATTAGTCAGTGTATATATATATACACATGCATTTTTATTTATTTATTGCCAGAACAAGACGTATGGATGGTTGCAAAATAATCTGCTTGCAAGTTTCCTCGAAAATAAACTAAACACGACTAATTTGTTTCTGTACCTTACCTTACGATGTTACATCGTACACGTGATTTATCACAAAACGTGGATGTCATACAAAGAGTGTATTCAGATTCTCCCGAGAAAATGAATGAGACTGAGAGGTAGGACAGAGCTAGACCTACATCGTTTACAAACTAGACTGCAGAAACACGAACATTTTCACCACGAACTTGTATTACTGGACTGCTAGCAGACGACTTTTTCCAGTTAACTACTAAAACGAGGCATGCTACTACAAAGCTTCCGGTTTATTCACATTTCAGATTAACTACTAAAACGAGGCATGCTACTACAAAGCTTCCGGTTTATTCACATTTCAGATTAACTACTAAAACGAGGCATGCTACAAAGCTTCCGGTTTAGTCACATTCTTTGTTTAGGCTCGCCGAGACTAACAGCGGAGAACTTCGCAAGAGGCTAAGAGTTGGTCTCGATCTACCCGACTAATCCAGAACTTGGGGTAGAGTGCTGCATGAATCTGGCGGATGTAGCATTATTTTTGTGTTAAGGGCCTTATGTCCATCACCAGTGCACGGTCTCAATGGCATCCATCTTGGCAAAGCACGATTCTGATGACCTCCCACTTTCTTAAAAAAGGAAGTGTAGATATGCTTGGACCCGTCTTTCTTTTTATATCAGTGAATACGTAAGGGTTTGCACCCTCATGGGTACAGGTGACAGAAAGCAACAGAAAGACTGAATGGTATTGGTAAAGAAGGGGTTGGGCAGTGTTAATTACATTAAGACTTCTATGGCCTGCAGGTCCATCCCCTGTGCCGGACGTGATATCTGGATCCACCATCCTGTTTTAGTGACAAACACTTTGACTTTTGCACCACCGATTCACCAATTAGAGGTTTTACGGTAAGAAGAAAGGAAGGCATGGATACAAGCAGAAAGAAAGAAAAAAAAACCGAGTGCGGAGAGAAAGAGCTATGAAGCGAACAAGAAACGAAAGAAATATTTCTTGTTTGTGACAGTCGTTAAGCCAACATTTAAATAAAGTGCCACTTGTTTTGAAACATCAAGTCCTCATATGATGTTAGCGCTTCACATGGGATGGTGACCTTGTGGACGCAGCGCCAGATAAATACCTGACAGTCTCCAATGGCATCTGCTTGTTGACAGCAAATAGGCCCGCCCTCTGCATGAAATATGAACATGGTTTTCAAGGCACGCGTAAACGCAACGAGGACTTTTTTTTCCTCAACGGATCATATCCTTTCTGATAATCTGCAAAGCATGGACGATGATGCTTCTTCCTCCTGAGACTTTTCTTTACTCTTTTCTCGGGGGGTAAGGAGAGGTAAGGTCACCACGCTCCAGATGCTGTTCTCTTTGCCTCATACTTCTCGTTTTTCTTTTTCGATTCCTTTCCTCTCCCAACTCCCTTTGTCTTTGTCCGTCTTTTAACTTCCAATTCTTCATGTGCAGGCAGCAATATGCATGCTCATGACTGCGTCCATGCAAGCACGCATGCTCTCACGCGCGCGCGCGCACACACACACACAAAGAAAAGACAGCACGTATTCATAGTTTGTAAATTGTTATACCCAGCTGCTTCTAACAACAATGCAGCCATAAATACATCAATTATCATTCCACAACCATCAACAATGTCTGTCACAACCTTTCTTCATCCGGTTAATAGTTTACATGGCAAATGAAACGAGTGATCAATTATTTAAAAAAATACTAACAAAACTTTTTTGATAAGGTTATCACAGGAACACGTCTAAACAACGCTAACCTCTTTCTGAACCGATGTTATCGACTCCATAACCCAGTCAATTACTGCACGGTCATACCGCAGCTGCATGATAGGTCAAAGTCACCTGGTTGATGACCTGCCCTTCCTTCTCCATGGAGCAGACGACGGTCCTGCTGGTGCCGGGCGGGCACCACATGTGAACGTGCAGCACGTCGCCCTGGACGCTCTCTCCGATGTATGACACGCTGACCTCGGCCGTACCAGCTCGCACGTCCTCCTGGGTAAGATGGCCGCCAAATGCGCCTTGGCGCAGCCCCTCCTGCACCGCATCCACCGCGAAGCGAATGTAGCTGGCGAAGTTGGTGTGCTGGTACAAGTCGGTATCGCTCCAAGCTACCTTAACCTTGAAAACAGATGAAGTGGCTTTTCACACACAACAAACGGAGCAAAAGAGACCTCTAAAAGTAGATACTGATGATGACAGTAATGACTGATTGATAATGGATGACGACAACGACTGATGATGATAATGATAGACGATTTTTATAGCGCCTGATCACGCTCACGGAGATAGAATGATGCTGTCAGCTCTTGAGTGAAAAACCAGAACAGAAACCTCTCATTTGCATTCCAGGTGTCCCGCTTTGAAAGGTAACGATCAGACTTTCAAATGGCGCTAACCTTTCAAATGAGTGATCAAAGGTTAGCGCCATTTGAAAGGCTGATCGTTGATAGCTCTTAGCTCTCAGCACCACCAATGATGACGCTGTCCTTCACAGTTATTCACAGCTATTACTATCATTGCAAAATGACTCTACCCTGCAAACAGGTGACACAGTTCACAGTCTGAATCTGGAAAGAAATCTTAGCACCTAATCGCAATCCTCACTGTTTGGATGACCAGCATTCTGAGCGATTGAACCTCCCCAAGTGCATTATGCGGTTTGTCCGTCTCTGCACCCGAGACATCAGCCCAACATTTATTAACTCCGTCGGCTCAAGCTCGTCCACACCACCCACTCTATCACTCACCTGATACACTGCAGATACTCCTCCCACTGGGGGCTCCTTCTGCTGAATGATGAGCGGCACCCCGCGAATACAGTGTGGACCATAATGCTCCCGCCAGTACTCACTCACTGCCACAGGTCGGCGCGAGGCTTTGTCTATGAGTACCACCTATTAAATAAAGAAAGAAATGCTTTATGATCGTGGTCAGCGGCACCCCGCAAGTAAAGTATGGGCCATAGTGTCCACTGCCACAGGCTGGTGTATGGCGTTGTTGAACTGCATCACCTAATAAATAAACGAAAAAAAAAAAATGTCTTTCTTCACGTTGTTGGATTGTACCCGCAATCATCATCTTTGAAGCAAGGACGACGATAGAATAAAAAAAATTTGATTAAGTAAACTTTTCATTCAATTCTTTACATTTAACTAAACAGTACTGTCTTGTGATATATTTGCTTGCGGTCCTCATTTGGTCTTGTTTTACTTTGTATATATTTTGTGTGCATGCGTTTATTTTGTGTATGTTGCTTATCTTTGTCGTCAAATTATTTTGATTTATTAATTATGGCTAGTGTAAAAGTCCATCGGTTTGTAACTGAAAATTAATTAACATGGATGTTGAATCCTGTAGTTTATCACTAGTCATCATCCTTGTTTGTTGACACTTGTTAATTTGCTTGAGCATGACTATTAAAATTTAGTTTTAGTTTCTCATTTGTTGTCCTAAGTTTTGTATTACAAGTGCTGAACAAACATTTTGCTTGAATCAGACATTTTATAAAATAAAATCTTCCCATTATTATTATTATTCTTTGGGAGATACAGACACACACACAGAAGAAAGAAAGTAATAAAAAAAATGAATAAAAAAACAATTTGCCCTGAAACTTGCCATACTGCCTAATTTAAAATAGCCAATGCCTCAGGCAAATTGCCGTTTTGCCCAATTTAAAAGAATAAAAAAAAAATGCATATACAAAATTAATAAATAAAAAAGATTATGGCTGCAAATTTGAACAAGAATGCTTTCTGAGCCATGCAAATATTCTTTGCCTCTGAGTAACTTACCTGGTTGGTTTGAGAAAAATATTTCGCTGCTCCTGGTCACGGGGTGAGGTGATGGTGGCGACAGTACTGACAGAGGTGCGACCAATATGTCCTCCAGTCACATGTACCTGTAGTTAGCAACAGAAGAGATAAGCGATGAATAAAGATATGCTTCAAGAATCCGATATATACTTTACACAAGTCAAGGTGCCAAAGTATAAGTGAAAGTAGACAGAAGCAACAGCTGTAATATGGGTTGTCTTTCTTAGATATTCTGAGGCATCATTAAAAAGAAAAAACTACAAAGTAGATTTATAAGAATAAATGTCAGAACAAAGTTTTTATAGAAACATCCCAGTTGTAACTGCTACTCAAAAGACTAGCAAGTAAAGGTAGATTGCAGCTCTAAGAGGTTCCTGGTAAATGGCTAATAATGAATAATGTGATTGCATTATTCTCAGTACTGACATCAAACCAACTGACCAAATGATTTATATTTGACAGAAACCTCTTCTGCACATAGACCCACCTCAGGAACAATATGTACTTAATCCTACCCAAATTTCCCACAAAAAAGAAAGACTTTAGATAGGCATTTCAGAATGATATAAATTCTGTGGAATTTTGGAAATGACTGCATCCACATAATTCTTGTTTGTAAGTTTTTGGGAGTTCTGGCCAGAAAATGCCAGGTTCTTGTTTAGTCATTCTGTGAATAAAGGTTTGTTTGAGACCATCAGAGAAAAAGAAAACTAGTTGGCATTCAATCAGTCCTAATATGAAACTTAGATAATAGACGATTTATGTAAAATGTGTCTTTATTTTCTTCTCTTCAGTATTATGGAATTAAGCAAACAAGAGCACCATCAAATGTTCCACTGTTCTTAATACTTATGTTTTTACTCATTCAATATTTGCTCTAGGCTCAGTTTCTATTATAGGGTAATTCTCCCAAAGAAACTCAAGATTAAGTTTGCAACATTTAGTAAAATATCATAAATATTGGTAATGCATTGTAGGGGTAGAGAAATATTAAAAGTTAATCCACCCACCTCCAGTGGATGATTTGGGAAGTCAGGTTCATAAAGGCAGCGAGCTATTGAGGCTTGGGAGGAAGCAAAGAAGGTGAAATGTTCATCAGTCAGTTTGTCATACTCCAGGAAACAACGTCCGCTGCTGTCCACTGGGGTGTGCATAGCATACATTCGACATGTTGATGCTAGCCGGAACAAGCCCCACAGTGATGGATTACCTGAAAGCATGTGGATTCTTATTCTGATTTGCTTCTGAGCAAGTTAATTCTTTTATTCTACTCAACTACATAATAACAAGGTTCTACCCCTGCAATAGGGTTAGATGGTTCAGATTAAAAGTGTTCGAAAAAATCCTATTGAAGTGTTTTTGGTATTTTGTTGAGTATTATATATTATGTATTGTTGCAGAACTATCTTAAAAGCGGAACTTCTTGTGTGGTTTTTAAAAAATGGTTTCACCCAGGTGAGGAAGGTAGGAGTAAGTACCCGCTGGGTAGTAATTGGAGACAACTGACAGCTAGGTATCAGCAATGCATGTATTCCTACCTTCTTTCACATGAGTGAAAGCATTCTTTTCCTAGAGTCCAAAAGCCTTTATATGTGCACTGTGAGATCTGAAGTATTTTAACTTCTGAGCATTCCTAATGCTATTCCTACTGTCAAATGCCAACATATAACATCTACTACACATTTATTTTGTCAAGCCCCACTGTGCTAGTAATGATGTACCTTCAACAAATTTACAGTTTACAAAAATCTTTTTCTTATCACAAAGCAAATGAAAATACACGCTGAATCAACTACATCCTAACTATTCCTGGTATAAGTTCTCACTCGTTTTGTCGCAATACCCGCCGGGAAACCGCTAAAACTCATTCGCGAATCCACTTTTTAAAATTCCACTAGCTGTGAGATAACTATAAGAGTGGGTGTGTGCAAATGTCGCCAGAATCTATTCCCTTTCATCTCTCACATCTTCTTCCTCTAATCATACAATTGCCCTCGCCATCTTAAGATACTCTTACATAACAATTTTTTACTATCACCACCTGCATACCATAAGAATCCCGAAATTCTGGTTGTAATCCAGGATGAACAACTGTTGCTGCATATGGTGTGGAATCTTCTTTTATGCAAAGGTTTATATCATGCTGGCCAAGCATCCTTTGTCCAGAAGAAATTCTGGGGGAAAAAAAATCTGATGCAAACAGATTTGAGCATGTTTATGAAAAAACTATCAGTTTTGACATTTTTATGTGTGATAAACTTGAATTCTTCTATGAATAATTTATTATTATAAAAAATAAAAAAAACCCCTCAGCATTGTAGTTCAGTTTCTATTATACATGTTTGGCAAAGCAAAAAGCTTGATTAGAAAGGAAACTTGATTTGGGAGGATACGTACGTTTTAAATGCTGCCTGTTGTTACAGTTAAATTTAATTCATTAAAAAAAAATCTTGATAAGCTCCTTATATGGGCGACGATTCTAACTCGGTAACTGATCTTCCTGTCACTTTCCTATCTTGTTTTCAAATGGATCGGAAAAAATGTTCGGTTGCTTCCTGTGTAGTCTCAGGGAAAAATGGAAGAGACAGCCACAACCGGACAGGTATAGCTAAATAGAAGCCAAACCTCCAAATTTAGAAATATATCACTAACAGTTTTAGGAACTCACCCTTTTTTGCTTTCATTAGAAACGCCGGTTTGGATATTGTGCTGTGGTCCTGATTGATGGAAGTCAGTTTTCGGCGGCGAGGTTTCTATTGGTTTTATTTCTGCGTGAAAAGACATCCCTTGTCCCCTCAAGTGTTTAGTTTTCGAAAGTTAGTAATCTTGTTCTACGTTGCAACAAACGTATAACAACCGCTGTTGCTTGATTAAGGGAAGAAAATTCCAAGCCAATCATCACTGATCCTATTAATTATGTTCGGCAGCGTTGCTGGACTTTGAACTGTGTCCTCATTTTGTCCGAAGTTAATTCAGCCCTGCGAATATTCTGAACAATATAAGGACCTGGCCAGAGTGAAAGTAGCAGACGGTAAATCATGAGTTAGAAAAAAAACGGCTCACAGATGCTCTCTCATGAACATACCAACGACAACACCATTACAAATTGCATTAGTTCTGGTAACATTTAGTTCAAGTAAACATAGAGTTCGTTTGTTTATTTTTGAAATTTCAAGCTCAGTAACACTTTTCAATTTTCACTGATTTCAGTTTGTGGGGCAGACGAAATGCACAGGATCATTTAGGGTAGACAAAAACATATTGGCGTTAGGTTAACCTTTACGGGGTAACTCACGTGATAATGTTACAGCAATTCACAATATAAACCTCTTTTAAGAGTACGTTTCTTATTTACTAGTCATTCCAGTTCTTAAGTTTACCTTCTACATCTTACAGAAATTTACTAAATAAGCTAATAGAAAAGCACAAATATGTAACTATTTGTCATTCTGACTTACCAATTAATGATGGCAAAGTGTGCTTAACTAATTACTAAAATCCAAAAAAAGAGTATGTTCATGAACTTAGAGCAGTGTACATCAAATGTGTATATTTTCTTTAATTGAATCATTTAAAGAACACAGATGCATCAGTATTTATGAAAACCAGTAATACAGAACCAAAACATGAGTGTGAAAATATGCAACAGGATGCATAGAAGCCAAAAAGATTTATATATTTCATTAATGTACCTTGACAAATAATTTTGACTTTGAGCAACATCTGTAACTGCTGATCCACTGCTGGACAAGAAGTGCCAGCTTCTTCTGGACCACTTATCCAACAGTCTATGGAAATCCATTACTACACCTATCTACCCCAGTTTCCTTCCAATCCACACACACACACTCTCTGATGTAAGCATTTGCTCATGTAAATTATCAAAAATTTACATATACATAGATATTTTTTATATACATATAATAGTTTGAATCTAATTTGATTTGATATAAATGACTCAGTTTTGAAAAATAGCAATAATAAAAATAAGAATACAGTGCATTGATATACAAGTAGTTCCATTCTCTAGCACTAAACCTGGATTCAAAGTACTTTACATATAGGTACACAAACATGCCGTTTTAGGGTAGGCATTAAGTGTACTTTCATTCACACAAAAGAACTTACAACAAACACACATACACAGTTTTAACCTGTTCATATTTTTGTAACTGAAACCAGCTGATGCTCTATATCTGACAAAAACAATGGAAGAAAAAAATGCATTTGTTGAGGGTGAACAAACGTCATCAAAGCTCTCAACAGATTCATGGTAAGACACAATAGTTTATATAATTACAAAGGTAGAGATGAAGCAAATGATCATTAAAGTTATTAGTAAGCAAACCATGAAACTTCTGTTCATACAACCATTTGCAAAGTCCAATAGAGTGTGAAAGGGAATGATTTCGTATTCTGGTATGTTAAACTGTTTCTAAATACAGTTTCTTTTACTGTACGTTAAATATGTGCTCCAAATAAATAAGAAGCCGAAATAAATAAAGCCAGGCTTACATTCCACACCCTGCTACCTATCTGGAACTATCTCTACACACCAAGATCCGCATCTTCAATGCAAATGTAAAGTCAGTCCTTCTATATGGATCAGAGACATGGCGTGGACAAACACCATCACCAACAAGATTCCGGCATTCTTCAATAGATATCTGCGCCACATCCTCAACATCAAATGACCCAAGAAGATCTCCAATACAGACCTGTGGAGAGAACCAACCGAAAATCTGCCAGTCAAGACATCAAGAGGAGGAAGTGGAAGAGCTGGATCGGTCACACCTTGTGAAAGCCAGCTGACAATTTAACAAGATAAGCTCTGGGCTGGAACCCGCAGGGGAGGTGCAGGGTTGGGAGACCCAGACAGACATGAAGGAGATTGGTCCACAGTGAGGTGGAGGCAGCTGACTTGACATGGTCTCAACTGGAAAGGGCGCCTAGAACCGGATCCAATGGCATGGTGTAGTTGTGGCTCTATGCTGCATTGGGGGTAATTAGGAAGAAGAAGAAGAAGAAATATGTGCTTCTTGTAGAGTTTATTTTTAATACAGTCAGCAGCAAATATCTGTTCTTATCCCACATTTAAACAATGAGATTGCAGCATTTTTGTAACATACTGCTGCATGGTTTTCATAGTAGGTTTTTAACATAAAAATTATGTTAACAGTATGATTTCATGTGACATTTTTGAGGAGTTGTAATGGATACTGCTTTCATGAAGTTGGATGAATGATATGGCTTCAGATGTAATGAGCTTGTTTGTTCAGATAGATGGGGTAATGCAGCAATTTCAACATTATGTTTGTACTTACATAGGGAACATCGGCGAAAGAGTCACATGGAAAGTCTCAACATTCAACTGGATGTAACTGCTTCCAGTTCTCATTGTGCTGTCGTGCAGCATCCAGGTTTGGCGCCTGAGGCAATCAGCAGTGATGGTGAGATTATGTTAGTAATCTTTAATGACTGCAGGTCTGACTTAAGGTGACCAGACACTTTCATAGGTGCTTTGAGCAGCAAAATCATGGGTCAATCAGACCATTATAAAATTTATACAAAACACAATGAAACTGATTTGACATTGTTTCCAATTAAAATTTATAGAATATTACTGTTTGCAACGCAGCTTCTTTTTGCATCCAGATATCTGTCCATAAAAGCAATTTATCAAATCATGAAGACAATAGAAGCATTTTTATGTCAAACATTTTTGGCTTAGAATGTTGTGAAATGGTGATCTGTAATGTCTAACAGTCTCACTGCAGTTCCAGAAAATAGCACAACAATAGAGTTTACACCGGTGACACAGTTTACTACAGTGAAAGACTCACCTAAAGAACTTCAGCAAAGGAGGAAATAATGATGCTTTTGATTGGTTTGCTCAATCTTTGCTTTGCTGCAGGCAACCCATCCTTGCTGAGTCTGATCCAGCTGGCATGTGTGGCTCGCTAAATTTGTCCTGCAAACACCTTGTGGTGCGAATGGCCATTGTTTTGTGCAGTACGACATGCTGACAGCAGAAAATATGATATTCATGGTGGCAGCCCGGTTTATCATTGGTGACAGCAGCTATGACCCAGATGTCAGGAAATTTCCCCTTCAAGTAGTGGTGAAGCTTGGTCATATTGGTAAAACTTCTCTCAGCATCATCTCAACTGTGAATACCCTGGGTGGACACGCCATGATAACAGCTGTCACCCAGGTACTTCTTTTCCCTCACCTGCTGTTATAATTTGAGACTGATTTATGACACTCTCCATCCTTATTGTTTGTTCTCTGATTCCTCTTTGTGTCTTCTATGTTTTTTCTGTTATAACTTGTCTTTAATCACTGAGAGCATGCTCTTTCCTGAACACGATTATGCGCTATATAAATCACACATTTCTTATTATCAACCTTGTCATTATATGCTGCCTTGTTGCGACACATAGTATTAGTTGTTTCACTTTAAGTCAAATAGTCTTCACAATTGACTGTGTTTAGGTGCCAATAAATCTATAAAGTTATTTAATAAAATATAGTAAGCTTAGTAAAGAATGAATGCAAGATGTTTTGTATACACTATATTGACTTAACAGTCACATTTCAAGCTTATTTAGTGGTACATTATTAATGGATTTATTTAATGGTAAAATTGGCCAACACATTTAGGGTAGGTATGCTGTTCTCTGCACATTCTTGTAAAAGTTTACATATGGCTTTTCCTATAAGATTGCATAATCATTACTATTAGAAGATTGCACCTTACACATATTAAGTTTTATTAGCAATTCTTTACTGGTCTCTGTTATTTATATCTCATTGCAGAATTTATAAGTAGTCTTAATAAAACTCTGGCAGCTTTCTAGTTCTTTACAGTTTTGAGTTCTTGCTCATCTGCAGAGTAGAAACACTTTTTCAGCTATACATGTTCAAGTGATATATATAGAACATTAAGGTGTTTGAAAGATTTGATTGCTGATTGATTTAAACTTGTTATATCTCATTATCATATCTATGTGGGAAAGTGTCAGTTATTCATTTTCTTTAAAAAAAAATTTACTTCACTAATTTCAGAAATTACAAGTGATTATTTGGCTGTTGGTTGCTGATGCTAGTAGTCTGAGAAAGACGCATTACATTTGCTTAGAGATTAGCAGGGCTGCAGAGAACCAGCTTAGGCCCTGAGGCAGACGACCTCTCCAGCCCTGTGTAATTTTTGAGTTTAGTCCTTGTTACTCTTCGAGGAGCATAGGGCTGCCTTTGTAATTGTAATCGTAAATTATTTTCCCAGTATATAATATATGTTTACAATTTGATTGTCATTGCATTCAGTAACGTTAGATAGACTGCAAACATTAGGACAAATGGACTAGGATCTACATCACTACATGGAGATATAAAGTTGTTTACATTTAAGTGGTTAGTAAATGAGAAAAATGACAGTACAGGATCAAATTTGTAGTATACCATAGAAAAAAACCCAGAGAGAGGAATGTTCTGTCAATTTTTCCTAAAAAAGAAAAAAGAAGAAGAAAAAATCCACTGATCAAGGCTGGGCCCCCTTCGCAGCTGAGGGCCCAAGTACACCAGACCCCCTGTACCCCTCTCTCATCAGGCATGGAGAGTAGCGTTTGTAGCTTTTATCAAGACCACAATAGTTTGAAAATCAATTCACTTAAATAAAAGGATAACCTATCAAAATCCTAAATTTATTCAGACACCTTAGATTCCCTGCTATGAAACAGGTTGAGGGGAATGCCGAGAAAATGAAAATATTGTTGATTATTTGAACATTTTTAAGATGGTCTTAATTGACCGAAGCACCCGTCGCTCTACACCATTGCCTGAACAGTGGCGCCAGTCCTACACCTCCCGCACCTCATCAAAAGATCCCCTTCGAGTAGATCTTCAGAAACCTCCATCTGAAGCCATTGCTGGTCAAAGCCCGTATGTCGTTACTGTGGGTGGAGTGACACAGATCACAATGCACACACTAACTTCACCAGCTACATCCGTTTTGCTGTTGATGCCGTACATCATGCTGTCAGAAAAGGGTGAGATATTTTTCAATTAAACTTATTCCTTAAGGTGAACCAGAAAAGGGAAACATCAGTCCAGCTGCATCCTTGTCTAAATTTTGCATTAACTTTTTCATCTTTGTTTACGGTGTCAGTTTGCTTTGTCATGGCTTTTGCTCAGATAACAAAAGTCAGACAGGGCACACTATGTGGTTGCTTGTGTTCATAGATGATGTTCCTAACTGACATAGACTGCATTTTATGGAGTGATAAAGAAATTTTTTGAGAATCACAGTTTGTTGGACTCTCTTTAGAAGCCTGATACCCATAGTTGTTCAAACATCCAGATACTTGTTGAATGAGTAATAGATCCATGCCATTGGCAGGAAAGAACTGATGGTTCAATCAACTGCCCTAGTCAATAAATGAAGTAAAATAAATGTGTGAAAACATATGCATGGACCATGCATGCACACACAATCTGCACACCTCCAAGCAGAGACAGGTTCCCAATGACCATCTCAGCCTGTGGAGCCAGAGCTTGCAACAGCCTTTTGACCCTGAGTTCATTTCTCGTTCGGGCACGCTGAATTTTTGCCGTATATAACTTACTACAGTTCGGAACTGGTGATTCTTTTTAAACTGATAGGTTTTGTTTCTTTTGCAGGCAACTACGGGGGCAACAGTTGCTGCAGAAGATGGCAGCAGGCATAAGGGAAATGAGAGTAGTGTACGCCAATGAGAGCCGGGAGGGCGATGTGTTGGATGTGCATGTGTGGGAGCTTGAGGATGGAGGTGTTGTGTGCTCTGTGTCCAAGGACAATCAGACCTTGTGTCAGGTTACACTTATCTTCCAAAACTCATCAACACCAGTGCAGCTATGTCCATCTAACATTAATGGTCTTTGACATGTAATATGCAGGCAGGTTAGCAAGTGAGGACAGGTCATTCCAGGGACTTTCTAGTCATTGTTTTGATCTAATTTTTAAGCACCACAACCTTATGGATGGTGCACATGTTAATCCAAATGTGACCTTTATTAGAGAAACATAGTTAAATAACAATAAGCAGAATTTTTAGACTGTGCCATTGTCTGGCAATGTTTTGGTAAGTAACTGGCTTGGAATTCTAAACTGTGGGTTCAAATGCTTTAAGAGATTGCTTGCCAAAGATGGAAAGGAAGAATTTTTGTTTTTCGAGCGAAAAGGCATCCTCAGATCTTGATGAGTGCCTATGATGGTTTATGGTGGTGAAAATAAATATAGCTGGACATAAAATAATGCTGTATGAAGCAGCACCACTAAAGATTTTTCTTCTTTGATAAGTTTAGCGAATTATTCTTACAGCCTATTTTGTCTTAAATCTATAAATTTAGGTATTATCAGAATTTTACCTCAACGCTGCTGCAATTTAAAGATTGGTCTTGCCATGATATAACTAACCTACATTAATATTAAAGAGGATCAATACAGTGTTTTCCAAAGATTTGCTCAGAGCACTTTATTATAATTTATATATAGACCGAATCATTAAGTACCATACACCCATATTTGCATGTAACAGACAGGCTCACTTCTACAACACACACCTACTCATCACATGAAGTAAATTACAGACACACATTATGCATACTCATGGTCAGGACAGAATCACTGTGAAGTTGTTGTTCTGAAAAGATGCATCATTCCAGATAATAATCCTGACTCAATGAAACATTAGGCATATTGTGTTCTTCTCAGCTAATGATTTCATCAACACCATTCAAAAAACATTTTGGTTAAAGATCATAGATTTTGCATAAAACTGCACTGACATCACAAGCAAGCAATAAATATTTTTAACAATATCTTTTAGTGTGTCTCATTTTGCAACTTCATAAAAAAGAAACAGCCTAAATATCCACCCTTGACTTTCATTGTGCAACACAACAGGATAATACTTGTATTTATTACAGATGGGTAACGAACTTAATCTTAAGTGAGTTCAAATGCAAATAATGTAAAACAAACAACAGATGAATAGCTAAACAAAGTGTACATTTCATTCAATCTGCTCATTGGCATCAAGAGGATTATTTTGAATCACTTATTTTAGTTGTATTGTTTTGGCAACAGTAGGGATTTTTTTTTAAAAAGTCCACTTTTGTGTTTCAGTTACTTTTAAAAACACTTTTGTATTCGTTGACTTTAAGTGGAAATTGAAGAATCAAAACTTCTATGTATTTATGGCAGAAACAAAGCATTTACAGTTTAGACTGTGGCCCACAGTTTCCCGAGGACTCTTGTTCCTTGACATCATTCTCCCATGTATAAGCTTTGCTTCTTTGATGGTCTGCACAATATAATATCTGAATCAGTGAAATATACTGAGAAGAAAAATAACTAAATTTTTTCATTCACTTTAGTAGGAAAGAGAAGAATATCTCTGATAATTATGTGCATGTATATTTTGGTAAGTGCCTCCATGTGTGTATATGCATGCATAACAGCAAAGAGAGAGAGAGCGTAAGACAAAGGAATTTTCCATTAAACTATATTTTCTTGTATACCTTGTAACCCTTTCTGACATGTTAACAGAATGCTGAACTCATTAGTTTATCTTAAAATATTTTATGTTTTTTTTCAAAAATAAAACCTGTGACCTTATAGTTATTGGGGAGTGAGGTGTGGAAACCTCACTTGTCTTGAGGTGAACATTTTTTGTGAGTCCAACTTCTCTCCCTTGCACTTACCTTTCCTAACCCTTTACAAAATCAGGCACCCATTCTGCAGCTGGGTCACCTTGGAAAGTATGCTGCATAAAGATGTATTAAACTGGCTAGTTTAACTGCCATTGCTGAAACTACTAACTCAGACTAAACTGCTAACTGATCTGCTAGATAGATTTTTAAAAACATTCTATGAAAGAGCACACCTGAATTTCTAACTTCTGATGTTAAATGAGAGCAGAAGGGGCTTTGAATGCATTTTTAGGCTGTTGTAACAACAAGAATACTTTCAAGGTCACAGGAATTAGATTTTGACCTTATTTCAAAAACAAAGGTGAGAACAGAGTTATTTGCTGGGATGTGGACATTAATATCTTGAGGAGAAACTAAGCCTCCTTATTTGAAAATAGTTCAGGAATAATTTATTTTATATAAAGAATAGTAACAAAACAGGGAGGATTTTCATGAATATTCATTCAAATAAAGGCCAAAATGAATATGCAACTTACTTAATTGGGTATGACGATCAAATAATGTATCAAATATTGCAAATTCTTAGATCATGCATGCTTAAAAAAAGTAAAACTATGGTGAAGGAATTATATCTTTCATAGAAAATAGGGCAGTCTAAACAAAAGCTCACCTGGAATATCTAACATATTTTGGTACAATTTCCCTCCACCATCCACAAACACTGTTTCCCCAGAGATAAAGGCTGCTGCAGGTGACAGCAAGAAGCACACAGCTGCTGAGATCTCTTCCACTGTACCATATCTTTTAGCAGGAACTCTGGATTTTATGAAGCTAAATATATCATCACTTCCATAGTTGGCTGCTGCTGTGTCTGAATATATGGAACTGCCCTGCAATGGGTAGAAAATGGCTGAACCTATATCTTGAGCACTAATATTATATTACTATTTTAAAAGTTTATTATTAGAAACAATATTTTAAAAAACAAAACTAAACACCCTCACAGTGATTGTTTAAAAAAAGGATTACTCACTGGGGCTACAGCATTTACACGCACACCACTGTCTGCCCACTCAATAGCCAAGGACTTTGTCAGGTTGTCCACACCTGCTCTGGCTGCACCAGTATGACTGCAATATATGCACGCATTCATTAAATGTATCATTCCTTACTCTTTTCAGGTCACTGGGGAGTGAGTAGTTAAAGACCTTCATTTTCTTGGGGCCAGCTTCATATGAGGGTGGTGTCCATCTCTCCCTCGTTGCGTTACCTTCCCCAACCTTCTATGGAGTTAGGTACCCATTACCGCAGCAGCTAGGTGCCTGGGGGAAGTGGACTGTGCTATACGGGTATTGAAACGGTGCACCTCTCAGTTTAGACACAAGTGCTCTGATCACTCAACTATCCACTTGATGCTTCCTTTCCAATGGCATGGCAATGATACACATTTTCAGTTGAGATGAACTGAACCAGTTTTGGTCTGATATTAAAATACACATTACAAAACTGAATGAAATGTGAAATAGTAAATTATGTTTAAAACTGCTTTGAAGTGGGATGCATTTTTATTTTCATTAAATTTCATTTTCCACAATGAAAATATGCTAAAGTCAGCATGTGCCCTAGGGTAAAAAGAAATGCATTCAGTCAAGAGAGTTTTCTTTTTTGTTTAGTTTTCTAGTTCTCTTTCTATACACTCAATTGCTTCATATCTAGAAAGGAATTTAAACAGGCATACTTCTCTCCTTGTCAACACAGGATTCATCTGTACTGCTCAGGGTTTATTTTCTATCTTCCTCATTTAGATTTCTTTAACCAAGCCTGTAGCAGACACTAAAACACTTACAGAAATTAAGATTTTCTTCAAACATAAAAATAAAATTCAACTATAAAAATACTGATACCTCATTAAAGGAAAGCCTTTGAACATATCAGCAATAATGTTGATGATGGTTCCACCATTTTCTTTCATGTACTGAGTGTATGCTGCAAATTTAAAGTAGTCAAGCAGGAGAATTATCATCTGGTCTGTTAGAAAGATTTATCTATATTCTTCAAGAAAATTTTTCATGCGATGCAATGTTTACAGCATGCATGACAATTAGTTTAGTTTATTCCTTGTTACTCCTTGAGGAGCATATAGGTGCAACAATACGTGACAATGGTGATGGGCAATAGTGAGAAGAAGAATCTGAGCTTTTGTGATACAGTATCTCCTTTAACATAATATAATGCAATATCAGTTTAATATAATGCAACATTATTCAACAAAATGGAATGCAATACCACTCATTATAATATAACGCACTATCAATCTGTAAATATATGCAACATCACTCTTACTATGCTTTTAATACATAGTTGTGCTAATGTTTTAACACGCTGTGCTTCTGGATTACAAGCAAAAAACATATACATATATTTACAGTCTGGTTCTTATGACAAGTATTTGTTCCACTAAAATGTACATGTACTATTTCCCATTTTCAGCATGCACACACCTCCACATAAATGCATACAGTCATGCAAAAACAGTAAACAGCACAATTGTCTAAAAAATTAGTTATGGTACTCACCTTCCCTACAACAAAGAAAGGTACCAGTGAGATTTGTATCAATGACAGCGGACCATCCTTTGAGTGTGATGTTGGCTGCAGGACTCAAGAACTGACCACCAGCATTGTTCACCAAAAAGTCAAGACGCCCATGCACTTCCACTGTGTTTCTGATAAGTTGCTTCACCTGTTAGTAGCAGTAATAGCCAAGAAACAAAAAGCTTTGTTGAATATGCTCACAGCCAATATTAAATTGAGTCATGCACTAGCAATATATAAAGCCTAGGAGATACTGTATGATAGAGACAAACTATATATTATCTGTTCCTTGCTACGTTTAACAAACTCACACTTGTTTACATCTGAAAAATATGTTGCACAATGTGAGTTTTACCCTTAATCTGGGCAAACTTTATTTGAGAAAACTGAAAATATCAGTTTAGTGCTTAGACCAAACTAAGACCTTATAAAGTCACAAATGTACAATTAAAGGGAAACAACCTTTTCATGCACTATAGAATTGTAAGTTATGTGGAAGTAATTCTCAACATTCACCTCTTCTTCTGAACGAATGTTGCATTTAGAAATGTATTCAGCTTGGGCAGAGGAGCATTTAAATGCTTGGCTAACCTACTGTTCATATCTTTAGCAGCTTTCTCCAGCCTGTCAACCTTTCTGGATGCAATGGTGACATTGCAGCCTGAAACAATTAAGAATGTCAAAGAAAATGAACAAAAAAAATGTACAGATCCTTAAATAAGTTCTTGATTTATACAAATTTAAAATTAATTTTTTTACGTAATTAACTGCTTCGACCTGTTACAATCGTAATTCTATAGATATATCTTCTTTTGAAAACATGTATTCACTTTGTTACTCGATCTCGAGATTTCTGAATTTCTTAGCATCAATTGATACTTATAGTGGTAATGAAGATTAACGCTTTGCATAACAACTTTCAGTGCCCAAGTTTTAATTTATACCAGCATGAATGTGGGCGTGGCTCTCATTTACCCATCATAGCAATAAAAGTTGTGAAGGCCCACTTCCATTGCTGGAAACTGTAAAATGCACGTTTCTGTGCAAGCCACAATTTCTAAGTCTCCAAGTGGGATAGAAAGACAGGGCATTCAGCTGGTAAACACAAGAATTTGATGTGATCATTCTGCATGCGATTAAATTTCATAAATGTTCACCTATAAAAAAACTACTTTGGAGAAAGGAATGTAAATATGGATTTGTGAAATAGCGTCAAAAAACTGAGAATGAGGCTTGCTGAGATACAATGCCTACAAATCTCCCACACTATGTAACGGGTTTCTTGTAAGTAAATATATAGCCATCATTGCCAAATCCTTTCGAACGTGAGGTGTTATTTCAGTGTTTGCGCTTGTTGAATGTTGTTCATGCAGACATTAGTTCCCTCCCTTGACAGGACACCACGTGATAGTTATCCGATTTTATTATCATAAAACTAAAAACAAAACCAAAATGACAAAATACAAAACGCTCTTAATTTTCTATAGAAAAGCACAGTATGACAAATGATCACTGGTATAGCAAAGTGACGGAGACTTTATCGTTTAGTTCTTTTAGTTGTAAACATTGTAGTGTACCGCGACAAGTGCATGATTGCTCCAACCTTATGACAAGTTCTCTCTGACCTAGGTACAGAAGTTCCAGAGCTATAGCCTGTCCGATGCCCGTTCCTCCTCCGGTCACTATAGCCACGCGATCCTTGAAGAGACCACTGCGAAACACGCTAGAGATGACCGCCATATCCGAAACATCTGCAGGAAAGGGTCAAAGGTCGATATGAAAACTGCAGTCTACAAAAACATCCAGGCTTTTTTTCTTCTGTGGTCGAAACAACTTAGAAATGCTGGCTCCATCGTATGTAGGAGTTTACAGTTTCATTCTGCACTCATTGGAAATGCAGAGTAAAGAAATCTGATGTAAATTTACTGTAAAGAATTTTAATATATATATAGATTGAAAGCACGATCAGCAGCCGTCGTACGTGTTTTAGAAGTCGCTATAATTAAATGGCAGCTGGCGAACTGGTGCAGCTGGAGTGAGCCAGCTGTTGAAAAAAAAATCACCATCTACCTTCTTCCTTATTTTTAAAAAAGAATACACAAATCCGTCTCCTGCTGTTTTTTCCTTCTTTAATCCACAGACAATAAAAATTACAGAGGACATTAAACACAAATGCATACAGAAGCATCAAAGTAAAAACACACGAACATGCATCCACAACTTATGCATATATATATATAAAGACTACATAAATCCCACAGAATACGTGATAAATAATATATTTATAAATTACCTATTCATGCTCATAATTATCAGTATTTCATGAAGGTGTAGCATTTTCTGCATGATATTAAGACATTTTTAAAAAGACAGGAAAAAAACCCAGAAACACCAAAAAAAAATTCCCCATAAGTCTTTGACATATCATGCCCTACATCAGAAGAGAAGCCACTAAGGCAGGAAGGTATATATAGTAACCAAGAATGTCAGCAGAATTTGTGCAAATCCTTGAGTGCACAATTTAATTATTAATAAACTATTTTAAAGCAAGTGGACCATTAGAAGAGAAATTTCAGGAATCTTTATTTATTTTTTTTTTTTGCAGTGGTGAGATGAGCAAGACATTATACTATTTCATTTAATTTTATGTAAAAGCATTTACAAAAAATGGAAATTTACAAAGAGCTCTCTGTGATAATAAAGATTGGAGATTACAAAAATTCAAACTTATGACAAAATGTAAAATAAGAATAGAATTACAAAGATGTGTGAAAATATTAACTTCTATTACCAAATCTTCACTTAATTTATAATAATTTTTATACATGTATAAAATTTACAATTAGTTTACTCAAAATTATATCATATTTCATGTCACAGCTTACAATGAAAAGATTATGTGTTTACAAATATATACTTGCATGATCATGTGAATGTGATAGATTTGAATTGCACTTAATGATAAATATTGCAAGACATTACAATATTTTTTTGATAAAGTACATTAGTGCAGGAAAATTTACATGTGTATGCCATCACATGTGTCATTGGAATATGTCTGTGCTTGCATGCTTAAGAAGCATTTGCAACCATTGATTTACGAGTCTGACAATGGCAGACACTTAGCTTTAATTTATTAATAAAATAAATTAATATTATATATATATATAAAATTAATATAAATAATAAAATATAAAAATACAACCATGAAAAATCAAAGACATGATAAAGATTATCTAGTACAAAACTTCCGTTTCAGATTTTCTTTTATCACAAGCTGGCATGTCCACAAGAACAAACTCAGGAATAGCAACTGTTTAATCAACCACATCACGGCCTAATAAAAAGTCCACTAAAGTCCGAGGGAGTTCCAGTTCACTCATTCGTGTCAGACCATGTGGTGATAGATGGTAGCGTATCATCTCACGGCAAATACGACGTAGACTTCGTGGCTCATGCATCTCCTGACGTAACCATGCATCAAATTCTGGCAAATAATTGCGCAGCTGCACAATACGTGGTGCTGTCATAATGTCATGGCGGTGAGGTGCTGCATCAGCTGACAGCAGCAAACGCAGAATTGAAATAGAGCCAAACTGAAGTGCTTTGTCTAATGGCGTTTCACCTAGCAAAAAAAAAAAAAAAAAAAAAAAAAGAAAATCAAATATAAAATATGAAATATACACAAAGTCAATATTGCACAAACTATAACTTACTAGCTTCTTATGGTACCCATTTAAAATTGTCAACATTTTTCTTCATGCTGTGAAAATACATCATATCAATTTCATCTATTGGTATGTACCTGTATATGTGTACACCTTCTCTTCCTACACATACATGGACTGATGTACAATTTTTTTCAAACTCCCGTTCATTTCACCCACCTCGGTTTATCACAATTATCACCAATTATCTATCTGCTAATAACTGAAATGTGTATTGAAACAAGTAAAATTTAGTTAACACTTTTTATGAAGAAATCAGTACTTGTCAAACTTGCTTTTTCTGAAATATTTCTATCTGTAGTAAATTTATGCTCTTAGCAAATTTTGGCTACTCAACCTTTTTTGTTGGATGTATGTGTAGCTGCTCCATTCCACATCAAGGTCTGCATGGCACTCAAGTTCCGCTGACCAGCTACTGCTGTATGGAAAGCATTATGTCCTGCATTGTCCATCTGGTGAAATTAAATTTAAGCTGTCTTGTAAGGCATCACTTCTCCCATTGAAAAGCACTTTAATGTGTGTAGCCGTTATATAAAAGTTATCACCTTCTCCACAAGGAGGAGGTGAGTCATAAATATTTGTGGTTATTATTACAAGTTCTTTCTATGTTGCACTTTCAATGGCTCATGTGACATCTAGTTTCAAGGTACCTGGCCAAAACAGCATCTCCTGACACATCAAAGAAAAAAAGATTTACATTTATTAAATACGAGTTGTTATCATTATTGTTTTTGCAAACTTATAATCTTTTTTGCTTGTTCATTACTTGTGCTCCAACCAGTTCATTTAGGTGGAAATGTTATACAATACTTCCCTCTCAATGTCAACCTTTTATCATATGATCAACCTTTTTTCATTACATTCCCTATCTGATACATAAACACACCTTATTGATATTTGCACCTGCAGACAGTAACATGTGAATGACAGGTACTAGCTTAAGTCCTGCTGCCAGCATGAGTGCCGATGCTCCTGCAGGATTGGATTTGTCTACATCACAACCTGCTGTACTGACAAAAAAAAAAAACAAACAAAAAAAAAAAAAAAAAAACCTGCTGTTAAAAAAAGCTTCATTGACAGTGAAGCAACATGATCAGTTCAGTCAGCCTCTGGTGATGCATAATGTTTGCATTTAGTTTGATTTATGAAAGTAATGGTACTCTTTACAGAAAGCAGCTATGTTTTAAACTTGGATCATGTCTTTGCAGGGCTGGCATGTTAAACACAGGAAAGGTTATCAGTTTGAGTGGACTGTACATGGGTTGTAAGCTCCACGTAAATTGCAGCCATGATTTCTATTTTATGTGTCGTTAATTTTAAAAATATACATTTCTGCTAAAATGAAACAAAATGTTGATAAAACCGCTCCTAATCTTTGAATACGAAATGCTGATGTCTGATTCATTCATGACATGATCATTTTTAATCTCTCAAGAGCCAGCTTACCATCCAGCAGAATACGTATGATAGTCAAGTCTGTTCCAAAGTTAGAGGATGGATACATATGACCAACAGCAAAGCTGAGTGGAGTAGTACCCTTAATATCTGGCAGGTTTACGTCAGCACCTGACTCAACAAGAGTTCGAACAAGGTCCTCACTGTGATTGGTTATAGCTTCTAGGAGAGGAGTGCGTAAACTTGAACTCTGATTATTAATGTCAGCACCTGTTTAGAAAACGTAGGATATTTTTACCAAGAAAGGTGAATAAGTACTCTTAGAAGATAACCATTATGTTAAAATAAAAACAACCAATGACCAAAAGACCAATCAGGCAGCACCTAACAACTCCTTCATTCCAGAAAATAACAGGCAAAAAAAAAAAAATCTACATTAGCCAACAAAATTGCTTAAGTAGTCAATAGGGTCATCTGTTTCCTTTTTGTACCTCTGATACAAGCAACAAAATATTCATTTTAGTTTGTTATCTTCAAGCAAACATATTAACACAGCTTTCTCAATAAAAATAAGTCTATGTTATCCTTCTGGATTTTTAAGTAGTAACATATTGTAAAAGTAAATCCATCAATAGCTCATACATTCATACATCCAGCCATAAAAAAATAACAAGATGTCAATAACTCATGAAAAGATATAAATTCCCATATCAAAGAGAACATCAGAATCAAAAAGCAATTATTAATGTTAAAAAACAAACTCACTAATGAAAAGTAAGAAGCAAAAACACAGCCATTAGAAAAGTGTTGTCACAGTCACCTTTATCAATCAAAAGTCTGACCACTTTCAGTCTGTCAACAGCAGCTGCCAACTGAAGTGGTGACCTTCGATTGCTGTCCCGCAAATTAATGTCTGCTCCTCCAGTCAACAAGCACTTTATGGTCTGCCACATTTGTCAAATTGTCACCATATTTGTGCTCAAAAGTCAAATAAGATAAAGTTTAAGTCTATTTCCCTGTACTCTAATGAAATCCACACTGTAAAATCCTCACCAAATCTGACAGGAATGCTCCTGACATCTATGAAAAAGTTGTGGGTTATGATTAGTTTATGTATGGTGCACCAGACCATATTTATTTATATAAATATATCTCGTCAGAGTTGATGTTGCTGAAATGTTGAATTAAAGACAAAAAAATTTTCGGCATGAGTACTGACATACATTTACGAAGCAGGACAAACTTTGAAAAAAATGTCATAATTTGAAATAATACCAAAGAGAAAAAGAGAAAGGAAAAAAAAAAAGAAACGAGGCAGGGAAGAGGAACTAACGGGCAAGCCATGAAGGGGCAATATTTCTCTCTCCCCTTTTCTACAAATAAAAAGCTGTTCTCCCCTCCTCTCTTAAAGACAAAAAAGATGTTTTTATGTGTTCCATAGTTTAGAGATGGGATGTCACCCAGGCACATCATCACATTATTTATCTCCCCTTGACTAAAAAAAAACCCACTGAGACCTAATCGTCAGTACTAATTAAGTTTAAAGTGACAAATTGAATGCTGACAATAAAATCATAGATAGAGGATTTCATGGCAGGTACCCTAGCTAGTATTCACATTTAAGAATTCAAGTGCTTAACCAAAAGACTGGACAGTTTAATATGAAAATCCTTATGATAGAACTACACATAAGAAAAAATTACATGTCTCACCTTGATAGATGCATGAATAACAGCAACATGGATTGCTGCATATCCTGTCATTTGCAGCTGTCTGCTAAAATCTCCACGTTGCACCCTAATGGTGCAAGGTACCCATTGACCTGCACAACATCCCATTAGAAATATACCCCGATATGGAAATGAGATATGATGTTTCATTTAACTTATAATGTAATAATAGTTCATTTTAAGTATGATTTGTAAGAAACAAACTTAGTGATCATTTTAAACAAGAAATGGAAATAAATACAAATATCTGTGTCATACCTGACCTACACAAAAATTTATCATTAAAGAACCCACAATATGAACTTACAATGGCACAGTGAATTAAAGTCAACATTCTTCTGAGCCAGTTGTTGTAATAGTAAGCAGTCATTTTCTCGAACAGCACTGATGACCTCATTTTCATCTCCCTTGTTCTCAACAAATGGGATGTCACTAGGGACTGCATACGTGTCCTCATCCTCATCATCACAGCTTACATCATGTCCACCTTAAAAAAAAATTTAACAGTTTATAAATTATATTCGAGGCTAATATTTTTTTCAAGTATATATTCTGTAGCACTACATAAATGCTGAATAAATTCAAGTATTTAGATGATGTAGCTTAAATTTGTAACTTAAAATAACAGGTGCACAAAATGCATTGGTTTTTCAGATCTCCATTAAAAAATGTTAGTTATTTTTTAGACCCCCATATTAAACATATTGGAAAGATTTATTGATTAGTTACATAAAAAAGTACATACCAATGCACATGTATTAATATTATTCTGATCATGATCCCTGATGTAAAGAAACTGCTTTAATTATGAGTGACAAATTTTTGGCATGTAACTCAAATCTAATAAATGAGAAAGTATTAGCTGTGACGTCTTTAATAACAAAAATGTCTTACACAATGAGATCTTTGACATACACTATTTTACCTTTTAGAAATCCAGTTCCAAATCATTTATGCTTTAATCCTTAAAAAATGTTGACAAGCTTTCAATGTTATTTTGATTTAGAGCTTCCTTACATGATTTATGCATGTTTCAACACTATAGAAATCACCATTAGGTTTAGCAGTGTCAACTGTTAGGTGTAGCAAAATCAAATGGGCTGCTTACTGGAGACAATCATCAAAGTACAGATTCTAAAAGCCACCAAAAAATTTCTTGACCCCCTGAAATTTGCATACTAGTCCCAACTGTTTATGCTCCATACTTTGTTCAAACACCAGGAGAATCTGCATGCCTTCTCATCAGCTTTCAACACCAACCAACCACATATCTCAGCTAGAAGACTCGTTGACAAGTTTCCCTTTGACCATTAGCTAGTGTCATGGATCATTCACTTTCTGGCTTGACAGGCAGCAACGAGTACTTGTCAATGGCACTTTTAGTGACTCCAACATGCATTGGCTCACCCCAAGGCTTTTTTTATCCTTGCTTCTGTTTATTCTGCATACCATCAGTTGTCAAAGAAACCACAAGGGTCAATATCTCATCAAATTCACTGATGACTCTACATTGTTCTCTCTTCTTAGTGTGGCAGTAGATACCCATGGTATAGCTTTTTCTGTAAAGCAACTCCCAAATTTCCTATAAAATGTAACTTAAGTTCAAGTGGAAGGTTTGATAGCATAAATATCCCATTATTTTGGTATAAAAGCTTGAGACAGTCTGGTAATATTTAACACAGCTTGTCACAGGGTGGGAGAAAACGGGTAATTAGAAGATCAGTGCAGTATGTTATTTGTATAATTACTTTTTGAGAAATGTGGTCAGATATGGGTTTATTAAATGTAATATTTACCTGTCATGTGACAGACTGGTACAGCTTCACCTTCAGCCAGATCTTCTCCTTCAGGGTTGATCATAATAACATCCCCCAGGTATCTTCTGTCATTCTCTCCTACACCAAAATTCTGATCCCCCTCCATGCACATATAATGGTTGATAGTGACGAGACACTAGTTTACAGTTATCACTTTTCTGGGTCTTTTTTGTATTTCAACACTTCACATTACACTTTTTGAAAAAATTCTTACCCCAAAATATTTGTCACTAAATATGCTTTACAGTTACCTGTAGGCATCTTGATTATGATACTTAATTGTTAAGTAAAGTTTCTGGCAAGCTGCTGCAAAACTTTGAATAAAGTCCATGTGGTTGTTAATTAACAACCTTTATCAAACCTAAAAACTCCAGCACAACAGCTGAACTGTGTCTGGTTCAATTCTGGTGGATCACGCGTGGGTAGACCTTATATATCAGGCTTTTTATTTGTTACCGTCAGCAGTGTTTTTTATGTCCTTCTATGGACAACACGTCTTGCGAAACGAGAATATTATAAACCAATGAGAACATGGTGCAGAGAGTACGTGTGTGCTATGTTCAATTGTAAGCCGTAAATGGTTGAAGAGACATTTAACTTGCTCGAGAAAACCCGATATGGTTGTATTTCGAAGCAAGTGACTATACTTAGTACAATCAACGAGTCACGCTGTCTGACAGCCAAGTTTTAATTATACCATTCTACCCTTTTAATCTGTATTTATAGCAACCTCAGTCACATAGCTACATCATTATAAATTAATTCTTCGAACTAAGTTTACAAAAGTGTTACATATATGATAAAGTAAAAATAATTTTTACGTAGCTGTTTCCACGAAAGATAAAAACTATGCGTTGATATGTGATTCACACGTAATTTATAAATCAGAAACTGGCATTTTCACCACGAACCTAACCACCTCCGTGGTTGCACACTGGATGAAGTTAACCCCTTAATCATTAACAGCCCGAGTCTCATACTGTTTCCTTTATCGGCTTAATAGTAGATAGATTCAAAAATACAGTTTATGCGTCAGATAGGTGGGAAAAAAGAAACGAAATAATATGAATTCATGTAAGTGTGTTCAATGACTATCAGATGCGATTGAAATTAAATATATTCAATAGACCACGAACTTATATCCCCTGGACAGCTGGCAGACGATTTATAAAAAAAAAAAAAAATACTTAACTGTTAGAACGAGGCTCTAGACCATAAAACTTCCGCTTTTTTTCACATTTCAGATGAACTACTAAAAAGAGGCATGAAACGACATAGCTTCCGGTTTATTCACATTCTTTGTTACGGCTCGCCGAGACTAACAGCCGATCACTTCGCAAGAGGCCAAGAGTGAGTCTCGGCATACAGACATCAGTCCATAAATACACGTCATGAATAGACCAAAATACAAGTCATGGGAAGACAACTCTGCTTTTCTCAACGCGGACGATTTGACTACGTCCCTTACATGTTTATATTTTAAAGCGAATGACAATGAAAGGTGAAAGCTTCTCGAGAATTACACAGTCTTTTACAAAGGAAAATTCAAATATTCTTCTATATTAAAACAAAATAAAAATTGCGTGTATTAAACTTTAATTTCAAGTAATACAACATTGTGGCAAGCCCAAAAGGAAACAAGAGAACGTATCAGTAAAAACGGCGGGAATTTGCACCATTCACTTGTAGCGGTATCTTGGAAACATTTACCCTTTTCTGCACCCGGAAAGAGAAGGTACTGTAGTTCTTGTGGTCTTTAATTATTTTATTTTCGTCATACACGTTGCTAGTTGTCACTTGCGCTTTCCTAAATAATATTCAATGTAGGTTTTGATGAGTCCAGCTAGAAATTTCGTCTGCTAACTGCAGCTCTTGCTCCCATTCGGTTATACGCTAACGGTGCGTGGCTTTGAGGGCATATAAATGAAAGAATCTCGACTAAATGTGACATAACGCCTGTTTGTAAAAATGTATTATGAATATAGATAAACCATTTTTTGCTTTTTCCTTTCATAGGATTGTTGTAAAACGATTCAATGTAGGTTAGGATTTGAAATCGAGGTATAGTGGCTTGAAAGGTGAGCAGTCCCCGCGGAGAATGGGAAAACCCAAAGCAACGCTGACAGGGGTCATGTAACAGACTACACGTTAAACAGAGCTTAATTCCACCTGAATGAAAACAAATGTTTTGAAAATAAAAACACTATTTCGTGTGACAGTAATTATGCAAAGAAAGGCACGTTTTATGACTGAGTAGTGTAAACAAATTAATACAATTGTACAGTATTTGAAAGCTGCAGTAATAAGCTTATATGTATATACAGTTTCGCATGATTGTGGTCGCAGGCTGTGTCCGCGCTAAATCGATTCAGGGTCAAATTTCAGTAGCTTACTCATGCATTGTTATGATATGCATTCTACAATCCCTTCCACAAACAAGCATACAAACATACTAAACACATGTACATCATGACAAGGGAACCTCACAAACTCTTCCGCAGTCTAGTGTCGTAAGTATAATGTTACATGAATCATATTCACATTCACACATTGTTTACTGAAACGGTGCTTGCTAGATTCCTGTATGCTACATAATCATGGATTATTTTAATTAATAAACACTGAAATTCCGTGCTAATGAGTTCTCCGACCCCTTTACCCCCAAGCTCTTACAGTGTTTTCGAGAAGAGTAGGTAAGAAGAACTGAAAAGGGAGATGCCTAACAACAATCGAAGCAATTAAGAGGAATGAACACGAGAACGGTATAGCTGCTCTTTGGGTGAATATTTCAGCAAGTCGCCATTAAGCGGCGGTTATTCAAAGGCGAACAAGAACTTGGTCTGACGGGGCTGGAGCGGATCAATACCATGGCAGACGCAGGCAAGTCTGTGTCATCCGCTCCACATAATTTATGCGGCAAAGGCTGTTCGATCAATGCCGGTGGGTCAAGAATGCTAGTGCCAGCAGTCTTTTGCGCAGCAACGAGTATCGCTGGGAACATAACTGCACTGTCAGTGGTATCCCCGGCACCAGTCTTTCTGCCAGCCATCTTGGCTTAGTTTTATTTCTGCTAGGGGCGACGTTCTCGCAGGAGTCCGTGATTGGGAGGCGGCGAGTGATCGCACCTGAATCTGCTAGCACAGGACCCAAATCGTCTTGCTTCGGCAGACATTCAGGTGGCTCCTTTGATCGTCTTAATCAAACGAATCCAAAACAGCGCCGCAACCGGCATCACTAAACCCCCTTCACCCTCCTACCCGTTCGCTGTTTATCGCTGCAGCTCGTGACACTCGCCATCTGCGTTGAAAGAAGTCTTCTCATCCACCCGGCGATCGGAAGCCACCCGTCCAGCGGTTAATTTCGGACCCAGCGGCAGCAGGCTACCCACCAGTCCTGCGAGCTTGCAGCCATTGTTGTTTGACAGTCTGCCTCTGGCGTGATTCATCTGACAAACTGTTCGCCGGTAGGAGGTGTTCAGTGGCGACCAAGCATTATGGCTGATTTCGACGTTGCGACCTCGGACAGGAATATCCAAGGTTTGTATACATTTTCCCTCCCCGGAAGATTTGTCACCTGTTCACCATTGCCCTCGCAGACCTCTTCGTGAGGGCCAAATGGCGCATCATTCTGTTTGCCACAACAATGTCTCTTAAACTTGGCTTAACTATCGTTTACGTTGAAGATCGTAATGAAAACCTAGTTGCTCAGTCTTAACCCGTTATGTTGGTCCTGCTCCAGTGCCAGTACTGTGTGTACACATGTAATGTTATGGGGGTAGCGCCATACACTGAAGATATGTTAATTTGATTGTGAAATGTAGCAGTGTCCACATAGCAATACTCTATCTGTTTATCTGTTACTGTGATATTTTCTACCTCAGTCTGCTATACTCTGTAATGGAACGAACTCCTTGCACGGAAGACGCTTTGAAGCACAGATCGTGGATTCTTCTGGATGTTCTGTTGGTGGAAAAACAGTTCACGCAGACTGTTTGGCGCCTGGGTTAATTTTGAACTCATGATGGCTGATCGACTTGTCAAGCCACGACCTTTGAATGAGCTGATCAAAGCTGGCGAACACATCCTTCTAGTTCAAGCTACACGAGCAACATCTGTTCTCTCATCACCTTTGTCCCTCGGTTCTGGTCTTCTTCGTCTCTACTGCCTCTCAGTTTTGTATTTTTTTACTTGCCATTGACGTAAGTCTTCTGCCGTATCCTCAGAAACTTTCCACTGCCTGTCCTTTTTTTATCTAAAAATTTCTGTGCAGAATGGTCTCGCTAATTTCGGCAAGCTGGTCAAATTAAACCCTCGCATTAATCGACCAACATTTTACCTGCCCTTCCTGTCCTCATTGCTGGTGGCGAATAGTTTGGAAGCGGTACCAAAACGGCATGTGCTGTTATCACCTGTCTAGCACCTGCACAAACAACTTACACCTGCACACCGTATTGCTGGCATTTCAGTTTTTTAAGTAATTTTTTTAAGCTTCGCTAGACGAGAACACTGGGGACTTGTTTGCTTGTTTCCCTAGTAACACTGGATGCTGGTCTGTCGAGGGCTGCAGTGGAACAAGAGTGGTCTGTACTACCTGTCTGCCAGTCTTTTACACATACAGATATGGGTTCTGTGACCTCTTGAAAACTGAATAGCCATCGTGAAAAAGATACCTTGCAGGAAACATAACTCGAAATGAAATTATTGACCAGAGAAGATTGCCAAGGGTGTTGTAGTTGGCCAAGACACTCGAGGAATCTCTCCTGTTGTTGTTAGCACATCATGACATGGTCGAGGCACGGAAACAACTCCTCAGGTCGAAGGAAGATCAGTTCTCTACGGACTTTGAATGTTCATGGTCTGGCAAACTCTTATCACATATCGTGGTTTGACAGAAGACATATCGACAGACAGAAAAGCAGGTAGGCAGATGGTTAGACACAAGTAGAGATGATATAAAGTCACATCTTGTGCAACCTTCAGTGACTCCCTTTGCAGTTTGAATCGAAAACATGACACTCTTGTAATGTCAACTGACTTTAACTGTCTCCCGTTCGATCATGCCGTCGCAGACAACAGCAATGTTTGGCGTAGACATTTGTGAGCAAGCGGCCGGCGAGGGCTTTCCGACGTTCTTCATATTGATACGCGATGCACGTTAAAGGTCACGGATGGGGTCCAATGACACTCCCTGTTGTATGTCATTTTGTCATGTTTCTTTACATTGTTCGGCTGGCTGGAAGTATTGTAAATACCAGACAAAACCTTTAGGGTGTAGGTTTGGGTTGGAATTTGGGTGTGTTCTCAGAAAATTGATGATGATGATAATGATGATGATGATGATGGTCGAAGAGGTATATGCACGCATTTAAGTGAGAGGCTGACATTTGAACTTTAAGATTTGATCTAGAGCTCAATGCTTGTCTACTTTTATCCTCTGATCGATAATCTGGTAATTTCTTTTTAATCGTTGAAAGTTTATTATATATTTCGTTCGAATGTTTTTCTGAGTAATGTTGGGAAAAATTATTTCGAATATTTTAACAGTTTAAATGGATATATAGAACATTTACCAGCCTAGCATTCATAACCTTCTCCGATGTCCCACGCAAGCATACACAAGGACACACACACACCAGTTCCGCTGCAACGACTGCTGGCGGACTTTCGTTACGCATGACCTGACATCAGTAGCAATGCCGTGGGTGAAGGACGTGTCAACCTGCAGGCTGAAACTACGTCACGTCTGCTCTCAAATGCAGAATCACGTGACACTGTTAATGCTAGACTGCGACTATTGCTTGAATATTCAAAATCGAATAGAGCGAAGTCAACGGTCAGTCGGCGTAACGAGAGGTAAGGGGGAAGAGTGATGTGGCAGAGGATGCGACTTATGTCACGTGACCGCTGCAAAGTGGTGATGGAGAGATATTCGGTATTTAAAAAATCGAAACCTAAGACAAGTATCCGGTTGTTGTCTTTTTTAAAGCATGAACTGCAGACAATTCAGTCGGGTGCTAGAGGTACTGGGGATTGAACTCTGCTGTTCCGGTTTGATTGCCAGTTTTGTTGGCGCATGCAGGAAATGGCTGCCCACGTGGACTTTCGCTACATCGCATGCAGAGGGTCGTATCATCGATTTTCTGCGTGGCTACGTGTCCAGCGAGAGGATGACGTCACTACCGGTGTGTGTGGCCAGGTTCCGCCCACAGAGTAATATATCCTTGCAGAAAGATAAAAATGCCAAGTTTCCATGGGATGTCCCGCTGCTGATAAAGAGATCGATGTTGAGGACGTAGAAGTAATGTTTACTCGTTGTAATGTCTCTGTAATGAGCACTGAGACTCACAGCTGCATTAGGACACGCTCTGTTGATGTCAGGTTACAAAGCATGATAAGGAATTAATCGAGGAAGATGAGGGTGGATAAGGTGGATGACTAATGTCAAAGGTTAAAGATGTTTTTGTAGGGCAACACTTTTCATGAGTAGTTTCCTTCACTGTTTGATTGGTATTATCGTCACTTCTTGATTATCACCAGTACTGCGCATGTGTGACGGAGGTGTGTCTTGACTCGAACCTTGATTTCACACTTAATTACACAAGATACACGCCCGAGCGATAGAGAGAGACGAAGGTTGTGAGAGGAGGAGAGAGAGAGATGCGTGGATTTCATGGGAGGGTAAAAAGTATGTGAAAAAGACATTTCACTTGAAGTGTTCAGCCTCAATTCACACTGGCTTCTTTCACTGAGACATTCCCATCAAGTTGTATCGATGGCGATCGATTGATTACTGCTCACAGGGCAAAGGTCAGCAGAAACTACCAAACGCCTGGTTCATCACTCCGTGCTTGGTCTTCTACACCAATAGGTTTCATTCAGAGAAAATAACAGCCACTAGTCCGCATTGCATCATCCAGAGCAGCTGTAATTTGTGGTGAGACGCGGATCGGCTGTTTAAAAACATGTTTACTTTTCTATCTTTGCAAAGTTTGTCTTTCACCCTGTACCTTTAGTCATTCGTCCATCGAGAGGTGGTGGTCGTTGGGGGAAGAACATAGATAGAGACACCAATGACAAGGCCTTAGGACTGTCCACATTCGTAAACCAGTTTTCTTTGGTCACCGTAGCGTCGACTACCTTCCATGGTACCTAAAATAGTCTTTGACAGTGTCGGGTCACATGACCAAACCAAATAGGGTTTCCTGGTGTTCTTGCTTGCTCACCTCGAAGACATTTCCAACGAGTGTTACGATAATTAGGAAAGTAGAGAGGCAGGTATATCTGTCGGGTGCTTGCTTCACAGAGAGGACATAGAGATGAACTCGACTTAGTATATAGGCTACCGACGAGAACTAATATACCTGCTGGGAGCATAAAATTGTAATCCTCTTATCCCCATTTGTATCGTTACACAGGCTTGAGGCCGCATATTGCTGTCAGTCAACTCTTTACTGCTCCGACTTCATTGTCGCCCGATGTCAAGAGTTCACGGCCACATCTCGACCGGCAGAGCATGCTAAAGCATAATGCTAAACGTCAACCGGGAGGGGAAGATACACAGTTGCTGCTCCACACTCCTTTTCTCTTTTCTCTTCTCTCCCCTCCCCTCTCCACCTTCTCACACGGGAGACCTGCGTTTTGACCTGACAGGGAGCTGACAGAAGCTGCCGCTGGCTCACAGAGGCCGAGATAAACCCAGCGTTGATTAGACCTGCAAGTCAGCCTTTGCTTTTGCGACTCCGACGAACATCGTTCATAGTTTCGCTAGCTAACATTGTTCATAGCTTGCCGGAAGTTAACTCTTGGCGAACGACCCTCCCTCCCCTTCGAAGGTTGACGTCATCGTTCTCAGAGCCAGGTGGTTTTGTCGAGGGAGCTGGCCGCTTGTACTGAGGACTGACTTCACTTTCATTGACTTCTGGAGCCCACGAAGGGACTAGGGGAAGAAAAGGTATTTGTTTTCAGAATATTACAAATATTTAATTAATGCGTTGTCAGAAGTTGTGGAGTTTTAACCTGGAACTTGCAGGGATGCTTCTGCTTGTTTCGATCGTCAAGGACCGGACTGGTCAGTATGAGATTGAATTATTGATAACATGGTTGTGGCGGCGGTGATGGTGGTGTGGCGGTTACGGTAACGGGGTTGGTTACCGTTCCCTTTGTTATTCCGAAGTATGAATGCTACGCGCGGAATTTGTAAGCGCAACACCAAACTAGGACACCTTCCCTGAAGCTTCATTCATTCATCGACTATGTGGGTAGTTCTGTTTCATCTAACCGATGTTTAGAGAGGTTCGTTGTCTCTCATTTTTTAAAAGATGTTTGTATGATAAAAAATAAGGATTGCAATAGCACAATACTTGTTGCCGACCTCAGGAGGTCCGGGACAAAAGGAAACGAACTTGTCTGGTCAGGTTCTGAGTCAACCTTTGCACATACCGTTGCAATAAAAAAAAAAAAAATCTCGTTGGCTTTACGCTTGACTGCTTATGCTCTCTGAAATAGGGTTGTTAGCAGAGTGACCAATGTTACCTAGGTCACCCGAACCTCTTCACCTCTTTCACGATGTGTCAGCAGCATCATCATCCCTCGCGCTTGTCTCTCGTTACTAGCTGCACGCGCTGTCAGCACCAGCGCGCCATACTGCAGCGAGGTGCATGGCGAGATTACTGCGCGCCAGAACAACAGGTGTGTTTGTATATTGGAGCTGGCAGTCTTCCCTGATGTTTGTCATGCCTGCCTTCAGCATCGCTGCTGATGATTTCATGTTGATACTGTGTAGTTACAAAGTAACCATTATCAGTCTCGTTCTGTTGTTGTCTATCTCGTATGTGTGTGTGTTTACAGGTGTCGTGGCTCATATAAAAATCACCTGTCACTGTTCGACAATGATCCTGGTTAATAAAGATGTGTGTGTCTCGAGGCAGGAGTAAGCTGATCAAGAAGGATATTTGACAGTACACCCGTTCTCCTGTTCGTGCACGCATCACATAGAAGCCGCAGTCTACCGAGACGATGAAGGAATGGCGAGGACTGGTGTTGATAAGCAACTTGATATTTTCACCGACTATAGTGTGTCAGCACGCAAGGATATTAATGCTCGTGTGTAGACCTGTGAAGGTGTAGGGCGCTCATTCGACTTGCGTACCCCGCCGTCTCCCACGCGTTGACTGCAATATCCGGTTGACCCTGACAGTAATCAACGTAGTTACCCTCCTGTGACCCCATTCCCCACACCAATGCTCCTTCGGCGGTGTGCATGGAGAGTCCCTAACCCTTGAGTAGATGGAGTTTGTTGTTGAGTAGTCACAACGACTATCAGCCCTGCTGACTAGGATTTTCGTTTGTTGTTTTTTTTTAAATATTATTTATTGTTGTACATAAGTATGAAGAAGTTGATGAAGAATACAGACAAAAGTTCACTTTCGTCGCGACTAATCGCATTTCATGTGACGAACTTTAACTAAGCCTGTATTGAGAATTCATTATGAATATCGTCCCTGTTCCCTTACGAAGGGGTACTTCATCAAAAGATAAACAGATTTTTCCAGTATGTTCTCAGGTGAGAGCTTTTCATGGGTTAAATGATAACCACGGAGTATCAGATATCCTTAGTCTGTCGGGTATTGTTAAATGCTTAGCCTTAAGGGATCGAGAGGACAGGAAAGATGAAAGGAGGGAATGTCTAAAAATCTTAAAGGCATAGAAAAGGAAAGAAAAAAAGAAATGACCTGTGTGAGCGTAGTTTAGGGTTGTGTTGTCCCAAATCCGGGTGCATAAAACACCCGTTTCAGATATGCAAATATCTCTCTACAGAAAGAGGTCTCTAAAAACTTGACATCAAGGATGTGGATGGATACAAGGTGTGGGGTCGTATATTAGAAATATATGTTGTCTGTGATAACTTCACGGTCGTTTGACTTTTGTACACATGGTGATGTTCATCAGCTTGCACCACAGAACGAAGATAATGGTGATAATGGGTGCGGTATTTCACTTCAATTGTGGAATTTGTCTCGTTCTGAGCTTAACCCATTAATTTGAAAAAGAGATTATGACATGTTTCGTTCCCTTCCTCTCGCTGTTTCCCGCCTTTTTTTCAAGTCCACCAGCTGTGGTCCCTGATAATATTTCATTAACGACGATTGATCTCTCTTAATAATAATTATGGAAGAATAATTATTTTGTTCTGTCTATTATATTTTATGATTTTGAATTTTTTTCGCCTACTTAATTAGTTTTGATTATGATCAGACGCCAGAAGACAGTTTATCATTGTTACTGTATTTTTAGAGGGAGACAACTCTAAATAATCGAATGGATGACAAGGAATGTCTCTCACTTTTTTTTTTCTTTTTCAGACATGGATGACGGACTGTCGAACGGCATCCCGGGTGACGACTCGGCCGCCATCGGCGCTGTTGATGTCACCAAGCCTGCCGCCGACCCCATGACGATGTCGGGTGTCTTCTCGCGCGACCTAGACCTGGAATACGAGGGCGAGGAGAGTGTGAGCAGCGCCAACCCGCCCTCTAGCGACGCCTTCGTGGGCTGCGGCATGGCGGACAGCTTCATGCTGCAGCAGGACGAGTCGACCGCGTCCAGCGAGCAGCCGGACACCTTCGGAGGCTGCGGCATGACTGATAGCTTCGTGCAGCTGGCCAATGGAAGCAACCTCATGGGTGCAGAGGACGGTAACTTGGCGGAGGAAGGGGTGCTGATCGATTTCGGCCAAACCCCACCCCAGGCTTCTACCTTACTCCCGAGCGCCCGTGTCCACGTGCAGGAGGAAGGCTACAGCCGCAACGGGGATTTCGGGGGTGTGAGTGGCGACGAGGAGGAAGGAGAAGAGGGTGCGGGTGTCCCAGAAGAACGGCTGGTGATTACGGACTACGATCCAGGCCACATCGCGCTGACGGCGGCCTCGACAAACCCTTTTTGTATGGAGGAACCGGAACGACTGGAGACAGTTCCACATCACGCCATGGCTGCTGGGATAGATCTCCTCCTGCAAAACGCGCCACCCCCGTCGGAACCCTTTTCAGCTAGTGAGGAGGAAGAGGAGGAAGAAGAAGAGGAAGAGGATAGCAGCCGTTTCACCGGCGAGCAACCTGCGAGTGACGCGGCGGGACCTGAGCTCGCGAGTCCCGGATGAAATAGAGTCGCGCTTCAGCGATCAGCAACCTGGCGCAGGGTTGATGCGAGAGGAGGGAGAGGTGGGCCACACGGGGGACAGGGAGGAAGAAGGGGGGGACCTGTCGGAGTCGACGGAAGCAAGCGAGCGGGAGGTTGGCGGGATGGAGACAGGGATGGATGGTGGCTCGGAGGTGGCCCCGGCCGACAGTTACAGCGGTGCCGACACCGTGAACCTTCATCATGATCAGGGTGAGACGGAGGGGCTGGCCGTAGGCTCGGCTAGCGAAGCGGACGACGCCTATTCACCTGGGGAGGAATGTGCCGCAGCACCCTCTGCATTACCGAGCATAGAGGCTCAGGCGCCATCCCAGTGTAATCTGGGACAGCAGACGACGCAGCAGTATCGGACGCCGGTACAGGTGTACCCAGCACCGCCGCCGATGCGGTTGCGTCGACCGCAGCCATGGAGCCTGTCCCTGCGGTTGCGGAAACCAAAGGTACTCCAGTCAAGAAAGCGGAACAGAAGGTGCAGGTCAAAGCATCGGCCTCGCCCAAGACCACCAAGCAGCCTGCCGCTAAACAGAAGCCAGCCGCTCCATCCCCACCTAAGTCCCCCAAGAAAACTCCGTCTCAAGCGCCCAAGTCGTCGGTCCCCGTAAAGACCACCGCTCCAACCACACCGGCGGCCAAAGCGCGACCGACCTCCATGGCGGCAACCAGCACTCCCCGTCCTGCTTCCGCCCGAACGCCGAAGAAAGAGGAGACAACTGCAAAGACAGCGCCCGCTCCTCGACCTAAAACTGCTCCTAGTACTCGACCTACGAAAGGTAAGCAACTTTTGTGCCACAATTCTCTAGTGTTGAGGTAATTTGAATGAAGTTAAGTTGTTTCTGGTGCTTTTACGAGGGTTGAACGTGAGATGGCGTGACAAGTAGAACATATTGATTGATATAGCTATTCCGTGGGATTTTGTTTATTTTTTTCACCTGCTTACTTTCTTTATGTGTCACTCGTATGTGCACACAAGCACTGACAAAATATACAAACTCACGCACACAAAAGTCGACACAAAAAGGCGTGAGTAACACCCTCGTCCAACAAACGCGCGCTCGCACACGCACACACACAAGGTAAGTGACCTGATTGTCAAATAATAAAAACCCAACATTACAAACAATACCACCTGTTACATTTAACGATGCAGCTAGGGCAGGTTAACAATGATACCCGTCTACCACGGCACGTGCATTTTTCTGCCTCACCGACTCTTTTGTTCTCATCCGCTTCTCAAGGGAAGCAACTCTTCATACCATCTGTTGATAACATCGAAGCCGCACCTCCACGTTGACGTGACTGACGAGGTATCAATAATATTCAGTACAGCATGCCAGTTAAATACTGATGTCGGATAGCTTTGTTTGAAGTCTTTTTTTTTTACCATTTGAAGTGACGGTTATTTTCAGATGAGTTTTTTATTTTCAGATGCAGCGCACGGAGGGGCTGATCAGGTAAGAGCAATATTTTTCAAGACCTTTATCTCTCTCTCTCACACACACGCACGCTTACACACAATACCTACGACCATTCCTCGCCTTCCATATTCTTTCATCGCTCTTAGTATTTTCATCTTCACTTCCTGAGCTCGGGTCAGAGTGTAGGTGAGTGGTGTTGATCGGCTTCCTTTTTTTCTAGCACACATGAACCAAGGATACTTCCAGTTCGCTTGTGTATAACTTATCCCATTCTTATTCTGCCAGTTATCCAGACGGTAAATTGGTCAAAGTGGTACTTACCTGTGTTGTGTCCATAAACTCGCAAGACTGATAAAGGCAAAGAGCGGGCATGGGTTCGTTTGAGTACTCAGCATTTACCCACGAGCACAGGTGGTCGCTGTCAACAGACTGTAAACTAGTATGAGAATGGGGAAATGAATGACACGTTGCGAGACCATTTGTAATATACACAACAACACAAATTAGAAATGTCAGGTTAGAGATTGATTAACACGGATCATCTTCCTCTTTCTCCCTCTCCTCTCTCTTACACACACACAGAGTCACTCGGTGACCAGAACAAAAGAAGAAGAAAAATTGCTTAATCACAAGTGGAGAGAAAGACTATAATACAGACAATTGACTCTGTATGAAATAAAAAATCTGCAAAGAAATAAAGAGAGAAAGAAGGAAGAAAATATTCTGAACACTCCACATTGGAACTGCGGGCATTACACGACTTGCCGAGACTTGTTTTTAGCGCGCCAAAACTACATAAGGGCTTCCTTCTCTTTTGTGTATCAATATAAACCTATCATTACAGTCGTAAAATAACTAGCAGGTATCGGTTGTACTGCATACCTTGCCTTTTCGTTGTTTGTTAATTCCAGTTTAGGACTTTTGAAAGATTATTGGCGACGGTTTGAAATTGCCAACGTCCTCGAGCAGCGAGTACAAAAAAAAGAAAAAACAAAAAAAGAACCGAACTAACTATCGTGAAGAGAAGGTTATGATGCCAGCACTATATTGTTGTATCGACTGTGACAACACTTTGCTCTGTTCTTGTTCATGTTATACATTATCAGGTTTTTATTGCGACCTAATAGTCTACAAGGATGCACGTGCTCGCGCGCGTCTGCTGTTGCGGTAGAGACCGTATCGATATATCATGATCAGCCGCCCGATCATTGGGAGCACGTGCCTGACATCACACCATCACATCACACCATCACATCACACCTGCAGGAGCGCCGATCTGCGGTTAATGTACCGTAACTGGGGTTTGAAGCTTTTGTGGGTGAGCGCAAACACAAAAATATCTTTTAAAAAATATATCAGGGTATCCTTGTAAGCAACATGCTCAAGGAGATTAATTTAATAAAGATACCAGTGTAAGGTTAGGAGGAGGCTGCTGTAATAATTTTCCTCTTCTGTTATTCACCATCTCCAACACAACCATTTACCAGCACAACATGTTGGGATACTTCTGTGGTCATTATTGGGAGGATAGTTTTTGTCCCGTTTCCATCCACGTATACACACGATGTATGTATGTTTTCTGCTCAGCCATCTGTCCTTCAGAGTGTGTGTTTGTGTGAAAGAAATAGTATTGGGAGCGGAAAGTAAAGGGGTATCATGCGAGGGGAAAGGATATCAACTGGTGAAAGTCAAGTAGAAGCATGTATGCCACAATACACGAGCCTAAACTGGCTTTTATCTCTCTAGATATGTTAGGAACAATTACGGACCCGGAGGCGCTAGACGAGCACCTTTTGTTTTGTTTTTTTTAATTTTTTTTTTCCTCAACGGCACTCGTTTGTCACTGTGGATTTGTGAAAGAATCGGAAACTAATGAAAAAAATCCATTTCAAGAAATATTTTTTTCTGAGTGCTAGTTGGCGTTTGACTGTTACCTTAATACGGGTATTTTATCCCTTGTCAATGGTAAAACGTAGAGAATGGGACCCCTGGTAACGAGACAACTTCTCAAAGCCTTGTTTATTCAGTTTGGCGCTTGTGGGCAGTTCTCTCGGTTTAGCTTGCTGGTCGTTACTTCACTGACGTGGCACAGAACCAGACTAGGACCAGTTTTTACTCCCTCCTTGCCTTATGGCTGTAAAGAGGAGACTCAACATAGGGCATCTAGTTAAAAAAAAAATGCTTAGGTTTTCGTCTTCGAGGTTTTGTGTGTGCCGATGTAAATCTGTATTCTCTAGTGTCAGCTTGCGCGTGTGTCTGTAGCCATACATCGAATGGACACTCTTCCCAATTCACCCCTCCCCCACTTGCCCCCTTTCTGTCTTCTTTCTCCCACACGGCACGACCGTTATTATTTTTAGCACATGGACAATATCGTCTCTTGTTTGGCAGCAGTAGTTAACAGCCTTGTTTGGCTGAAAATATCACATCGATCTAGGAGCCAATGGAATTGTTTTCTTTCCTTCCACTCCCCAGCTAAAGCAAAGGGTTGCAAGGGTTTGTCTCAAGTGACTAAACACCGGTCTCACCTTCCCTTCCCTCCCCTCCCCACCCCCAACTCTCATCTCCCAAACTCTCTTTCCTCCGGTTTGCACGCGAGCCTTTCGCTGCTCCTCCCCTCACCAGCCATAGGTGACCCAGGTGGCAAGGCAGGGTTAATAAAAGCAAACCGCCTTGTGTCATCTACACAAAACTCGCCTTCAAGTAGTCTTTGGAGGAAGACCTCTTCTCTGAAACACCAGCTTCGACTATACCTAGCTTCAGTCGAACTCGTCACATGATGAGTACACAGGTGCGTGCGGTTCTTCCATTTTGGACATTAGAAGACTTATGACCTTTCTTCATCTAATCACCTTAACACCCTCAGCCCCATGAGTTTATTTTAGGTTTCTGTTTTGACTTTTGTGTATTACTCACTTATGTAGTTTTTTTAATATAAATATATATGGTTGCTGAACTCAGCGTCCTGCTTAGTGAGCCGAGACGAAGTTCTTAGATGGGTTATTTAGGGACTTGCCGCTGTAACTGTGTTGTGTTAGTTTTTAACGAATATTTTTTTAAAGCATGACAACCTAAAGTAATGGACTGTTGTTGTTTGTCGATGTGGCTTTTTTCTTTCTAGATATAAATGTTTATTGGTCCTAGGCGAAACTATTGGTCATTGAAAACTTGCCAAGCTATCGAATAACTGTTCTTAACATGGAACAAACTGGTGGCCACTGCTGCGTTTAGTTTTGATTAGGTTTTTGGGGGTCTTGTTTTTTCAGTATTCCAGCCAAAATCAGTTGTATTCAAGTTAAATTTGTGTAAAACCGGGAGTTATGCAGATCCCTTAACTTGATTCATGAGAACTGAGTGAACTGACTGAAAACCGCAAGTGATGCCATAATGCGCTGTTCTTTTTTTATATTTTATCTATTTTTAAGGAAGTGGTGAGACTAATGTCGATATAGTGGTTTTCTGCTACATTGTCATGGGACTGTAGTGAATGTGCATCTTAAAGGGTTGCTTTACCTATGCTCAATACCTTTATTTCTAGCAAGACTCTATCTAGCCAGTGATGTGTTTATTTGCTTATCCGTGGGCCTCAAACGTTCCAATATGTCTTATATCCTCTGTTTTGTGTGGACAACGAACTCAAAGCCTGACATTTAGGAAGCTGTTTGAAGACCAGATCCGTTGTCTTTCTTGTTGGTAGAGCGGACGGGACTGCAGAAAGTATTGTGGTGTTTCGTCCGCTTTTATACACGTGCATAGAGTCGAGATTTTCATGGCAGTATTATAGGGGTGATACCCCTTTTTACTTCCATCAAATTCTGGTATTTTGATCCGTGTCTGTCACCTAACGACCAAAAATTCCTAGGGTCCCGACAACCACACAAAGGAGGGAAAAAAGTCTTAAAACTTTTTTTGTAGTTCTCTTGTACCACATCAAAACTCGTTCTATCACGCTGCATTGTTAAAGAAAGTGCGATGTCAAGCCAGTTCCGTCCTTTTACCGATGATGACTAGCTGCACTGGTGATTCTAGCACACTTTCCATTAGCGGAGCTCTTTATGGCTGATTAACGGCGCGGAATAGTACTCGTAGAGAGACGGATGTTTAGTTCGATCTGTCGGTATGCATGAGGAGACCGTTGGAGTTTACCTTCTGTTACGGTGACGCGAAGAACAGTCGCATGAATAGGCATGTTCGGCTTCAAAGAAATTCCTCAAGGAGTAGGTGAGGTAAACAGAGAATCACACAAACAGGATTGATAGATGCATACAGTTTCGCCTGTCGTTTGTTATATATTTTTATTTGCATCAAATTCTGGTGTTTGGGGCCCTTGTGGTGGTGAATGTGTCGCAAAACTGCGTACCGATGGAAGAATTTCACGATAAAACTTCTTAATGGAGTAAAACTTATTGACAAAAGTTTTTGAACCAGGTAACCTAGAACGATAGTCATTTTTTCATTGTTATCTGTGCTCGTAAGTGTGTTCTATCGATGTTTGATAGGACATCAGAAGACTTTAGGAAAGTGGTTTGCTTTTTTTTTTGACATATCGACTGCACTGTATAGAACGACCACCCCGTGTGAGAGAAAGGGAGAGAGTTTCTTAAAAGCAGAACGTGGTATTTTTAAAACAAAGAAACAGACAAAACAAATACATTGTAGTGTCCCGTTATAAATCAGCAAGTAGAACGACCATGAAGCTTTTATGCAGGGAGGCGGGCCATAGAGGGAATGGAAAGTCAGGTCTGGACACGAGCTCACATTCATACCAGTGAACTACTACTTCGCGCTGCGGGCTCCGTCTGACAGAAAAGATTGAGTAGACAGCGATGCATTGGCGGCAGTTTAATTTTCCTCCACACCCTCCATTGCAGTTTTTTTTTTAAAGTCCCGCCCTGAAGCTGTAGAGACGAGTTCTGCTCAAAGTGTAACCGCCGATCAACACGTTACGCTCCATTTGTCACTGTCTTTCCTATTCAACCATCACAACCTTACATTAGATGGGCGTGATAGTGCTTTCTCTTTCTTTCTCATTCGTGTGTGTGTGTGCCGGAGTTGGGAAAGGTTTTCAGTGTTTGTTCATCACGAACACAGAATGCTTTGAGTATGTAAACAGGATCCGGAGTCACAGGTGGCATTCTGGACTCGAGTCTTCTTGTTGCTCAGATTTCAGGTAATAACTTCTTGAAATGAAAGGAGAGCAAGATTTCAAAGCATTTGTGATCGAAGAGAAAAGGAACATCGCAAGTAAAACTCATTTCTAGGATCGTGAACACAGACTTTCCTTCAAGTCACAAGATGCTTGTTTTCTCTTTGGGGCTGAATAAGCTGTCAGATGTCAGGTGTAATAATAGGATAGGCCCCAACATTCTACTGCCGCACATTGTTTGTATATAGTTCGCAGGCTGGAGTACCATTCTCATCAGGACTCGCTTTACAACTGTCTAGCTTCACAGAACCTGGCTGTAGATGTTTGCATTGCTTTTGTACTTTCCAGGCAACCAGGCCTCGCCTGCTGTTCTGTCTGGTAATTGACTCTGTCGCCTATTTCCCTCAAGAGAAATGCTTGTAATAACAAGAAGAAAGTCGACTGCACACAGTTCTGACAGCAAATCAATGTTTCGCCTATTTCTGTATAGGAGGTCGTCTAGGAGTTGCTTCTTACCCTATTTGTTTCAACCCAAACTATGATAATTGTCATGATGTTTATTCCTACTTGTCAGGGATGCTGTCGCCACTTTGTGTGATGGAGTCAGTGTAAGCAGCTGAGGTCCACGCTTATCAGAAAACACTTTTAATTATGTTGGTGACAAAATACTACAAACATCAGGACTTTATAGTTTTTTTCTCCGTTTGCTGTAAACGTAGTTTCTTAGATGTCAGAGGAATAAAGTCCTTGTGGCGGAGGGATACTTATACTTTCGTTGCTAAGGCTACAGCCAATGGGAACCGATGATAGAAGTTGCCATTGCCGCAAAATGACGCGGTTCGTCTGATACTTTGGAAAATTCGAAAATGTCAACGTTTGAATGGTTATACTTTAGGTCCTCTGTTCCTTTTTCGTAATATTAATTTGCGTCTCTTTCTTCTGCTTTAAATCATCGGGTGTTCAGGAATTTATCGCTTTACAAAGCAGCGATCCTGTGAATCGTCTCGACCGCCATACTTTTCGTCTTTTTTTTGATTCAGTCTTAAAAACTATATACAAAATATGATGGTAACCATACAAATGCCAGCTTTATAAAGACAAAATAAAGGGAAAACTATAATAAAGTGAAGGTCAATGAACAACGGAAACAAATAGAGTATCTAAAACTAAAAAGTCTAGAATGTAGGCAGTGTAAGGGTTTGGCAACCACTACAGTACACCACCACTGCGAACTTAGTAGGCCTCTTGGACACCAACAGCAAGTGACCACAACATGAAAAGAGAGCAACAGTAAACAACACCTGCAGCATCAGGGAGCAGCAACACCTCCCACATCCATCCCAACCCCTTTCTTTCCTTGCCCCTTCCATTCTCCTCCATATTCTCCCAGATCCACATCCCCTAACAATGTGCAAATTCACTTTGGGGTAGAAGCACTTTTCCTTTCCAAAAACATCATCAACAAAAGTCTACCCCATGATACCTTGCATTGTGAGGTCACAGACTTGAGGTTTGGAAATGTCAGGGGTGGAGGGAATTAGTCTTGCCTTTGGCACATCAGATTTTCCCTAAAGCAATAGGTCACTTGATCACCATGAGACTGCATAACCTTTATTGTTTCAAGTCAAAAACTTCTTTATGAATCTTTCTCTACTACTGCATTTAAATGATGTTACTACCTCTTAAATTCCAGGCTTCAAAGAAACCGAATGGTGCTTCAAGCCAGAGTGCTGCTGATAAGAAAACGCCATCTGCAGCAACTGCTCAACGTACACCATCATACAAGTCCACACCCTGTAAGCCTTCGAGTCTATACATGTATTAAGAAACTAATGTTTTTAACAGATTTTGCAAAGTATGCATCTTGCTTCTAAAGTTGCATGGCAGTAAAAAAAAAAAAAAAAAAAAAACAAACAGGTTTTAAGATGACCCTGGCATAGACATTGCAATTTTTAATTCAGGAGCCCAAAGTTTGCATTTAGGACATTCAGTGCAGCTTAACAATAAATTTTCAATGGGTCCTACAGTCTGAAAGGTAATTGCTTGGAGAAGATAAACCAGAGATGTGAGAGCATTTAGGTGTCTTGCTATGTTGTAGACATCTGGTTCCTCCAGTTTTATGCTCTTTGTTCACAGGGTCACTCCTTAGGATTTGACACTTGCATGCTTGACTCTTCTTAGGTTGCATATGTGCCTTTATTTTTAAGAAATATTTTTTTGTGCTATTTTCTGAGCTTTCTGTGATTTTTGATGGAAGATTTATAGTATACAAAAGGATTTGTATTTATGCTCAGTCTGGAAAAAAGGGAAGATTATCAGATGCTTAAACTGAGAGCATGCTTATTTAAATGACAGCTATAAATAACAGTTACATAAAAAATCTTAGACATTGCACCAAGGCTGCTTCATATGAACGTTTTTGTGTGCACACACACACACACACAATTTTTTTTTCTTTAGAAGTGGTAATACTACCAGCTGTAATTGTATACAGTATAATTCAGTTAAACATTGATATACACTAGACCTTACAGCTTGATTTTTTTTTTGTTTGTTTGTTTGCAGCAAAGACATTACCAGCTGCGTCTACAACTGCCACCTCAACTACCACCGCCACCAAGCCTGCTGCATCCAAAGCTGCAGGTTCAGTATCCCCCGCATCTTCTGCTTCAGGTTCAGCCAGCTCCCCTCGCAAGGTTGAAGCAAAGTCGAAGATTGGATCTCTAGACAACACTACCCATACCCCAAGTGGAGGAAATGTAACTTGCTAAAAAAAATACATTTACAACAATGACATTAATATCAACCTACAGAATGTTTTATTTTCATACTCATTAACAAAAATACATATATGGCAGGTCTGAATTTTAGTATGTCATCCAGTGAACGACCTTTCAAATTTATCTAAATAAATATTTTAAAAAAACAGTATTTTCCAAAATCTTTAGTTGCACACTTTTGTCACACAGCATGATAACCAAACCAGGTCACACTGTCTGTGCTGACCAACATTAAAAATACTAAAAGGGACATGCTATGATACACAAAACACACTCAGCTACTAAACCACAGACTGAACAATACATGGGTAATGAAAAGTGACGTAAAAAGTACAAAAGACTAATTTGACTGATAAAGTATGACGTGAAAATGAATTGCATTGATGCAAAATGGCTTAAAAATTACTTAAACTACTTAATACTTAAAAAAATTATATATTTATAAAATAATTTTAATTAATTAGACAATGATGTTTGGCATTTTTATTAATATGCAACCTTTTTTTTTAGTACTTGCAAGTGCTTTGAAAAGTCCCAAATGTTAGTCATTACTTGTGCTTAATATTTGTGATTTAGATTTAATTACTTCACGCTTGCACTTCAGGTGAAGATCGTGTCAAAGAAGGTGGATGTTTCTACTGTGCAGAGCAAAATTGGGTCAAAGGACAACATGGATCACAAGCCTGGTAAGCTCCTGACCAGATGTTCTCACCTTTTCCATCACAGCTGGATGTGATGTCCATCCAGTAGTACTGGAAAATAAATATAAATAAATAGCAGATTTGTATAGCTTTTTCCAACATCAGCCATACTCAAAGCGATTTACATATTGACATGCAAGCACATATTAATTTATAAATATAATAATAAATAATATAATATTAATTAATACATCATGTCAATAAAAGTAGAAAAATGTTATATAGGTGCCATGGAACAGGCATTTCCCCTTTCTTTAGTGATCCAACCTGATTGGATCATGAACTTGTATTACTGGACTGCTGGCAGACGATTTTTTCCAGTTAACTACTAAAACAAGGCAGGCATGTACAAAGCTTCAGGTTTAGTCACATTCGTTGCTAACACTCACTGAGACTAACAGCAGAGAACTTCTTAAGAGGCTAAGCATTGGTCTCAGCAGACAGACAGCAATCCACCTATACACATCCATGATAGGATCCAATAGGCCCTGCAGGAAGAGGGGTGCAACTTGCAAAAACTAGGCAACAGATGGATATGGAAGATGTTCTACTGACATCAGAGACATAAAACTTGCCGACAATAGCATACTCCTTTAGTTTGTCATTGCATGAGGTGTTCTGTCTTCATGAATGCAAATAAATTTTTGAAAGGCTCACACAGGTATCTGGTGGTAATGTCACTGCTTTAAATAATAAAATGTTGCTCTGAATTATATACTGACTTTCCTAACCTCGGCTTCTTGTATACCTATGCTAAGAGAAATTCTGTTTTCACACTGTCTTTGGGCAGGTTGATATGTCTCAAGTGATAATTATTGCAGTCTCTGTGACCCTGTCTTGACCATGAGCATACAAAATGTGTCTGTAATTTACTTTGTGTTTGAGCGGGGTGTCTGTCATATATGAAGATGGGTACATGGTTGTTGGTGATTCAATCTGTATATTATTTATGTAAAGTGCTCTGAGCAAATCATTGGAAAAGGGCTACATAAATCCTCATTTTTATTAATCACAGCACAAGTATTTACACACTTGATTTTGTTTAGAAAGTATTTTTTTAGCTTTTCTGAGTATAAAATGTTTTGAGTGCGCAAATTCTTCAAGGGCAGTGATGTTCATATTCCTGATGCTGATGTGTAAATGCAAATGCAGATTTCTTGTCATTCTTGTCTAAAATACCATAAACAATCGTAAATATCTTTCAGGCATCATGAAATAGTGGCTGTCAGCATGTAGTATTATTTATGTACAACATTTTACAGGAGGAGGCGTAGTCAAAATCGAGACCAAGAAGGTCAAGGTTGAAGGAGTGAAGTCCAAGATTGGCTCCCTTGACAATGCTAAGCATACTCCAGGCGGAGGGGATAAAAAGGTAAATTTCAATTCAGAAATCAGCATTAAGCATGAATCCGATCACCTAGATTATGCTTAGAATAAATACTAAACAATGTTAGTTTTATGAGCTAAAGTGCAGTTTTCTTATTAACAGTCTCAAGCTGTAGTCATGGTGAGTGATTAGAGTGTACAAACCATGAGCAATGAAAGCTGTAAAACGCTTGCAAAGGTTATTATTATTATTTTTTCCTTTTAGCTCATTACCACATCTATTGATGACATAGTTATACTTTCTCTTTTATGATTAACCTCAGGGTCATTAACTGGCTTCATACCTATATTGCTTTTGTATAGCTGCTTTGATTTCTCATTCACCAACTAGTTCTTGTTATATTGTTTATAGAATGATAAATTTTATAGAAATACAAATTAAAAAATTTGTGTGCACCTCCTTAGTATCCTTTGAACATTGTCACTTTGTAGACATCCTGTAGTAGCTGGATGGAGTTATCTCACTTTCCCTAGTAGATTTTATCACGTCATAAAAATTGTTGATATTTTAGGTTCTAAATGTATAATTTATATTAAAAAACGTGCATGTTTGTCTTTATATCATTTGTTGTTCAGCTGTCACTTTTTTTCTTGTGTGTGTTATTATTATTTATATCATAAAAGAAATGTACCTTATTTATGATGTTAAGAGCCCCATCAGAACAAGGTGGTGCAGTGGTAAACATTTTTCATCAGGTCATTGAGAATTGTGGGTCATAGGTTTGGATCTTGCCCTCTGTCTATATAATTTGTCTCTCTGGGCATAGTACCTGTTCCCTTTGTTGGACTAGCACACTGTAGTAGTAGAATCCATGTAAAGCAATTGGCATCTGATTGCAATGGCCCAGTCATATTTAATGTTGTCTGTGTTGTGTAATTTTTCTGTAGTTTATTGTGCCAGCACTTTGTGCATGGCCCACCTATAGAGAATGAGCATCTGTTTAGTCTCCTCTGAAAAAGTGAAATTTTATCTTCATTCGTAGAGTTGCTATTTGCTTCTGTACTCATTGGTGTGTCTGGTTATCATTATGTAGATGTATTCTTGTGCTGCTGCCCTTTCCAATTGAGTTTCATGGCATAGAATATTTAATCGTCATGACCCTCTTCCATAGCCTGGTGTTAATATGGCCCAAAATGTTAATGTTGTGTTTGCATTTATACCAAGGTTTCTTAGAAAAAATGTTCACTGGCAGTGTATTGCAGCTTTGTGAAAGTTCTTCCCATCTTCCCCTATTTTGGGTTGAGACAAGTCTTACCTGTCTTCACTTTCCTTGCTAACATGTCTATACATTTTTCTTTTCCAAGATTTTGAAACTTGTGCCATTCTTGAATTGGTCGTACCAGGCCATATGTTGCATGAGTTTTTTTAACAAAGCAGTCTGCTAGTCATTGTCAGTTCACTGGAGAAATATGCAAACTAGATGCTATTTCTGTGAAAATTTGAGTCAGTTCAAAGTACATGTCAAGAGCTGAGATCATGAAAAAAGACTTGTGATCAACCATCTACACCAAGCAGTTTTGTCAGTGATAAATTTTGGGAACAATCTGCTGCCCAGCTGAGCCTGCTCTTGTGTTTGTTCATTTCACTTGCTGACAGCTGCTTGCATTTCTTTTCGCTGCCTATGTGCTCACGCTGCGCGACAGATAGAGATTAAGAAGCTGGAGTGGAATGTGTCCTCAAGGGTTGGCTCGCTAGACAATGCCCACCATGTACCCGGCGGAGGGGACAAAAAGGTAACAGAGCTATCGGTTAATCTACATCTGGTGTAGAAAAGGCTTTTTGCTTTGTTTGGCATCAGATAGGTGTGCTGAATGCCTGCACACAAACCTGGGTTCTTCTTCATCACGAAAATATTAGTATAGAAGGCATTTAATATAGACAAACAAGTAGATTGCCTCTGAAGCCTATGCATTAACCCTTCATTCACTTTTACGGATGATGGGCATTGGGTTCTGGGAGAGTACAGGAGGTGATGTAAAATGTCTTTCAAATGTAGAACTAATGGACTAATGAGAATCATAAACAGCATAAAATTGTGCCTTTAAAATCATTTTCACATTTTATATACAAGTATAGCAGCACACGAACATTTGTGTGCCAGACAGTTATTCTTCCGATGCCCACACAATTTATTATGATTTATACAGTTAGCTTCATAAAGGTACTTTTATGTTATTCTTCTTTGTGGCCATGATGGCACCATTTTCCTTATTTGTATTTCTTTGTTTATTTATTTTGACTCTTCCAGATCGAGAACAAGAAGCTAGACTGGAAAGCACAGCCTAAGATTGGATCAATGGACAATGCTAAACACACGCCTGGAGGTGGTGACAAGAAAGTGAGTTGTACACATGAAACAGCATGTTTTGTGCTCCACTTAATTTTGATTCTTGTCGAAGCAGTGGTGTGCAGCACATTGTGACAGTCATATATATATATTTTGGTCATTGGCAGATGCAGCACAGTGTCGGAGTTTTATGTCATGGACAGTGCCAGCTTTATATGTCATTACTTGAGTGATGGATTGCTAGTGCTAATTTTTTTGGTGTTTGAAGTTCTTCTAGAGCTTGCTCGAAGCTGTTTCGAAAATGTTTACAAATCCTTTCCCTGTGCAAAAGCAATCAGTGGAAGGGCTATAATTTTCTCAAAAATTAGTTGTCTCCCCTGCCACTAAAGAAATTTTCTCTGGCAACTTACCTTTCATAAAAGTGTTGATGAATGCTTGAAGCTAAAACATGCATGATTCTTGGCATACTTGTTATATTTCTTTTTAATTTGCTAAGCGCTTTCCACAGCTTCAGTGTCAGCATGCAAAGCTTGATTTTGATTTAAATATTTTAGTTGGACAGGAAAGAAGTGGGGGGAGGGAGATGAGTTGCTTAATGAAAAAACAAAGTAAACAGAATCTTTGAGATTAGTTTATAGTTGCATTGTAAATCAAATAAAAACATAGAAAATGTGATATATCAGTATTTTTAAAAAGGTATTTTTAATTGCCATTGTATATTTTGACCAAGAGGAGTCTCTAATTAAGACAGGAGAAATTCCAGAGGGATCTTGGATTTTCGTCATGTTTTATTCATCATGAATAACTAGTTACTGGAGTTTATATTATACTGTAAAACATTTTTAAAGTAATTTAAATCCTTTTTTTTAACTTTAAATCGAGGGAAACTATTTTATTGTGCTAGGCAGTAGAGTATAATGGGCTCTATCTCAGATGAGTTAATATTTCAAGCATGAATTTTATTTTTAATACATTCTATTTAATCTTATGAGTAGAATAATGCACCACACATAGTACAGCACATGTTTGCATTCTATTTCTCTCTCACACTCACTCACACTTACACAGAGACGGACTTTGTGATAGGTGAAAAGGAGACTGAGAGGTATAAAGCCTAAAATATTTCCTTTTTTTTCAGTTGCTCCTAACAACTGTGTAACGATGACATTTGGTTAAAGATTTGGTAGACTTTGTTTCTAACAGCGTTTTCTGTGTTGTAACAGCATGCAGCTTTTGCTTGAGTTGACTGACATTTCTTGCCAGATCGAAACCCGTAAAATCGATTGGAGCGTGCAGTCCAAAGTTGGCTCCCTTGAAAATGCCGGCCATTCGCCAGGTGGTGGAGATAAAAAGGTAATCGGAGAGATCATGGTTGTTTCAGGTAGTAAACATAAACTGGATATAAATTCAAATTATTAGGCTCGTTGACTTTAGGTTGTGTTTACCCAAATCCGATGAGGCCTGCAGAGCGCTTACCTATGTTCAGCAGGAGCCTTTATGATGTAGATGCAGACTCTGTACACTACAAACCACATGGTTTGACTGGATGCATGATGAATGCTGATCCTGCACTCCACTTTCACACCCATTTCTTATCCTTGCACAGCGTATATGCTGCTAAGCATGCCACTAATCCGTTCTTTTTTGAGAAATTATTAATTCTCAAAAAGAAACTTGCAAGAACTCTTCTGCATTCCTTCCTGGAGCATTCTATTTTGCTTGACCATTTTCTGACTTAAGACACAAGATACGTAGAAGTTTCTTATAAAACGACAAAAAATTGTCGTTAGGTTGTCAAGGCACTTTTTAACTAGACATGTCGAATATGTGAGTACAATTGGCAGATATTTTGAATAAAAGTCACATGAAAATTTTCAGCCGTAGTCATATATTTGACGTAGGAATCCGGATAAAAATGTACTTAGAGAGTAAGATTGAATAATGGAACTAAAAGACACCTTGTATTTCTGAGGGAAGATTAGTAAATATCATATAAAATAAAATGAACAAAATAAATAACGTAATTAAATAACTCAAACATGGTCTATGTAACAATGTGATGTTATACACTCTGCCACTCGTAGTTTAATCTCTAGCCACTTTGGAGGATTGAACTGAACTGGGATATGCATGACATAAAATACCCTGGTGCAGAGTTTAGACGTTACGTCGAACTGGTAACCGTGGTAATACATCCGTTCTTTCGATTACCGTTACCCGTAATTCGCTGAAGGAATACGGATTGCCTTCGCAGTGGGTGACCTACACCCGGTTACAAGCAGATGTCGACAGGAACCGTTGGCAATATTTTTGTTGATTGGCTCGTGTCGATTTGTTCTGACAAGCCTATACGGAATTAGGCCGTACCTTACACGCTGTATTAACTTGCGCGTTCACGCGCACACAGTTTTAATTTTTGTTGTTCGCTTTTCTTTTCTACTCTTTCTTTCTCATTCGTTTGTCTTATCTTTCTATCTTCCCTTCATTCTTTAATACAATCTTAGGTACACTTGCACCTCGCATCAGGTGTCTCTTAACTTCACTAAACGACTCGACTATGCGCGTCATGTCTGGTAACTTGGTAAGTATTAAAAAAAAGATAATATACAATAAACATTTCTTTTTTCCACGTAATTAAAAGTTGCAATGATGATTCTAAAAAAAGAAAGAAAGCAAAAAAAAAAACCGCCCATGGATAAAAAAACAAACAAACAAAAAAACCCTCGCCATTGTATATAAACAAAAACGCGAAAACAAAAACAACGAGAAACAAAGCGGAAAAAATAATGAGACGGTAGACATTCTGCAGACTTCGTCGTCTAGGTTTTGTAGACCAGTCGACATGGGCTTACGAGAGAGAGTCGAGTGCGCAAAGTTCCCTTCACCTTGGCGGTACTCGGGAAGGGTTTTTTTTTTTTAAACACCTTGTAACACCGCCCGGCACGGACACACCCTATCTTATCCTCATATGCGATTACGCCAGGTAGGTATTCAGAAATATAAAGTACTGGCACTTTTATAGCACAGGCCTTGATAGCTTCGGTGCGGTTGTGTCGGTTGTAAAACTGAGAAATAGACGGAGTGGCCTGCGTTCACGTCTGGTCTTTTTCTCCCCCTTTCCCGTTGACAATGACCATCTCGTACGTTAAAACAGAAATTTGCTAACGATTTTCGTCTGACAAGTTTTATATATATTTCCTTGCCACAGCCATTCTACTTTTTTTACTTTTGTAAATCTTTTGCATAGGTCTCCGACAGTTAAATAGAATGTATTTACATCTTTGGATGCCAGCTTGCAACAGCACCTCGTCGATCTGCCGGAGTCCTCGTATGTAGTGTTTTGCAGGTGGGGGCAACAACTCTTCGTGTGACCGTGCGAGCACGTTTAACTCCCTTTCACTCTTTATATTCGTCTGGAAAACAATTTCAAATCAACACGATGTCCTTGGTTCTACGAGTTTGACAATCCTCGAGTTTGTGACTGCTGGTTTTCGTTAAAATAAGATTTATTCTGAAAGTAGTGGTGTGTACGTCATAAACCAGACAGTAGAATAATTGTCTGCCTGTAATTATGTGAAGCAGCTACATGCATTGGGCAATCAATAATATATGTTACCTTTTTATGTACTGTAACATAGTCATTTTTGTGCCTTATGCTGCTATTAATACCCTGGTGTTATCTTGTGGTATGCATGTTCCTCGCTTTACAACCTCTATTTCCTATAATAATAGCTTTTTTAGTTTTTTTCATGTCACCATAAGAGGGCTTTCACACTAGTTTCCAAACTAAGTCACATGCCAAGCTTTTATTGTAGCTCTTTGCTCAGCAATCACAGACTTGATTTGATGAACTGCTACGGTTGAGGGAAAGCTTTGAACAGGGGAATGTTGTGTTTTGCTTTTGATCTTGAGTTGACGGGGATTTAGAAGACATTTGAATTGCTTCCCTGTGCTAGAGGGGCTGGTAGAGAGACCTGTTGTCGCTTTGCTGCTTGACAGACTTATTAATGGCATGTTCGCTACGCATGGCCATGTTTGCCCAGATTGAGACCCGTAAGACAGAGTGGAAAGCCCAAGCCAGAATCGGCTCCCTCAACAATGCGCCTCAGAGCCCCAGGGGAGAAAACAAAAAGGTAACCATGGTAATCAGCTAGGTCCTGGAAGGTTTTCAGTGTGTGTGTTTTTTTGGTTATTTTTTTTAACAAGGATGCTGACGGCATGCGCTGTTAGTAGTTGTGTATTTTACGTTTCTTGTTCTGTTTTATATTGGTGTCTATATACATATATACAAGCAAGTATGTTACTCAAGAAGTGTCTAATATTTGTGTTATGTTAAATTTTATATATTGGTAGTCGTGTTCAATATTTTGTTACACAAATTTCTTATTTCAGTACGTCTGTTTTAATGTTCGATCTTGTCTGCTTTGCTAGGCCAGACATATATTGCTGGCGTTGCTGAGACATGTACGATTTAAACTGTATGTTACAATTATATATTAATGTGTCATATCTACTGTCTTAAATCACTAACCGTATGGTGTCCAAGTATAGTTTAAGAACTGATATATCATGTGACTAGATATAACATGATAACTAAAGTATCTGACTTGCGTAGACGCAGCTCTTAGATTTACAGTATCAGGTTGAATTAATGTAGTGCAATATTTAACCCGCTGAGCTGATGTTCAAAATGTTGCTTTCCCATATTTCCAAGGTCAGAAATAATTTCCCTCTTTAAAGCTTTATTCGGCTCGTTCTCGGATTATGTCAAATGATATTTTCTGCGATTGTGAGCTTTTTAAATATTGTTAATTTTTAATATTTAAAAATGGTGGTTGTAAGGGCGTATTGTGCATTACATTATTCATATGCTGCACGTCGCAAGACTAATGTGTTGTCTGATACACTCTAATCAGAATGTCTGTGTTGTTTGAAACTGGTTTAAAAAATTTACTCGTATGAAAAGACCAGTAATGTAAAAGTGCCGCAGACGCAATTTAAACAATAGCAAGTCAAACGTGCTACAAATCTGGCATGCTTGTTTATGTGAACAGATATATGCTTATAGTACATCAAAAACAGAAAAGACCAGCGAATTTTGTGTCAAAAGAGGTCATGTTTATGTTGTGTCAGATGTGTGAGTGCATGTCATGGCGGTCTCCGAAACGTATGTTGATGATTCGCCAGTTCTTGATATCATTCTTCAGATGCTGTACATGTTTGATGCGGCATAGAAAGACTTGATGATAATGCATGGATAGTGTATTAAGCCCAGGATAAAGGGATGTTGGGAGGGAAATAGAGAAACAGTCAAGGGTTATAAGAGATCAGGAGATAGTTCAGTTTTGCAGGATGTGATAAATGAAGTGAACATTTACCATCGTGAACTTAATGTTGACAACAATGTCTCCATAAACAGGATATTGCTAAACAACAATAATTTTTTTATTCGAAAAAGTTGAGTCATTTGTGGGATTTTTTTTATTGCTGCTGCCATGTACTTTCTGATACTATGAGCAAACAAACGCATCTGTATCTTAGTTTTTTTAATGCAAAAATTATGACACAATAAGAAGTGAGCTGACTGTAGTGTTGCGAAAATTATGCTACATCTGGAAAATGGACTTATCTGCAGGGTGACAAATCGGCATCAGAGGATGGGTCCGTCAACAGCGCCTCACACACACCTGGCGACGAAGCCAAAGAGGTGAGTATTATGCGATAAACGTTTGCTCCTTTTCTTGCCATCTTACTGAAATAAATGGCCAAAGTCTAACCTTTTTGTGCCGGTTAACTAGGTAAAGCTAATTACGAGATACTGTTTCCCAAATTCCCGATGAATAACTCCCCCCACCTCCAACCTGAACCCACCCCTACTTTCCGTTCTCCAGATACATGCCTCCAAACGTCACCATGCGCAGAAGCTCGTCACACTACGGGTATATGCCTACTCAACATATAATCCCACCTCTCCCATTGGCTGAAACCTTGACCCCATGTTTCCATGTTGACTTTTTTCTGTTTGTGATGTTTTTATGCTTGTCTTGGTGACGCGGTGGTGGTGGCCTGTCGCATTACCCTTTGTCCATACTGTATGATGCTCGCCAGTGTGAAGGCTTTTGTGTTTTTCATATGTTTGACAGCTGATGCCAACGCTTGCTGCCACCGCGGTAGGGGCTGGGGGGAAATCGGTATTTGTCTTATCGCTTGAGATACTCTTGCCAAGCATTTCCATTTTTCCTTCTCCCGACGTTCTAACTCCCTGTTTCTATCTCGTGAATGTTGCTGATTTGTTGAAGCTCACTACCTACCGTGGCTTTACTTAATTTTTATTCGCTCGGATCGAAAGCGCAGTCAGGCTTTCGTCTTTGTGCACAGTTCGCGAGAACCCGGAAACAAAATTGTTTGATTGATGAACCTCTGATAGCTGACTGAAATTCACTTTAACAACATTAGCAACGAAAGATAGCAGTTTGAAATCAACGCACACTAAACTGGACTGAGGGTGCTGGGACCTGCAACATGAGCGATGCTGTTGTCATGATATGGGAAAGAGCGCAACAGGACAACGACAGCAACTTTGATAATAAAGACGTGGGAATGGTGTCATGGTATCTGGTGTGGATGCCAGACTTGCAGCAGAGCACTAAAACATTTGATTTTTAAAAAATCCACGAAAATAGAGTCTTTGAGTTCAACCGAAGCTTCCCGACGAGACAGCCTCTGTGGATGCGGTGCATGTGATCCGGTTATTGGCTTGTGAAATGTCAGTCTTATTACACTGTGTTATTTTGAGCTACAGCCATGCCGTTATTTTTATCTTCCGTCTTCTGAACCTTGGCAGATTGTATCTACACTTACCGACCTGAATAAAAGATATGAACAAACGTATTAACCTGTTTACTGTTGGGCATAGACACGGGGCCTTAAAAGCAGCGTGCAGAGTGCAAGCTGCATAAAAAGAATTCTCGCCTTCGGCACCTTTTATTCTAACAGACAGGCTTTAAAGTTTCACGTTTAACAAAATTTGTTGGAGAATCAGTTGTGATAGCGATTTGTGACTATCAGCTACGAACAGGAACTGAGTTAATGCGCTAGCGTGGGCGAGGTAAAGAACGATTTCTGACTGACTGACGGGTTTATGAGGACAGACTTTGAATTGCTACCTGCTGAGATTGGCAACAGAGAGAGAGGCGCACAACCCTGGCACAAACTTTCAGCTTTCGTGCTGAAAAGATAATTGCAGAATTGTGGGCCAACTTTTAAAATATCATAACGACATTTAACGATGTTTAGAGAGAAAGATGGCGTGGATGGGAAAGATTTTTTTTTTACTAGAGCCTTAGAACTTGTCATTTTGGACTAGATGTAATAAATTCTAATCTAGCCTTAGAAATAAAAAAAGCTTGCTGTTTGGACAGCCATTAAAATTGGTAAGATATCGATTGAGCTTCAGAATAGGAGGTGGGCACACGGCGACGACCTTCCGCTTCATTGCCTCTAACACTAGGCATTAGTTCTCTACACAATCGTCTCTTCCAGAACTTCAGGAGACTGCGGCAAGCGTCGTTGCTATGCCCGTCTTGCCACCCCCCCCACACACAGTTCCGTGTTTTGTAGATCCGGGTGTATGTGTGTGTGATCAGGCGAGGGAGAAGGGGAAATGTGACCTTGCCTTTGACTGTCAAGAAAAGTCCATAAAACCAGCCGAGCGTTAGGACGGCCCCGATCACCCTCATCGATCTGTTTTCTAGTGGCCCACCACCGTGTCTTCCACGCGGCGGCTTCTTTTGTTGGGTGGGCTGGTGTGGCACGTGAAGACGCCATCAAAGGTGGCGCTGTTTACAGATTGCGAAACAAAAGACTGGCGATGAAGGGCAACAGCTACTTTCACATCTTCAGACAGAGTAGCCGATCTCACGTTTTGCGTGTGTGTGTGTGTGCGCGCGCGATCTCATTACCGCCGCATGAACCCAGAAGAAAGAAGGCAGGCGATGGCACGGATGGAATTAATCGAATGTTCCTGAACAGGAAGCACTCCGAAGAAATTCGTTGACTAGGATATTCGAGCAATGACCACCGATGTGTCGTGACCTCTTGCGGTTATTTTTGGTGCCATTGCCACCTGTCTAAAAGATTGCCGGGAGGCAACCACTTGACCGGGACGTACCTTTGTGACCTTTTTGGCGACCTCGTCGAGCGATCGCGTGATGTGAAAGTGTATTATAGCGCGGGCATCGACACACTACAAGAAGAACGTACGCGGTGTCTACCAATTTAAAAACAAAAAGCACATAGCTCAGTGGTTGGAGACGGGGAAAACAGGCGGGGTACTACTGCCTCAGTGTAAGTTTGACGGGCACTAGCATTTAATTGAGCCTTTTGAAAAGGAAACGGTCTTTGTTGACCTACGGGGGCAGGGAAAGTAAATAGGTGGCAATACACCTATATTGATAAGGAATGTTTGAACCCTTTCAAACAGGCGGAACAAGGCTGTAATTTATGCCGCCTGGTGGCATTTATCAAACCTTCGCCAAGAATGGAGCGCCAATTCAATGGCACGCTTCTAGCGATAAAATATCCTTTAGAGTTTACATCGAGCGAGGAGTTGACGTAGCTACGCTGCGCCGGAGTGTGTCTCCAGTGACTTGTGTAGTGCACTCCGTCCTACAAAAGCCACGGTTCGGGGACATTTATGCCAGACGGTTGAAGACCAACCACCAGCTGAAGAAGTGTAGCGACCAAATACGCGATTGGCTTGTATGTCGATTGGACGTCGAACAACTTCTCCAGCAGTTGTAAAACATCGGTGCCAGACTTTTTGAAACTCTAAGTAGACACTTCAGAGATGGAGTCTTAGGACCGAGCGCACGACGCATTCATCTGTCAAAGTTATCGCTTTTTACGATGAGAGCCGTCGCTGTGCCGTCGACTCATGTCACAAGGCTTCTCAAGAACTGATGACTCAGTCTAATGGATGACAGTGTCGCCGGCGTATGACTATATTGACGGTATAGGCTGCTGAGTTGTTAACGGTGCTTGCTTCAAGAGCTGGCATAAATCTTGATTGCACGGTATCTCATGGTTCATCTCCAGTACACGTGCTAATTTCCTTCGGTGCATGCCGAGTACATAGTATGGATTTTCTACTTTTAATACAAGCCCCTAAGAGAATAGGGCGTTATTCGAGCGAGGGTGTAATTTGGATAATCAGTTCCTTGATAACGTGAAAGTTGCTTTTGATTGTCCTTCACTAAAACTTGTGTAATAATAGCGTCTTCCTCGAAAAATCACGTGCAAGTCGTCGTGGATTTCTCAGGTCACTTGGTCTCTGCTCTGTGATCGCCTTGAACATCAAAACCATTGTGTGACGTCGTGTTCCTAGCAATGCGCCATCATCAGACTAACAACGGCGACGTCATGGTGACACCGGCATTCAAGTATGGGCCTTCCGCTGTCCGTGACGTACACTACGTGACTGGCGCCAAGGTGCCTTACGTGACTGTGAAGCAGCGCCGGAATGGCCAGTACGTGGTAGTCGAGCGGCTGCCCGTACATCACCGCCAGAGAGATCAGGGCTTGCCCACCTTGCAGCAGTCGCTGGCTGAGTCCGCAGTGACTCTGAGGTCAATCAAACCCATGTGGATGCCGTCATCCAAGGCTAGGTCCATGGAACGGCAGTACGACGACGCCGGGCACTTGCTGCCCGATATCGACTTGGGATGGCGGGATAAGGCGAAGGCGCTGGTGGGCTCCTTGGATAACGTTCACCACGCGCCAGGAGGAGGCACGAAGACTATCGAGAGTCGGCACCTAAAGTGGACCGCGCAGGCCAAGGTGGGGTCCTTGAACAACTTGCACTATAAGTCTCCTGCTTTAAGCTCATCCCAGACCACCCGCAGTGATCCGCACCCGTTTGCTCAGGAACCCAAGTTTCGGCCTACTCCCCGCTATGGAGCGCTGGCCAGCACTGGTGCCTTGAACTCGACGCACTACACACCAGGGGGTGCGCAGGTGGTCATCGCGGCCACGCGCACCAGGCAGTTTAGTCACGTGGCATCGCGCGTAGGGTCGCTGGACAATGCTGGGCACGTGCCAGGGGGAGGCGACATCAAGATCCCCCATCACCGCCACCGCTGGAAGGCCGAAGCACGTTTGGGGTCGCTGGAGAACATCAACCACGTACCGGCGGTGGAGAGGTCAACATCACGAACCAGCGGCTCACCTGGCAGGCCAAACCGCGCGTGCGCTCACTTGAGAACCTGCAGCATCATCCCCCGCCGCGCCATGGTCTTGTGGCCGTCCCCCGCCACAAGACGGATTGGAACGCGGCCCCGCGCGTCGGGTCGTTAGAGAACATCCACCACCGGCCAGGTGGCGGGAACGTGGCCATCGTACACAAACGTCTGAACTGGCAGGCGCGTGCGAAGGTCGATACTCGTCCACCCAAAGTGTACACCCTGAATGAGGCATCTTCCTTTGACTCGTTGGACTCCGCGTGTAAGTGCTTGTCAATGGCAAAAACCTGTTCGGGGACCTTATAGCAACGATGTTCCGTTTCTTTCTTTTGTCTTTTTTTCTTAATTGTTTTCTTTGTTTCTTACCACTGTTGCTTGTTGAGCTCGATGATGATTCATTTTATTTTTTTTCTAACGTCTGTTGCAGCTGGGTACCTCAAAAGTCGAGAAACTTTATGCGTCTTATTTTATTATATATTTATATATTTATTTTTACGTCCACACACCTTTCGCACATTTGCCTCATGAAATGGGGGTTTAATTATTGTAAACGACTCATACTTTTCTTACTCGCCGCTGCCATCACCATTTGTCGGCGCCACTACCTCTTTTGAAACTGAGCTTAGCGTCCACCATTCTTGTCGCAAACCATAAGTTTTGCTTTACTTCTTGGTATTAACCTCCCCACACAGTGGTATTATTTAATTGATAATTTAATATCATGTTTTTTGTATTTTTGAAAGTAATTTTGTGAGTTGCTGCCTTGCCGAAGGTATTTGATAATAGATTTGGTGTGCAGTTTATTTCTTATATCTTTTGGGAGGAAAAGGATTTGTTACACTTGACCCTTAAGGGTTTGTGGCTGACACAGGTCGATACACACGAAATTTGATGCCTGGTTTCTCCTCACTAATTTCATCTTGAATGGTTCACTCCTTAGACTATCCTTGTTCTCGTATGATTATGCTTTACGAGAATTTTTTATTTGGCCTTCACCTTTCTATATAATAGGCAGGGCTTCTGCTTACGCAAAAAGTTGCGTACAGTACGCATTAAAAGTTCGGAGGACCCCTTCAATTTTCGTCAATGGGGTCCCCTTCAAATTTGGGCGAAGAACAGGGATACCTTAAAAATATGAAGAAGGGGTCCCTGGGACCCCAAAGAATTTAGCCTTAGCAGAAGCCCTGTAATAGGGATGTAAAAGTAGTTTCGCGCACAAAGCTCTTCGAGGTAAAGCAACTACAACTTTTAGCCGTTTTCCATTTCCATTAGTCTGGAAACGTTTAGTTAATTTAGCTTCTAGTATTTATTTTCTTCAGCATTCGTGTTAAATAGTGTTGTGCATCGTTCACTGCTTGCTAATAGTTCTTTCCCGAGCCTTTCTATTTTCTCGAGAGTTTTTCTCCCCCTCCCTTACCTACTTCCCACTCTGGCTTCCTTGAACTTTGTATGAGAAGGTGGTTTAGGAGTATCATGGACTTGGTGCTAAGGACAGCAGGTAGGATTGCCTGCAGCAACCTCTTGCACGTGTGTAGTGATTAATTCTGTCTGTGTTTCAGATTGAGCTGGGTACCCCAGACTCGGGCAAAGCTGCGGCTTAACGCTCCGGTCACGTGACGCACACGTCTGCTGTGATGTCGGATGGGACCATGGTGCGGCGTTCAGGAACAGGCAACTCCTCCACAAGGGACCTCAACGCCGAGAAAGAGCGATACTCTCCCTTTAATAACTCGATAGTCTCCAGCAGCAAGCAGGTCGATGGATAAACGATCAAACGCGCACTGTGTGTGTGCGTGCGTGCGCGCGCGTGAGCGAGTGTGTGTATGTGCGCGCGTGCATGCGTGGGAGTGCCGAAATTTCAACAGTCGTTAGTCCTTAGTAGTGTTCCCCCCTCCTGCCATATTCATTACCTGAACCGAATTTACAAGTGTCAAGCTCACGATATGGATGCCTTTTGCCGTGAAGTTGGAGACTGAATTTCTTGAGTTTTGCTGCCTCTGCTACTCGTCTCAAAGACTTTTTTTCAGAATTCCGTACAGAGACTACAGCAAACATCATCACTTATTTGGAATTGTAGGTAGACACTCAACTTCGAGTTCTGCTTGTATGTCTGTGTTTTTGTGTGTGCGCGTGTGGCTTCGGTGTGACTGCTTCTGGCGATTTTCCGATCAGCGAAAAGAGCTGGACGCTTGATGTCCTTCACCTGCTTGTCTTGTTTTTTTGTTGTTGTTTTTTTAAAATTTTTAATAGATCCTTGTGAGGGCGGCCACGTCTGAGTAAGTGTTGACCAGGGTCCACAAATCAAACGAAATGTCCAGTACAGCTGTGTGAAAGACTTTTCTAAAGCTCGGAATGAAGTTTAAACCTTTACAATATTTCAGTTTAGTTTATTTACGAATGACCTAAATATGTACTGCATAGCTCAGGCGCTGCTTCAAAGCTGGAAGAACAGTCTGCGTCATGCTGACAAAATCTCTATTTTTTTTTTTTTTTTGTAGCTAGTAGGTTTTACGTCCTTTGTATTTTTTTCTCTGGTGAAAGAATGAATTTTTGTGATTGTGACCGGCCTTAACCTTTTCAACGCGTATGTATTGGTGTCTCTGTGTCAACATTGTAATCATTAAAATCACACGCCCTAAAACACCCGAATGACTTCATGGTATGTAGAATAAGCAATGGCACAGCAGCAGGTCAGTTTTTTAACAATCGAGTCATGTAGCACAGTTTTAGCAGGAGTGCAGGTAGGTCTTGAGAACGCAGCAAGTGATGTGATCTTTCGATAAGCGCAGTGGAGGCTTGTCCTTGCTGCTCGTTCTCGTCAGAATCGCCGCCGCATCGTGAACTCAGGGATGCAGCAAATTGGCTCCGTAGAAACTCAGCAGGTTGCCCAGATAACATTTAAACATTTTATGAACGTTCAAAAATCGTAGAGAACCCTTTGTAAATGTTTATAAAATGTCTAAGTGCTATTAGGGTGACGCACATGATAACGCATTAGCTCAGCGTGACCTTTGACAGACGATTGCAGATCCTGTTTTCTTCCTCGCAGATCCTTACAGTATCGCTCATAATTTGATGCACGTGCACACACATCAACGACAGACGAGGGAACTTGACTCGCGCATGGTTCAAGAGAAGATTTTTCTATTTTTTTCTTTCTTTAGTACCGCTGTCTGATGTCCCAGCATTCCTGTGAAATAGCAGTGTTGCTATGAATGACTAAAGTACTCAGGGGTGGCAACGGTGGTGATGGGGTAAACTGCTCACTAGGCACCTTGTAAACAGCAACAAAGCTATGATTTAACTGCTAGGGACCTTATGAACAACAATGCTGGTGGTTAATTGCTTGCTAAGGACCGTTAATGTGGTGATGTTGCCCCTTGTACGCTTCCACACATTCATGTCTTTTTGTGACGCTGCTAAGATTTGATGAAGAAACCTCATTTTCCCCTCGCAGAAAAAAGATACTTTGAGGCTAATGGTTAGTCACTAGCCGTTTGGGAGGGAAAGACGGTGGGGACGAATCACTTGATTAAACTGGGGATACATTCTAGTAGTGCCGCAAACCCACTAGAGGGAGATAATTTATATTTTTCTTCGTGTGTCCCTATTTGGGCGCATATTAAGACATGGGGAGGGGTTTATCCTGACGGCATTTGGGTAGTTGCAACAATATCCTGTTGAGGGTAAATAAATTGTTATGGATGAAATCTAATCCTTAATCCGCTCAGTGTTATAGTATCCTGTTGTCATCGTTATGATTGTCGTTTTAATTCCCTCAACCCACCTCCACCGACAGGGAGCGCGTCTTACCATCATCTTCGCTTGCTGGGCTGATGCAGATGCTCTAATAAAATGGTCTTAAAATTTATCTAGCAAATTGTTTACCGTCGGTTATCTCCCCTTTGTTTCTTTTAACAATGCTTGGATTGTTATTTTTCTACCGTCATGTTAACTGTTGTTCTTTGAAAGACACGACCACTTATTCACGTGCAAGGGTTTTTGTATTGCTAAATAAATCGATTTTTTTTTTTTTTTTTTTTTTTTTTTTGCCTCTTGCAAAATCATCTTGAACAGCATCTGGCTTTGTAAATTTTGAAACCGAAAGAGCGTGTTCAGTGATAACTTTTCGTTGTTAACAGTGGAAGCAGTCCGTATGAGTTGTCAACTGAATGTATGTGCCAGGAAGCTGGGCTTTCTTCCCTCCTTCTCTCCCCAGACATCTTTCTCATGCAGCTTGGTTTGGTAGGAAGAACAGTCTCTAGCAGGAGTTGTTTGGTCGTGTTCGGCACTTGCATAACTTTTAATTAATAACGGTGATATCATCAGAAAGAGTAACCAATGGGAGCCAAGCATCTACGGGGGATAAAACCTCGAACCAAAAAACAGCTTTAACCTTCACGAAGAACTGAGAGATGACAGCTGATGACAGAATCCATGGCAGTAACTTGCTTGTGGGATGAAGAGAGTGCATGTCTCTGTATACTACGTGTTGGCAGGAATCACATGACCTGCTCGAGTGTTCCAGCCGATACAATTGTTTTTAAGACTTTGTGGGATTTCATCACGGGGTGGCTGGAAGAGAAGCAAGCTATTTTTAAGATTCTTAAATTACACGACCGCCTTTTGTGAGCTATCTATCCTCATATGCAAATTTTGTGTATGGACATTTGAATGTAAAGCGTTTCAGTTTCTGTTCTGTACACATTTCGCTGGAGATGTCAAAATTCAGGAACTTATTCCAAAAACTGTTTGATAAACCGTTGCTGTGTCAGATGGACCACGTGGATATTTTTCTGGCAAAATTTGGATTGATGATACTTTATTTCAAGTCAGGTAATGTAATGCTGGAGTGCTTACCATGAAGCTTATGTTTGTTTCAGTTGTTTATATGTGTTGTAAAAATGACGTGCTGGTTGGCTAGTATAACAAGAAGCTTTTTTCTGGTTGACTAGATTTTAAAGTAGGTACCTGTAGTAGAATTGTTATCAAAGGCCTTGTTTATTATTAGTCCCCATTACTCTGCTGGAAGAACCTATTCTAATCCAAAAGTATTATTTTTGGATTAAAAATAATAAACTATTCGCTTTCCACTGGTCTCCTTCAGTACCTTTTGTTCATATAGGAGGTGCTGACGACTTCACATTTTTTCAGCCTTATTATCATCTTTGTATGTGTGCGCTGTGCGCAAGTCTTGTGGCGGTGCAATGTATGTGCTAATCGCTTGCCGAGATTCTCTCCCTTTTGATAAATGTGGCGAGATAAAGGGTTCGTAGATGCACTTAATTTCTCTTTATCTCTGCTCTCTTTCTCTTTCGCATTATATTGCATTGCTTGATGCTGTTTCGGCTTAAAGTCGGTCTCGATTCAATAAAAATTGAAAAAAAAAATTACAAATAAAACATTCGTTCTTTGTCTTCTTGAGAAGATGAACAATTTCGTCGCAAACTTTATAAGAAACTGGTGGCGCGTTAAATTCCATGCTGAGCAGATGAGACCCTACAAAAGAATAATTTGTGATGCTTACATAATGTTTCCACCTCTTGCTGTGCTTTGAAAGCACGCGTGAGGAGGTATGCAAGGCCGACTGAGTGCAAGTTTTGCAGTCTAAGAAAGATAATGCATTCCATTTTGCGCTATTCCCAATGCTTTTATGAGTTACTTCCCATAGATTTAAAAAAAAATTTTCCCCTTCGTTTTATCACGAAGATAATTCATGGCCAAGAAGAAGAGCTTTTTCACTCCCTTCAGACTCTTATTTCAACGTTCATTAAGCTCATTTTATTATTTTTTTCCTAATAAGTTTTAATGTGAGTAGAATATTCGCAGTAAACAGAACAAATGTTTGCGCTAAGTGTAATAGTGATGGCTGATTATAAAATTTCCAGCTTGGATTGTATAAAATAGATTCGTATAGTAGAAAGAAGTGGAAGAAAATAGGTTTGGCTGATGGCAGCTCTTGGCAGAGCTTTTCTGACCTCTTTCTTATAATTTTCAGCATCATGAAGCAGTTAAGAGCTCTGTTGCATCCCTGTACAGGGCTTTGTTTCCTGCTGTTGTAGGATGGGTTCAGCTGCTGCTTTTAATTAACGCGTTGGGTTTTGTATTACATAATGCGATGCCAGTTTGTCGAAGTCCATATCCTACCACAACATGAGAATATTGAAGATGATATTGAGCGAGGACGGGGTGGGGTTTGGGAGGTTGTGGGGGTGAGAAGAACACTTACGGGTAGAGTGGCGTGGGTGTAGCATCATTCGTTGGAGCAGTAAAATTAAATGGAAGTTGTTTTTTTTAAAAAAAAAACAAAAAACTCACACACATTGAAACAACGTTCTGACAAGGAGAAAATAGCACTCCCGCAGAGGCTGTCATATCGCCTCCATACTCGCCAGAATTCTTTCTGATGAAAATATTTAACAAAAGGAAGTAGAGGAAATAGAGAAGAAAACTGGTTCTTGTATGTATATGCTCACTAAAATAATTTGAATAGCTTTACGCATTAAAGTAATCTTATAAATGGAACCTGAATAAAATGATAATCAGAATAAGTAACGTTTACTTTAATTCCTACAAGTGTAAACCACACACACACATACATAATAACTCGTAAATATATTGTTCGTACCTCTGGTGTCAGTTGGTTACATCCTTGAAAAAAATATCCGGCGTATTTGTTCCAATCGAATGTAAAGTTATTTGCAGATCATAAAAAGTCTAATCACAAAAGGATAGCTAAATTTCATTTTCACGATATTCACAGTCTCATCACGCTTTAACTATAAATTATTTCACAAACTGTTTTGAGTGAACATTTTGTTAGCGCTAGGTGACAATACCTGTCGAATAAAATATTAAATCAGTCAAATGACAATCGGTTGAGATGTATAGTCAGGTGGACAGGTAAGTGCCCACCGTAGTCAAGGTTAATGAGCACACACAACACACCCATATCCTCCTCTCCCTTACATGAACTCTGTGCACAAAGTTGTACCACTACCACTTCTCTTTCCTTTCAAGCACGGGGGTTTGTGAAAGAAGCATTTGAAAAAAAAAATTAGGAACGCATCCACCCGATGTCACTCATGTGAGTGGGTGTGCATGCATGCCTGTCTGAAGCTCTGTGTTAAAATGCCATGCTCATAGCGATCCGTTCATCTACCCACACAACAAGCAACGAAAATAAAAAACTACTTATAAGATTAGAACACGAGTGCTCAGCAAAAAATAGCTGGAAATAGAGTATAAAGTATCACAAAAACATATTCCGGTGGCATACTATGACGAAGAGGCACGAGGAATATTATATTCATTTTTTTCCTTAATCCCACCCGGATTTGTCAAGGAAGTGACAAAAGGGTAGCATTTCTAAAATTAGCGTCGTCTGCAAGAGCTGATTTCAAAGAGAAAAGATGCAATCCTCGGTAAAAGAAAATAGACTGGGGCACAATGTACCGTTGCTGAATTTTCTCCTCGACACTCAGATGAAGTTTGTACTCATTTAGGAAATGTTAAAGATAACGGCAAGAAACGCCAGTGGATGAACTTTATTCACACGTGCCGTGCGAACTTCATCCCCATACTGTACTCAAGAATGTAATCGCCAACTTAGTTTTACATTTAATTTTTTTTTTTGAAATTTCCAAAGACTTATATTACAATTATAAAATGCTGACATGTATAATCAAAGTTCCTGAAGTAAGTATCATTGCTACTAATAGTTAAATACGGGAAATATCTTTGTATGTCTTTCAGCATAGTTCCAGTATGAATATATGAATATATACAAGCTCGCGATCTACATTTGCATGCGGTGAATGGTAAAGTGAGAGAAAGGGTTAGAAGATGGACTAACATTATGTGGACTGTTGCTAGGAGTAACGCTCATGGAAGGGAGGTGCTTTAAGTGCACACGGAGAAGGTTTCACTGTTTTCCTGCACAGTAACTGAGCATCTTGTTTAGCTATCTATGTTATTGTTCTGGTGACAGGGGTGGTTAGCATACGGTCATAAGAGAAAGAATGTATTTGTCTGGCTGGGATGAGGAGAAGAGAAGTTCAGAGAAATAGTCAGGACAGGAACCATCAGAGAAATTAAAATGCAGCACGGACTGGATGCGCGAACGGATGGGGAGCCAGCGGAGAAAACGAAGGAGAGGAGTGACATGGCCCCTTTTTGAGTTTTAGGGACGCAGCAGGGTTCTGCCCTTTCTGTACTTTATAAATGAGGTCTGTGGGGCAGCCTGCAAGCAAGCATAGACAGGACGAACTCACTGACAAGAGTGTTGGCACCGTGTAGACAGAATGTGGAGGATGTTGCTGTCTTATGGACCTCACAATAGTCAGACTGACAGACAGCTGTAACGTCTATCATAACAGACAGACAGACAGACAGACAGACAGACAGACAGACAGACAGACAGACAGACAGACAGACAGACAGACAGACAGACAGACAGACAGACAGACAGCTGCAACTTGTTTATCAAGAGTCTGGCCAGCAGTGACCATAAGTCCCAGATATTTCTGACGGACGACCTAAAGATGGGGATGATGTTCGGGCAGACTGATAAGTGATGATCGATTCTTCTTCTCGGGCATAAGAGCGCTTCCGTTTTATCGTCGTTAAGCTTCAGTTTGTTTTGTACCATCCACATCACTGACACAGGCTTCTATAGTGTGGATAGCGGAGAGAGAGGCAGTCGAAGGGTGGAGTAGTACAGTCTCGTGTCATCAGCATGTGATTGATGAGAAACATAATGAGACTGGATGTGTGATAACAGTGGCTCAGTGTAAAAGATGAACACAGAATGAGGCCAAGAACTGAACCTTGTGGGACACAGCAAAAGACAGGGGAGCAGGGCAGGATGTCTGATCGTCGACGAAGACAATCTGGGCCCGATCAGTTAGATGAGAGTTGGAGCATGCTAGTGCTGGTCCAGACATTCCACAGAGACTGTGAAGTCTTTGTAGGAGCATAGAGTGGTCAATAGTGTCAAATGTAGCAGACAGGTCAAGGCAGAAACATCCCCACTGTTTGAGGGCAGATAATATGTCCGTAAAATACGAATTATGCCACAAACCGACAAACGGGTGGCTAGGAAACTTTAAGCTTCATCGATACAGCGATATCATGATGACGATAAGTGATTCTCTTGGGAGGGGAGGAGGCGCTGTGATGAGGACATCAAGCCCAAGGCGCAGGAAGCATTGAACAATGGCGGTAACAAAAGGTCGGTAGGAGAACGTGGCAGAGAAGACATAAAAAAGTCCAACAAAGAAAACTTCTATCACACATAGGCAAATTTAGAAAAAACAGAAAAAGACTTTCCAAAATAATTCTTGTTCCACGGGAAAGCCAAACATGCAGGACACGTAAGAAGAAAGTCAGTCAGTCAGTCAGTCAGTCACACAGAAACATAAATAAGTTGTAGTGTTGCCCTCTCAAACACAATCTCAATCAGGCAATGGAGTCAGGTAATTCTTATACCATGTCTGCATGTCAGCGAGCCTGGCTAAACTTTGGCAGCCAAGGTTGAGTCACAATTGTGATTTTGTCAATCTCTTGATCGCCAGATCGCCGTGCACACGGTACACTGGATTTCTTTACTGGGGACTGCACGGCAGTGGGCAGACCATGATTACAAGATATACCCAAGCTTGACCCAAGCCTGGTCTCATCTGACATCTCTTCTGGTATGGACACGTGGTTGTCCATATCTGGCGTGCATTCAGATGGCTGGTAGAGATGTGACATCAACACAACTGCAGTGCAAAACAGTCCACAAGACATCAGAGGGTGTCACTCTACTCCCCTAAAATAGAAAAAATGATGATGATGATGATGATGATGATGATGATGATGATGATGATGATGATGATGATGATGATGATTCTCCTGTGTGTTGAGTGCGATTACATTTTACAGTTTATATAAAAATGCACCTGGTGCACCAGGCAGGGAACTGGATTGTAATCATTGTCTGCAGCCCCAGGAGGGTTCGTTGGCAGGACCGCCGTGCGTGTTGTCTCTCGTCTCCACAGAGACTCATCCCTAAGCCGCGGGATTTAAGGCTACCCGACATGCTTATCACGCGAGCATCGCAGCTGATTGGTGGGAACATGGTCATGGCTCGTGCAATGATGGCGACTGGCTGGAGTTTGTGACTAAGACAACTCTTTGTGATCGACGGTAACCGTTAAAGTTCCATTGATACAATTTTTTTCCATCTAATGACAAGAGAAATCTCAGAGCGCAGAACTATTTTGTCAAAGGAAGAATGAACACCGGGTATTGTCAAACATCAACTACAACACACCTACAGACATCACCCTGCACAGAAAGAGGTCAAAGTCGTCACGTGACGTTCGTACCCAGATATGATTGGTTTACATTTACAAAGAACATTTATTCTTCTCAGCGGGAAAGCAGAAAGTGAATGAAGAGAAGGCGGATACATCTACCGACTAATTAAAATTATTTAGACGATAAATATCATTGATATCTCTCTGTGATTGTTATACTTCTTAAATGAAATTTTTAAAAATTTCTTAATTTTTTTTCGCTGCCCCTACCTCCCGAACTAACCCAACAATGTTTGCTGTTAATATTTTTTCGTGGATTTGATTGGTTCTTTCGAAAGTGCCTGAGGTGAACACAATTCTACAATCCGTGCACTTTAATGCACACAGAACCATAAATGCAGTTTGAATCAACACTTCACTCTGTACCTCCAATGCCACTTCACCGTAGTCCTGGCCAGGTGTAGCGAGCTGGCGGTACAGGTGGTCATCATTAATGATTCACTGGAATGAGTAACAAGAGCTGAGTAAATATGAGCTTGTGCGTGTGCAATATATTTAATGAACATGCATGTATCTGTTTCCTAACCTGTTGACAAGCCGTTTCTTGTTATTATTACTATTACTCCACACAATAATCCAAATAATTTTCACTCCCAGTTTTTCTATTGGCCCTACCCTGACAAAATTAAACATAAATATTTCTAACTTGACGACAGAAGATTTGATCTGTTTATGCCCCCGGTTTGAAACTTTTTCAAACGAGTACCACTTTCGAAAATTCGAATTGACCGAGTACCACCTCCCAACCGTACTCTCTACGAATAAATATATATCTACTAGTCTCGGACTTGTTTGAAAACCCGGGTCTTCATGCTGATCTCAATGTTTCAAAAGTTGTATTTTGGAAAACAGAAGAGTATTGTTTGATAAAATTTATAATGTTCATCTTATAATCAATTTCTTTGTTTCATCTTCAGTCACTCTTTTAGATGGACAAGCCCAGCTGCTGTCGTATATCCTCCAGATTCTTCTGACAACACTTCATCATTACATTAGGTATTATTCAATTTACAAGACATGCGTTCTTGTTTAGACGGTTTGTGTAAGTCCATCAGGTATCGTTGTTACAAACACTACATGGGACTGAGTAGGCACTCGTCAATTTTAATATAAGTGCGTTGTGTTTATTTGTTTACAGGTGTGTGTGTGTGTTTTTGTGTTTGAGGGGAGATGACAGCAACTGAGGGACAGCAGCAGGACCTGTAAACAGGCACCACATGCAGATAAAGAACAACAGTGCGTGAGACGAGATCTGAACCCAGAACAGCCAACCCTCACTGTATTGGTGAAAGACACTAGCCGTTGCGCCACCAGCTGACCAATCATTCGAACAATGCATCACAGAATATAAATACAATAACAAAGGCATAATAATTAAAGACGATTTATTTCTGAAAGGTGACGTGCTCGCACTGTGTCCTCTAGGTCCCAACAACTGAGTAGAGAACTCGTGTAAATACCGAATTCTGTAGAATCCAACCAACTACTACATGTACAATGCTGACGAAATGAAGGAGGCGAGCATGTACACACAGTAAATCACGACGACTTTCTGTTATACCTCTACTCAAAGTCGTTATACATGTTTCTAACCCAGACAGGTCAGGATTCGTATCTTGACATTTCCGTTCACCATTTTTTTTATTGGGTAGATGGCGTTGGCAGTTTGGTTGTGGCGCTGCATGTCCAGAAACATCCATTCAAGATTTGTAAAACAATATTTTAAAGCAGCGAAACCACCTTGAGACTAGGCAGCTAGTAAGCAAAACTGAGATGTGATGCATCGCCCCAAACATGGACAGTGAGAAGCCATCATGCTGGTCAGCAATGGTCGCCTCTGACTAACTACGAACTGTTTTATTTTAATTTCATCTGGACATTCACAAAAAGCGCGACTGAAAACAAGCTGCTGAAAATAAACAAAACAGTGAGATAGGGGCAGATGGGCGAAGGAGAGGGGGATAATATAAAGAGAAGAAAGAAAGGAGTAAAGAAAGAAACAAAGAAAGAAAGAAGAGAAGAAGGAGATAAAAAAGAAGAGAAAACTGTAGCTGAGAATGAAAGACAACTGTATCACAACAATCACTGAATCGGCGCAGTTCAAATCATGTGACTTGGAACGTTATAAGCAACAAAATGTCTGCAGTTCTCTTTGGTGATTGATTGGCTGCAAAGGTCTTTCCAATGTTTGTTCCCCTTGTTGTGACATTACAAAGACATTCTTTACAAACAAAACATTATTCTAAACAGATATGACACTTGAATAACCAACCAACAAACAAACAAACATTAATTTAATTACTTTAGAATAATTTTCATCGATCTGTATATAGCTTCGTTTTAGTCGGAAGATTACTACAAGATTATGTTTAAGTTTTCTTTCGCAATTGTACATTGTATTGACTTAATTTAATTAAAATGTTATTATACTAAGAGATGGTTTTTACTTTAAGTAATTTCAGACTAGTGTAAGATTTTATTGTAGTAGTCTGTTTTTACGTAATGTCTCAAAAACGAACAAAATGCAACTTGCGTGTCCCTTCATAGTTCTTCATTGTTGACTGTTACTTCAAAATATATTTCACATTTTGAAATATCACATGTTGCATTTGAATATACTATGAACTTCAAAATAATCAAACTTTTTTAAAAACGGAAATGATTGAATTACATCAGGAGCGTGTCAAATTAGCAGTTCTAATATTCATATTCAAAAATATGAAACATGTTACTTTATCGGAAGAGCAGGAAGTATACAAGAAAAACAAATTTTTTTTCACAGACAAAATCCATTATTCCAATGCAGTTCAAAAGTACAATGTCAATTTACTTCTTTTCAAAAACAATTTGATCGCCTCTTTCGCGAAGAAAGCGAAACCTTACTCGCATTGACATCAAAGGGTCAGCAGAGTGACTGTTTGTTTGTTTACTCTGGGTTCTGAAGTTACAGGTAGAGACTAACAAATAAACAAAAGGCCGAGATCAATCACGTACATCAAGAGCATGCGACAGCACAACAAGATCGCATCGCGAGATTTGAACCGCCGGCTTCTTCTTTCCACGGCTTACGAACCGTTGACACGAGGACCCCCCATGACGATGACTGTTATCACATAACGAGTCCTCTTCGGGGCCGTTACCTCGACAGTGACATCTAACTGTACATATGATAACAGTGTTGCATAAAACTTAATCCTTTGTTTGAAAGTGTGAGATGACTGGACATGAGCTTACTATGTCAGGCCCCTGCCCCCGTGGTACAGCGCCTGTTCAGACTTTTCAGATGCATTTATGAACGAAAAAAAAAAAATTAAATAAAATAAAAAAAAGCATGGGATTCGAGTCTAGGAGCAAAAAAAAAAGTTGTATTTTGAACTGTCTTCTCACTGTAATGTTGTCGTCCTATAATTATCCAATCTTTGCAATCGAAAATTCTTCGAAAACTACCAGGAGAGATCTTCAAAGAAACAATAGAAGAAGTATAAAAAAATAAAAGATTTCAAAAAGAAAAGAAAAAGCACAGCATGAGACATGAAACTCAATGTCTATGTGCAGTGGGGGCTTTGTGTGGAGGTGCGGTGGGGTGGATGGGGTGGACACAGCGTTCGACAGAAATGAGAAAGCGGAATTCTGTACAACCGCTAGACTGATACAGGGATGGCAAACATCATGGTGTCAATCCCGCAAAGAACTTTCCACAGAAACGAATCCAGTGGGTCTTCAACCTGTTCTGGACATAGTTAGGCTGGGAGGACGTTAGGTTAGCAAATGGGGGAGGGCGAGGAGCGAGAAGTGGTGAAGAGAGCTTTTCTTTGAGTGGAAACAATACCATTGCTATGATAACACTTACTGTCACGGAGAGTGGATTCTTGTCTTCAGACATACAGAACATACACCACGAACTAGCCCTGGTTTTGTTGTTTGTTTGTTGCTGTTTATTTGCGAGTTTTGTTTGGCTCCATCGTTACACCTGACGAGAACTGGAAAGTTGCATGGCTTAGCAAAGACACCAAGAGAAGACACTATACCTGTGAAGTTTTGTCTCTGGGTTCCTGGCTGCTACATACTCTCATGCCTCAGATTATAAACAAAACTATTTGAATGTTCTGAGTTCAAGATCAGCCATTTTCACTGATTTCGGGGTTTAGGGGATGCGATGCAAAGGAGCGAAAGCATGATGGGAATGGCGTGGGAGGAGACAAGGGAGGAAGAGCTTGCGTATCACACAGTCCATCTACACTAGACGCCGTAAATAACATGACTGAGCCAGACATCTAACTAGGAACCAATCAATGATCAGAATGAATCGATGCAGTAACAAAACATATTTTGGTTTGCCCTCCCGGATTGCGGAAGCAGAAGCAGATGCACAATGCCTGTTGTCTGTACAGTCCAACACCAGTTCACCACATCCGTTTCGAAATGGGAAGAATGTCACATGACTTTGTCGAGTTCAGCAGCTGAGGACACATCACCAGGTTCACAGCTGTAAATGTGTGTCATTCTATAGAACACGATGAATATTACATAAATTTCCATCCGTTTTGTACATCTGTTCATGAGATACTCTAAAGAACAGTTTAAATGGGGTGGGAAAGGGAGAGAACTCCGTGTGTGTATGTATGTGTGTTTAGGGGGTGGTCCTGGCTTAATTTTGCAGAGTCCTTTGAGTCAAACTCGGTGAGCAGTTTCTGCCACGCTCATCACGGCTTTGCTCGGTGACACACAACGAATCGGATGCGCACGCATCCAGGAAACGGTCCTCCGCTTGATCATCGGTCTTCGACTAACACTAGATGGAAACTTGATGAGATGAGCGTTAGAGCTTTGACCAGAGAGACTTGGAACATCACGAGATGATGGTGTTAGCAGATAGACCACAGTGTTTGCTTTGGTATCCTGTGAGGCTGTGGAGTGGAACAGTTCCGGCGAGTCCCCTGGAGTTCCAGCGAGTCCCCCTGGGGAGGGGACCCTCGCGTACTTCACGTGCCAGCCACGGGCTGAATCGAATGTTGCTGCTGTTGCTGCTGTTGTTGCTGCTGCTGGTGATGCTGAATGGTCACGTGGTTTTGTTGCGAGACGACTCCCACGCCCGGCGCACCCTGACTTCCGGTGGAGGTGCCGGAGAGCCCAGCGGACTGGGGGCTGGCCATTTCCTCCCGCTTCTGCAGCTTCTTGGCCTTGATTCTGCGGTTCTGGAACCAGATCTTGATCTGCCGCTCCGAGAGGTTGATGAGCTGCGATAGTTCCCAGCGCCGGGACTTGGAGATGTAGGTGGAGCTAGTGTACTCTCGCTCGAGCTCGGCGATCTGGAACTTGGAGTACGGTCGTCGGCGCTTGCGAAGCGTGACTGTGGTGGGAGCGATGGAAGTGGATGGCAGGTGAATGGACTGCTGCACTTCTGTAACATATGTAGGAGGATGAGTAATCGTTAGTTCCTGGCCAAGAAAATTCATCATCATCATCATCATCATCATCATCATCATCATCATCATCATCATCATCATCATCATCATCATCATCATCATCATCACAAATTTATGTCTCGTATTCGAGGTGTTCACCCACCACACCACCCTCAAGAGTATCGTTAAAGAATCGTCTGCTTTGTGTTTCTCGTCACAGTAGTCATCATCGCAGTTGTTGTAGCCTCGTGTCACACCGGCTTTATCTGTCCTCCTATCTTCCCTTCTTGCGTCGTTTAGAAGAGAATCGCTACACTTCCGTCTCTTAACCTCAGACAGTTTGATTGATTATGTCAACTTAACCATAAAAGACTTAACCCGGGGTGCCTTATCCGTCAGTATCTAGTTTTGAAACGAAGCCAAGAAAATAAAAAAAATTGAGCCTCACTAAGATGACTTCAGTTACATGCTTAACGAGATGAGATGAAAAGTTCTCATAGTAACCGCTTTTTTTGACATAAAGCGCTGCGACAGGTGTAATAATGAGTAATGGTGTCTAGTCATGTGACACAAGGACTGCTTCAAATAACGAAGGTGTCAGACAAGCTCATGCTACAGAATGCAGTCTGATCATATCAGCAGTTCGGGACCACCCTCTTCATATTCAACATCGCCATCTACAAGGATTGTATCTCCTTCAAACGTCAGAAAACTGGCAAACACCATTCGAAAAAAAAATTCCCGCTAGCACTTCTAGCGAACACTTCACTAAGACAGCGAAATAAACCTAACGGGGAGGGGAAGATGATGGGGTAGGCGGAGGAAGAGGGGAGGGGAAGAGAGGACGAACATGGCAGATAACCGCATCGCAGTTCCGTGTTTTGCCAACTTGGGAGGGCGATTTACATGATTGACGACCGCCACGTGCACGAGGTGGACAAGACCTGTCGGCGCAGGAATAGGTGGCGCTGACATCGTGTGTATGTGTGAGTTGAGAGAGAGATGGAGAGAGATGTAGCGACAGACAGGTAGGTATCCTCAATCCGTGGTCACCGCGAGACCTGTGCAAGACTACCACCTACATTCCAAACAAGCCGACTATCAGTACTACCCCTCTTCTCCTCGTTTCCCTCCTATTATTATGCGTGCACTGCTTAGTTCGCAATACTAGTCCAGTCCAGCATAAGTTCCAAGGGACGTTATGTGAGTCTTGCGAATCATGACAATCTTGCAGAATAAGACTGAGGGACCGAAATAGGATAGAAAGAAAGAAGAAGGAGATGAAAATGTCCTTTCTACTGTCTAACCACCTCTGCCAGCTGGAATATTCCACTGGCAGACGGGTAGCTGAGGTATAACTGTCGATGAAAAGTGTCGGAATGCTAGATTATGTAGTGCGTCTTAGACACGTTTAACCACTTACACCCTCTCCTTTAGACCATTGTTTACGTTTAAAGAAGTTTGTTGATAGTAAATGTATCAAACCCTCACATTACCAGGACAGTCTAAACTGACCTGTAGGCTGATACTACCTCCGAATGGGACCTAAAGATGAAGGGAAGGGAAGTAATAGTCACAATAACATCATACATGTTGGGACCGATATTCTTCTACTCACTAAACTTCAAATTAAATTTCTTTCTCTCTCCCCCATCATAAGCAAACACGTCTTTCTCATATTCTTCTTGTCCTAAAGCCTTATATAAATTTATTTGAGATAGGTGGTCACCACGTGTAGTTACTTCTCTCAACTTAACTCCGGGTAACGTTGACCGAAGAACACTGGAGCGCAAGGGCGTTAAGTATGCGAACAGGGGAGACAAGCGCGGCTTTACGCTTTGGTGTGTGGCGTGACAGTTCCATCAGCCGTGGACACAATATTATCACAGTAGCCCCTTATATCATGTCCAAGGTGTCATCACCATGTTAGTCCCCCCTTCTCCTCCTTCCCCTGTCCCTCACTTGACATATTTAGCGCCTCGTTTGGGGGACTGGAGCTGAAACACTGCCTCCAGCAACAGTCAGCTGACTACCCCTCCCGCTCTCCCCCCTCTTCTTCCGCAAGGCAGGGGGAGGTCACGTGATCAGGCATCTGGGGAAAGGGAACGAAGGGTGGCTAAGTGAAGAGATGAGGAAGCATTTAATATTCCCAAGGTGAGAATGAAGACTTTAGGTTACAGGTGTTATTACCGAAATCTGGCTTCAGGGGTTAGTGTGCTGTGAAGATGAAAGTACATATTAAGGGTAGATTATATTCGGTACCTTCACCACAGGCAACATCCATCCACCTCACACTATCCACAGAAATATAATGTACCCTCAAAGACAAGATTCAAAAACTTGATTGCTCGGCCATCGAGGTAATCATAGAACTCCAAACCTTTACAAGGCGAAGACAGTTACTGGCCGGTTCGAAGTTTCTAAAATAAAAGATTAAAAAAAAAATTATTAAGTGGAATGTAAGTCAAAAAAGAAAGTTGTTCAAACTATAGTTGTAACTGTTGTATTCATAGTGAAGAAACTGTCCAACTTTTTTTTTAAAAATACAATTTCTTTTGAAAAACGATGAAGGTCCGGGTTAAGGTATTTTTGTCCCTAGAACCACAGGATAAATTCAAAATAAAGTGGTGGATAAAACTGAAGAAACGTGTTTTAAAAGAAGACATATACACAAAACTCCTCACACACACACTTTTTTCATCTTGTCAACTTTTATCGCGCGATGATGATGCGTATTTTCATCTGGCATTTAAGCTGATCCCGTTGTAATCCCATGACAACCAGGATGATGTAAGACGCGATGACCCGGCGGAAACGACAACCTCCAGCAACAACCTTGTCCCTAGTCTCAGCGAAGTATGTTGGAAATAAATTATGGTCCATGAAGCACGGGGCGAGAAAAGAGCGCCTTATTGTGCCTCTCACCTGCCTCACCTGTCGCTTTGTCGCTTGTCTTACGACTCTCGCCTTTCAGGATCACTGACTCCGGTCCCAGCCACGGAGAACTTTTTTCCGGTTTGGGGAGAAATGCTAAAGAGAAATGAATTAAAAAATTTTCTTTTCTGATACTGTTGAAGTTTAGCACTATGTCTTTCTGGTGTTCGTGTTCTCATTTTTCATCTTTTTTTTGGGGTCTTAGCATCACGTGTACATTATTTCCATTCCTATTCACCTGTGTGCAAGGTGGGTGTACTCTCCTAGTCATCCACCGTGTCACATGACCAAAGTCATACCTTTCCGCTTTGAAAACAGGTAACAGTTGTCATATATATATATAGTTTATATACTAAGGTTCATTTATGTACTATCATGTATTATGTCATTTATCATATCTCTTTAACCTTTTATTTAAAAAAATATTTTGGATTTAAATATCAATTACGAGCGTGTGCGAGTGAGGGACCAAGAGAGAGAAAGAAGAGTGTTCATTTTTCTAACCGAATGACTGTACGGACAGCCAGACACACTGATACACAGAGTGCGCATGAATCCGAGAAAGGATGAGGTTGAGTTTGGACTTTTTTTTTTTCGTCCTTTAAACCCCCGCGGGCCATGAAGAAAATGTGCTGACTACCTGTCCGAACGGGATTGAAATATGTGACACACACCTTTCTAGACAGGTGAGGTCGTCAAGTCCAATGACATGAAGCAGCTGGGGCACTTGTCAGATCTGCGGAGGTTTCAAAGGAAGAAGATAGCGACCTCTAGGGTAGACACACTAATCTAGCGGCCCCCGTGTTTTGTGCCGAGGTCTTGGACACTAAGATGTTCTCACGACTGCGGAAACACAGTGAAACAAAGTAGAAACTAGGAAGGAAGAAGCTTTTATCATTTGTTTTTTCCATTGTTTGTTTGTTTGTTTGTTTTGTGTGTACAGATGTTTCTGCCGCATATTTCCTGCCGTCTCTCTCTCTCACTATTCCATTATGCTTCATATTTTTTTTTGTCTCCTGTACTGTCAGTGTGTACGCTCGGGCTATCTTCACATGTTTGCAGAGCAACAGCTCGTGCACTTAGTGATGGAGGCTGAAAAAAAAAAAAATTCTGAAAAGAAGAGTGGTTGCCAAGCAACGCAGAGCAAGTGGGAGGCTGTAGACTTGCGACGGTAGTGGTCATCGGGGAGGTAGAGTTGGTGGTGGTAGTGGTGGTGGGTGAGGGGGATGAACGGAGGAGAACGAGCTTGTGGTCTATTTTAGGGTCGGTGCCCATCTCATCTCCATCGCTGATTTTTCCTGGGTTTCCCTAATTCCCCATCCTGCCAGCTGAATTCGATTGGGAGAAGTTTGCTGCGCTGCACGGATATCGAACCGGTGGGCTTTATAGTTCAACACCAACACATCATCATCATCATCATCATCATTGGATCCAAGCTTTTGCTGAGAATGATAACAGCCGTTACTAAAATTTCTCTTTAACAACCAAAATATAAGTAGAAAAGAAAGAGGACCAATGGAAATCCAGGGAAGTTCCTCCATTATACAGATGACTAGAATAAAATATAATTATCATTATGCATTCCACTAGAGGGAAATATACTCATCATTATGCAGGCCACTAGAGGGGAATATCATTATGCAGGCCACGAGGAGGAAACCATGCTCATCATGGTGGCCATGCGTCATTACCACCTCACGCGGCTTCAGTCACGAATGCGGCCGCACACAGCGCCGCCGGTAGATAATTGTCGCCCTTGTGGGAGGACATAAATCAGGGACTCGGGCCACTAGCCCGCGCCCCCTCCCTTCTCCATCCATCCACCTACCCACCCACCTGCAATCGCGATGTTTGACGGTCACAGGTAGAGGTTGTACATCCAGGGCCTTGAGGCGCAGGACGGGGGCAGCGCGCGGCGAGGACTTCAAGTCACAACTTGAAAAAAAACCTTGACTTACTGCCCTCGCTCGCCGCGTGAGGTTCAAACACGTGGATGGGAGGATGGGTGGTCTGAGTTTTTTCCCGCTATCCCCGTCACCGCCCTTCCTCTAGCCCCTAGACATGCACTACTGAGAAAGGACAAAAAAAAAAAAAAAAACCTCTTAATATTCTGTCGTTGTTGTTTATCGCAGGTACCCCAGATACCCTGACAAAAGCTGGAAATCCGATCTGTCTCTCTCCATCGATGTATCTGCCATGTCTAATCTCTGCTTTATTCATATTCAACAATCCTGCAGAAAATATACCACGGACTATGGAGCTCAGGGGCTCCGTAGGCCCCACGAGTGGGGAACTCGGGGTACATACGATGCCTGGATCTGGAGTGACCCGTCCTTAACCTTTTAACGGTCAACGGGTTTTCTTTTTGAGTTTTTTTTTTTAGGGGTGGGGTCTACTAAAACCATCTTCTCTTTTGCTTTACTTTCATTATTGTGTTGGTCTCGTGGGAGAAGGACGATGTCTCTTGTGGCAGCTTTCTTTCTTGAATAGTCAGTCTGTCCGCTCATCGCCTGGGATATTACAGCGGCACGAGCGGTATTTTATTTCTTTTTTTTTTCTTTTATTCACATTGTTAATGACCCCTAAAAGTCATACCGGATTACTTTTTCTCTTTGCCACGCAAAACGCCTTTCTCAACATGCAGCATAAAACTATTCTAACATTCCCATTCATGAATTGAAGATACTCCAGAGACGTCCTCTACCAAGCGAGGCACATAAAAAAAAATTATGGGTTGGGGGTTATTATCTCCCTTAAAAAAGTAACTATAAGGGCCAAAGGTCGCAGACACCTGTATCCGTCGGGGTAATGAATTACAAACCTGTAATTAGTGTCTTTGTACATGATACATGCCAGGCATGGCGCAGTCCTTTCCTTTCAGTCTCCAAATAGTAAGTCAGACCGCGCAAGCGGAAGTAGCTTTGCGTGGTGACGTCACGCTTGTGTGCGGGGTCCCGGCATGGGAAGGTCATCGGGTCACGAACCTGATACACTCTGGAATACTTTCCGCGGCCAGCAGGTCGAGAAGTATCTCATTTTTTGACAAATAACATGCTTCAAACATAATTTTGTCTGAAAAACATCAAAAGTCTGATGTACACATCTAACGGGATTTGAATATAAAGAGAAAGAGCTCTGGTGACCTTTCAGAGGGTATGGGGTCGAAGCTTACCGTTCTGTGATGATTTTTTTTTTTTTTTTTTTGGTGTTTGTTGGTCTAGGAAACTTGTAGAAGAACAGTGGAAAGGGAGATGAAAGGAAAGGGTGGACATGGAGGCACCTAGATCGACATCGGTGGCAGACTCCTTGAGTGCAACTTGATGCACGAAGAGGAATAGATATAGTTGGTGTAGGCCGTATTCACTTTTGGTGCTTAAGTTGCTTGCCTGCCATGTTATCTTGGATAGTTAGATATTGTGTTACATAGATACTGTGGAAACTTGCGAATGGGCGCGACTGTATCTCAAACACTTATTGAAGCTCATCGCTATACAGATTAAAAGGTTTATTTTCTGGGTTCGCTAGCGTACCCGACTTTGAGCACATACACCCCTTTATCTTACTATTACGATTACACACACTGGCTTAATCCCTCTACCCTCCTTTTATCGGGGAAAGGTTGTTTGTATTTTTGATAACATTTAAAAACATCGCCTTTCACACATGCCATACCCTGTTTTGATGTACAATTTGGGTAGCCTTGCCTTGATTTCAGATTACAGACTTCGCGAACAAACAAGACGATTTGAAAAAAAATCCTGAATACAAAGCGATGTGAGATAGTTTTTTTTTTTTTTTTTTTCGTAAATAGTGAACTCGACCTCGGGAAATACAGTTCCCCGTTCTTCGCTCATCAATCACAGCTTCGCTTTCAGGACTAGACTGGGGAAACCCAACGCCCATATCATGTCTTCGCAAAGTTGACCAAACTTTACCAGTGAACAATTTATCACCTTGTTCATCCAGAATGTCATCTTCCCCTCCTTACTGTCTCCGCCACAATTCTTCCCGCTCAGTGATCCCGAAATGGAGGCGCGGTGTGTTGCCCTGACTCTACCCAGCATTGGAATTGTTCCGGTTACAAAATAAATTATTGCACGGACGATGCCTGAACAAACTGAATGGCAAAACAACAACAACAAAAAAAATAGTTGATAAAAAAAGGTCATATTCTGCATTGCCTCCTGTCTGTACCAAAATAAAAAATAAAGTGGATAAGATGTCCACCCCGGGGTATATCATAACATTGTTTGTTACTTGTTTGATGTTTCACAGAAGGTGGTCTGTCTCTCGCGTAGATAATTACCATTGAGTTTTGTTACTCCTTAGCTGTGGACTGTTATTGTATGTTACTTTCTTTATCAGGACAGTCTACAAAGAGTTTTTCTTATTCAAATAGTCACCGACCTCACACGTCGCTCAAAGACACCAGAGTTAAGAGAAAATCCGCGTTTTAACTATTTTAATGAACGATCCGATCTCAAATTTCAAAAAAGGAAAAGCTTTGTTGATAAATATATATATATATATATTGTAAAATCGTGTTTACAATACAAGAGAAAAATATTCTATACAGCACAATGCCATCAGGTGGGATCATCACGGCGGGAGGAATCGGGTGTCGCGGGTTCGTATTTCGGCTCCGACTTGCCTGTCTGAAGATTACACCTGTTTGTAGATGGTTTTCTTTGGGTATTCCGGTTACATCCACCTTGTGTAGGAAAGGCTTGCTCGTGTATGAAAAGTGCTGGTGTCCATTTAATTAAAGCGCTGTAAGGGAGGTTTCAAAGATAAAGCGATACTGTATTATATTGTTATTATTATATTATGAAAGGAAAATCGTAGGAATAGGCATAGAAACGTGATTGAGAATGTTACATGATACCAGTTGAATATCCCGCCAAGAAATGAAAAAACATGCAGAAAGCAGCAGAACGTTTGAAAGAACACAGCAAAAATAATAAAATAATAAAATAAAATAAAAATAAACAAAATAAAACAAAATAAACAACAAAAAACAAAAACAACCAAAAAAAACAACAAAAACAAAACAACCAAAAAAAAAAAAAAGGCACAATTCAAAACAAAAAAGCTCTTGTGTAATTTACTGAATGAACAAAGTTTTTAACATAAAATAATATCCGCACATTTGTGTGTGGCTGCTTAACCGAATATTCTTCCTCTCAGTAAAGCTTGTAATCGAAGAACAGTTGATGAGTGGAGTGAATCACAAGCCCCAGTGGACTACAAATGTTAAAATTATGAACCTTGTCATTGCAAGAGCAGCTACAGGAAGAAAATTAATGTTACTCAAATTATCAAGAGTCCGTCAGGACTAGCGACAAGGGTAGCCTTGAGACCGAACAAAATAATAAAATAAAATTCTACAGTAAACCATTTTCATTTGATGACGAGGAGTGAAAACTTTAGTCCCGTGTCGTCTGACAATAAATAGAAAGGTGAAAATAATTTGGACTTTGTGGTCCGAACTCATATATCTGCAAATTTATGTTTGATGTCACGGCATACGATGTCCCTGAATTTATTATTGTTTTCTTTCCTTTCTTTCGACTATCTCTTCCTCCACTTTGTTGCCTAAATCTTTCTCTCATTCAATCACTACGTTTCCTACTTTTGCCAAAGTAGTTTTAAAAAATTTCACTTAATTGAAATTTAAGCATTCCACAATTTATGTTCGTCTACATGTTTCACAACATGTTAACTGCTTCTTGGCTATTTTTCTATAATTAAAAATAATAATAATAATAAATACTGTTTACTTAGGAACATGTCTCATGTTGCGGTAAATATCTTAAGTGCTGTCGGCGCACCCATTGGTGCCTTTCAAAATGATTCCTCCTATCAGATAGCAGAAAGTGAACCAAAAGATACAACGGCTTCAAAGTACACCGCCGTGAATTATTATTATTTTTTTTAAAGCAGCTCAACTAAAGTTAGATGTGAGCAAATACGAAATCATTCGGGTGCGCAGTAAGTAATGCGCTATCTCCTTTATTTTTTTTCGGTTCTCCATGACTACCAGACTTGTGATCCTGTGTAGTTGTAGTTTGCTTCATGCATCATCTCTTTTTCTATCTTGTATTTGTGGTGTTGATGTGTCTCAGTATATTTGTTCACCAATATGTTTGCTCTGTGCGCATTTGTGTCCGTATATACATGTTTATTTGTTTAGGGTGCAGAAAGGGCATCGAGCCTACTAGAAAGTGGAGAAATACGCAAAAAAAGTTTAATTATTTATTACCGTGTTTCTTCAAATATATCACGAATGTAATAAAGATGAGTAAGACAATATGTAAAGAAGTGATATTACTTTTGGCCGTCTGCCTGGACGATAAAAAAAAAAAAGACAAAACTGTTGAAATCACGTGAATTTGAATGAGAATTGCTCACAACATGTCCAAACTTCACAAAGAAGAACGCGCCTTAATTAAAGTTTTTTTTACTTTTATTTTAAGTTCAACATTTTTGTCGTGAAACTGCTTTGGATGATGTCTGGCCGAGCAACATACCTACACCTCCATTTCTCTCAGTTCCTGGGACTATAAAGCAAAAACTCCGCTAGCTAATTGCTTCAGGGCCTTAATTGTAAACTGGACGCTTGTCCGCCAGAAGATAAACATGTATAGAAACATTGTAGTTTCCACGCTCGACTCCTTCATTCATTCCCACCCGTGATTTATTTATTTATTTATTTATTTATTTATTTGCGTATGTTGGTGATTGTGAGTCTGAAGGTTCGGCCTCTTGCTGTTAATAAAACCCTCCTCTCCTCCTGCCCCCACTCCCCACCCCCTTCCACTTCCCTCAGTCTTCAAGACTGTTTGGCGTCCACGTAGCGTGGAGCCATAAAAACACAACAATCCAACTGTATCCTGCGACCTCCGCCATCTTGGATGACACCTACCCACCAAGCTCTCTTGCTATTTTATGGTTCACCCCCTACAATGGAGCGGCGAGATCAAAGACCCTCCAGCCTCGTTTTCGTCATAAAATTCCGGGCACGGTGACGGTTCCGGAGACAGAGCAACCGTAAAGTGGTCCGGTCACTGGGGCCAGACAGGCAAGGGCCATAAGCCGGGCTTGGGTGTATTGCTTACTGTTCCTGGCGGTACGCCGCTGGACGGGATTGGAGGAGGGATGAATAAAAGTTCGTCTTTATATGATAGGCATGAAGTATTTTCATGGTGGACATGAACTGTCCCTAGTCTTTTCATGATAGACATAAAGTGTATAAAGTAGATAGAAGAGCGCTTTCACTTTATAAACAGTCTTTCTAGCTGTCTATGCGTCCGTTAGACTATGATTCTGTCTATACAAAGAAATATGTATTTGTATGATAACCTAATTGAAAACGACAATATGTAATTTGTGTCCATTCACCGAGGGGCTTAAATGTGTATTCCCCATACGGCCTATATGTATTACAAATGAAGAGTAGGTGGATGGAATAACTACAGACCGCCACACACTTCTGGCCACATGTCCTATAATAATAATAATAATAATAATAATAATAATAATAATGTGCAGCACCACGACCAAAATCAAATCGCACTCGCTGTGCAGACCAATAATGATAAATGAACAGACAGTGGACGGCGAGATGATGATGATGATGATGATGATGATGCTAATACCATTTTTTTTTTTTTGTTCGGCCGCTCATAGCGATGCCTTAAAAAATGTAATTTTTAAAAGCCATAATGAGTTTGCAAGCAGTCGGAATGGAAGCAGTGACAATCCAGAGATATCATACTTTCCCGACCTCCAACTGTTCGTCATTCTTCACGAGTCTCTAATCCAAGCGCTTTTATATTTCGTTTTATTCTGGTGTTTCATGAATTGTCCGAACACTTCTATAACCTTCTGCAGCAAATGATAAAGGGAAGAAATGACTACTGCATTTATCCAAGAGCACCAAATTAATAAAGTAAACAAAATGTAGTTCGTAGTTGAGTTCTACAAAGTCATTATTAATATGTGACAAAAGAAGATCGAAGTTATAGTTCTAGAACAAAATGACGAATCCAATGGAGAAGCAGTAAATGGAGGGAATGGTAACTTTTGTAACCAAGCACACTTTATGATTTATAATTGTCCTTTGGGATTAATAAATCTGGTCGTTTGTCAGAAAAGCTCCTCATCGTAATGACCTATGACAAAAAGTAAAAAAACTATAGCTTGACCAGTTTGGATTTCCTGACCACGATACTTGTAAAAATGAAAACTAACCTAATAAAAAAAGTTTGCCGATGTAGGGAGCACAGTGGACTGTAAAAAAACGAATAGTTTCAATCACATTGAAATCACAGACCAACTCCTCGATAAGAGAACACGACACGACACTAGAAATTAATTTGCTAGAATAATCATTGTAATATAAACGAGTACATTATGTAGTAAATTATTGCTTTCAAATAAAAAAATAGTACAAGAAATGTTGATCGATAAATATTCTCTCCAGCTATAACTTTTTTTTATCAGTTTGTTAAAAGCCAAAACTGTTTATTTTCTCACAGGGTGTCTAGACTGCTTTAATCACCTGGATTATGATGACAGTTGTCATTGGTGTTAAAACTGTTTTTAAAAGTTTAAACCGCTCTGAGCTGTTTTAAATTAGGAGAGAAAACAACATTTAAAACTGTGTTTAAACATTTGTGCAGCGCATTTAAATGACTTGGACACGACTTTACACTTGGGATTTAAAACATTTTTAAGTCTTAAAAACAAGTTGTGATGCCGGCCCCAGAGCCAGGTAAGGTCATGGTGGGTCATGATCACAACTAATGGAGATTAGCCAAGATGGTCAGATTCTGACATTTTTTCATTCCCATCCAAGCTGCTAGACTGACTACCGCCCTCGTCTACATCATCTACTGTGTCGTGAAAACACTTTGCAAACTGTTGCTTCATCCACTGTGCAAACCTGGAAGCCAGTCGGTAATAAACTAGGGAAACACGTGGAGGGGAACATGTCACCACGAACTTCTCTCTCTTTATATATAAATCTACATCCGTGATGTAACATTGGAGCATTACATTTGTATTAAAGGTACACAGCGCTTCCGGGGTCAAACAAATGTTCAAATAATTGTCAAAGTCTTCAGTTAAGCTTTTCCTGACTGCAGGCAGAGAACTAATTACTTTGTCCCTGCTAATTATGCTGCTGGCTTACCAAGAACCTTAGCCAAGGATGATAGTAACCTTTCTCCTCATGCTTCATGTAAAAAAAAATTTAATTAATTTAATTTTTATTTATTTTCATTACTCTTTAAAGCGCCACTCCAATGAAGTTTTTATTTTTAGTTTTATTTATAATATTTCGCTTGTTTTTAAATTTTAAACTTATAAATTTTTTCGCTTTTATCATTATTTATTGAAACATTTTAAAGTTTATTTTCGTCTTTATTTAGTCCCATTTTTCACATTTTACTCGTGATTTATGACGAATTTATACAATAAATTGTATTTCTGTGAGCTTGTGGAAAACCCACATGCAGGAGAGACAAAACCGTCCGAGGATATAACAGAAATAGAAGTGGTCTGGACAGGTGCAAGCGAAACTCAGAAGAAGACGAATCTACTGGACAGACATGAGAGAAATGGAGGGTCACACGCGGGGTCGTGCAATCATCTTCCACATAATGTCGCTAGATGAGTCCTGGAAGTTATTAGTGTGACCTGTGGCGACCTTTGCACTGAGGGAATTCATATATAAAAGAAAGATGAAGCGGAAACGTGGGAAGAGAAATTGGTTAAAAGAAAAGACAAAGTAGATGAACAAAAAAATTGACTAATTAATGTAGCGGTTGTCAAAGTGGACAAAGTAAATTAAATGTACGAGCAAAAATACAAAATAAAATACAACTAATAAGTGTAGATGAGTCAAAAGGGAGATTGTTTATATGGGGAAAAATATTAACGGTACATAATGAGATAAAACGGGATGACTATACAAAATATATATAGATATGAAAGTTTATAGCAATCATTTTGAACATCACCTTCATCATCCGTTGCAACCGCTTTTTATTTTCATTCATAGCTACAGTTTTGCTTGTTAAAAATGCTAAAATGTAAATAAGATATTTTTATGTGACTAATAAAACAGTGATTGTAAGCAATTTTTAGTGTTTAGTGTCTCTCAAAGTTCTTAGCCTCCACAAGACCTGTGAAAGAAAACTTTCAGAAACCGCAGTAAGTCGAGCCAGACCCCACCGAAGTTCTTGATATCAACAGTATCCAAACACTAATTCGTCACCGAGTGACTTTATTGGTGAAACTGTGAAACTACTTTGAAGCCCAACAACACTTTCGCGAATTCTTATTGTACATTTTTACAATAGTGCTGATGGATATATAATTCATATTGTGTGTGTGTGGTGGTCGATATACAGAATTATTGTCACATAACCTGAAGTTTATTTGTACCGCCTCCTTGTCCCAGTCCAAGCAAGAACCTTGTCTGCCAGCCATCTGGGGGTGGAGGTTGTGTTTCCCGATGTAAAGTGACTTTTCAGGAGAATATTCCATTCTGCCCTCGGCACATAACCACAAGATTTGTGTCACGTGACTGCTTCCCCTACACGTCCTATCATAACAACAGTATGGATGCTACTCTAAGGAAAGAGAGTTAAAAAGTTTTTATGAAGTCCAGGGTGTTTTCATACTTGGTGTGTGAGAGAGAAAGAAAAAACTTCCTTCTTTTGATAACCTCTGTCCTCAAACCAAAAATATCTCAGTCGCCTGTTTCTTGATGCGAGCCTGCCACTCACCTGCAATGGCCGCACACCTGAGTTGGTACCTGAGATCGATCTGGTCTTTGTCGGAGGGCGAGGAGGCGAGCGCGTGACAGGCCAGCGTGTCCTCCGTGACACAGACATGATTTGTGTGTCACAGATGGGCGTGTGTCACACACCAGTACAGACTGTTGGCCTGTCGTGCTAACTGATGTTTATGTCAGGTCACACCATCCGGCGCGTGCTTTGACGAGAGCTGCTGCTGCTGCTGCACAAAGATAAACTCCACCATGCGGGTGGCGATGCCTTTCCTCGCAAAGATGGTGAGTGGGAGGGCAAGGATCGATGATTCTCACTTTCAAAAACCAACAGCAGTTACCTGTTTAGCAGTTCAAGCAGAACGCTTACAAATAATAAAGTTGGAGCGGTTCAATTAATCCTAAGCTGTCTCCCCCTTGTCTCCTCTCTAGATGATCCATGGGTTGTTTTTTTGTTTTTTGTTTTTTGTTTGTTATTTCGTTTTTGTTTTTGTTGTTGTTTTTGTTGTTGTTGTTTTTGTTGTTATTTCTTTTTTTGTTGTTGTTTTTTTTGTAGTAATAACCAAAATTAAAACTTACTTATTTCCTTTTCCAGAGCTGACCCTCTTTAATAGTAGATACGGGTATTTCAAGCGTTAAAGAATGACGATCGTATTTCGCGAGTTGTAGGCTGTCTCAAACGATCCAAGACAGATATGTGGCAAGGTAACATTTTTTAGAACCAAAAATATCAGTCCTTCATCCTTGCCTTCCGAGAAAAAGTGGTTGCGCGTGTGATTAGTTAACTGAGTTTTGTATTCTTTTCTTTATCAACATTTATGTCCCTTGCACACAATGATCAAACGCAAGTCGCGAAAGATTTTTGAAAAGTGTACTGACTGAACTGAATGTTTTTCGTTGTTCCTGTGTCTTTACACTGCTTTGCTTTTCGGATTAAAGGAATATTAGCATGACTGTTTTTTCGTGACAAAAGGTTGTGGTAAAAGGAGTGAGTGCAGACAGAACAGCGAAGGTTAACTGTAATGAACAATTGTTTTTCTGTCTTCCGTTGAACTCGAGGGCACCAGACAAATCTCTCGATACTTTAGAGTTCACCGGGTCGGGTTCTCAGAACAGTTTTAAAATGTTGTATGCAATATCCACCACTGAGACACTGTAATGCGTTTTTCCTTTACTTTCTTGTCTTTCACCTTCTGGAAACATCCTTGATATAAAAGTGTGATCATGCAGTGTGGTAGCCATGTTTACAAACACTACTAGGAGCATTTTAAAAACAGTCGCAAAAATTTTGTCTGAATGCACGAGTTTCTGAGGCATCGCTTTAAAATATGTGAAAATATGTTTTGATCTGTTCCTCCCCCAAAAAAAAATCACCTGTTGGGGGATACATCTCAGGGATGAGATACAGACACAGACTGAGAAGTGTGAGGAGAAGAAGGAACATGGTGAGGAAGGAGTGGAGTGAAGATGGAGGGAGCGAAAGTTCGCTAGCACCAACTCTTTCTGTCTCTCCTCCCCACCTTCACCCTGAGTACTTCCTGTCGACAGGAGATCTGTCTACACGGGGGGAGAGAGAGAGATCTCCCAGGCACGACGACTACAGCAGCGCCCTCTACCACACACAGACAACTCTTACCGCGCCGTCCACCGTCACCCCACCCACCATCGACCTCCTGTTATCTAGCCACGCCCACACACGCCTTAGATGCGCGCGGGTCTTCTCATCCCACCCACCCGACCATCACCTTCAGACTCCTTAGCACGCACGTACCACACACACACACGCACCCACACACAGACACACACGCACGTACAGACAGACCCACACACACTTGTGAACTAGTTTTGTTCTCCTCGCAAACAACACAGGAGGCCATATTTCTTTCACGGAACCAAAGGAGACCAAGCCTCCGTCACTGACGTTTTGATTAGGGTCCAAATTTGGGGTGTAGATTACAGATGGGGGCCCACTTAGGGCCCGCTGCCGCGCCGAATCGGGCCGAGCGCTGACGGTAGGGGCTGATAAGCTTTTTATGTCAGACCACCGACACACCGGGTCTCGCTCGCTCCCCACCGATTTCTCACCCGATTGCAGGGGCTCGGACTACCTAACTAAAGGGGAGCTTTGCACGGCTACCCAACCTTTCACGCTTTTTTTTTTTGCCTGCCCGGGTATGGAGGTGTATGTTGGGTGGGGGGGGAGGTAAGTGTGTGTGTTGAGGAGGGAGGGAAGGAAGAAGGCAGAGACATGAAGGGTGCGGGACTGAAGAGTGGAGGAGGAGGAGTGCCAATGACGGGGGGTTGGATGTCTAGCAGGGCCGGCAGTTTGCTCTGCTATCTGTCTTCGGTCGGGTGTACTGGAATGGGGTACAATTATAGCGGGTTTGAGCATACGCAGTTTGAAAAAAAATCCAAGAAAATTGAAAAAAGAAATCGCTGGAAGTTTGTCTCCCTCCTCCCTCCAACTCCCCGTTACCTTAGAACAGAATCCGTATGGATTTCTTACAACACCATCTGTTACAGCGCCTCTCATCAATAACTACTTTATAAGGAATTGCAGGCCTACTTCACCGTTATTAGGGATATCCTCTTAGAAACATGATATACCAGGGGTGAGATGTAAAACATATAAAATAACCTGATTATAAACGGGTTTTTCTTTTCGTTATAAGCTGCGGGTAAGGTATGAGATGCGACAGACTTCAATACAAAATCTTATATCACAAACTCTTTGATACCGAGTTGAAAAGTAGGAAACGAACTAACAAACAGACGGACAAACTAGGAATGAATAAAATCCAAATGGATGGAAGTCGTTTGCATGGATTCAGCGTAGCGAAAATATAAATAAACTGCATTGAAACAAATTAATATAATAACAGTAAATGACTTGACTAACCTTTGAACTGTGTTATACTGATACACCCTTATTTCCGATGTAATTATAAGTTCTTAATAAATCTCTCAAAGGATTTGCTTTCCGCGTGACAGGACTATTTGCGACCAAAACACTCCGCTGCTCTCGTCAAATCGCTCCAACAAGTGGATTCAACACTCTCCTACATGCGAGGGATCTTGGCTTATTTTACAGCCACCTTTCTTCATAATTACAGTCAGTTCCTTTGCCGTAGTGACAGGACTTTCACCCATCTTCACAATGTTTAAAATCCCCGACTGAGATGAAAGCGGATGACAATTTTAATGAATTGTAATGTTACACGATATCTACCGTGGATTTTAAGGCTAATCTGGAATGCTTGACCCATTTTAAAATGTCTTAAAAAAAAAATGTGTTTGTTCACTATCCATCATGTTCCCCTCTACCCGGTTCCGAAAATAAAACTCAAGAAACTATCCCCTCTCCTCCCTCCTGTATTATTTAAAACAAGAGAGCGAGTTGACAATTGAAACAATAAAACAGAAGAAAATCATTCTGACATTTATTACAGGGAAAATTACAGTTTTTGTGAACCAGGTGCACATTCCTGCCATCGTCCTGCATTACGACTACAGAAATCATCCAAAGAGTTTGGCAACAGTTCATACTTGAGTATTACAGACACAAGTCAGAACATTTGCTGGCACTCTTGTCTGCAAAACAGTCATTATTCCTCCAACTATTTCAGTTTTCTCTTTATTTCTTGCACAGCATTCCTTTTCCGATGGGAAATATACTACCATTAATATACTTCCTCACCCACCCATAAGACATACACAACCCGTATACCTCCCCTCTCCTTCTTTCTCTCTCTCTCTCTCTCTCTCACATACAGAGATTCTCCTCCAGCTGGCGCCATAGGGCTCTAACTTAAATATCTCTGTGTGTGTGTGTGTTGATTGTTCCATATTCATATACTTGTAATGTTGAATTTTTATCTAAAACCTTGGACCACTTGGGAAGTGACCCGCATATTTAACCTATATTCACCTGCAAGAGTTTTGTTTCTTTTTTTTTTCGTCCATCATAATCGTTTAATGAGTCAAATTATTGCTTATTTCACTCTATTTCGATTTTGTCAGCCGATAACCCAAGCTGCTGGAGTAAAATTAATGAAAACAATTGTTAATATGTGCAAAGCCTTTCACAAAAATGTTATCAGAAAAGAGCTTCTACTTTTCTTTTCTCCGTTGTTCATTGAAGCTGTGGTATGTGGGGAGAGAGAGAGGTCGGGTGGGGAGAGAAATAAGTGTATTGTGGTGAAGAAAGTTTCAATCGTTACATAGGCAATATCATGATGAGATATATTCGCATAACTTCAAGTAAGACACTATACCCGGCTTAAAAACAGACATATTAACCACCACATCTTTAAACAAACTGACTTTTCCCTAAAATACCCGGATTGTGTTTGACCGTTGCTCGGTGATCCACGAGATGTGGGAGAGGTCTAAAAAATGTGAAGGTTTCTGGGCAGTTATTCCGGACTACTATGTCCTCAGCTGCATTGTCTGCAGGCAATCGTCCACCCGGGGTATCAGGGGAGAGAGAGGGAGTATTGGTGGGGTCTGAGGCTGTCACAAGCCCCGCCTTATCCCGTCTTACACACACACACACGAACAGAGGAAGATAGAGGAAAGATGGAGCTGGAAAATGGTAGATGGTAGGGGAGAGCTAAAAATATCCTGCCACCATCGACGATGTTTAGAGGAATGATTGATAACGACTCCACACAAGTGCACACCCGGAGGAGGAGTTATGGCGGGTGTTGAAGACACAGAGGAACGCGAGGCAGATGACTGGGGTGCGGGGTGGATGGGGCGAGAGGCAGGGCGGGTGTTGCGTGAGATCGCGCTGAGTGCGGGCCTTAAATTCTGGGCGTGTCTGGTGTGGGGCGAGATGAGAAGTTCGACTAAAAGGTCTGTTTAGCCTCCTATCTACCACGCTTGCAGTTCCACTAGATTTACTGCAGTGGAAACACTTCCTTTTCTCCCTCCCTCCTACTCTATTCGTTTGCTCTTCTCTGTCGCGAATCTGTGTTTTTGAGAGTGAGAGAGAGAGAAATCTTTCAGGGCTTGCTCCCACTTCATCTCATAGGTACTCGTGTACTTACGTGCATAAATTCATATATCATAGCTCGCATCAAAATACTCGGAAACGAAAACCATCTCTGCTTCTGTCTCTGACACACATGTGCAATGAGTGTATAAGAGAGAGAGAGAGAGTGGAGAAAGACAGAATATATATATATGTTCATGCATGTGTGCTTACACATATCTATGCGAATAATAATGTGTGTTCGCGCGCGTGCGTGTTTGTATTTTTAAATTTCACCAAATTTTTAAATTTAAATTTCCCATGTTTCTAAATCGCAAAAAGGAAGCTTTGCACGTGACCGAGCGTGAGTGAGTGAGTGAGGGAGTGAGCTGTAGACAGTGGAAGGTGAGCAGACATGACATGACATGACCCGAGAGCGAGGAAGTTTAGAGGAAAGAAAGAAAGATAAAGGGAACTAAGCAGGCTAACAATAATCCACAATAAACGTAGTTAATAATCTTTAGGAAACATAGTTAAACATTCATCCACAGGAAATCAGAAACAATTTATCCACAGGAAACTAAACAATTATCCACAGGAAACCTACTTAAAAATTATCCACAGAAAATGTAAACAATTATCCACAGGAAATCAATTATCCACAGGAAACATACTTAAACAATTCAAAGACACCGAGGCAATCACCTATCAAGTAACCCACCTGTTATGTCACATTTTCTGCAAGCCAACAACAACTCAGACCAGGTGAGGCAAGGGAGGAGACAGTTTAAGTACCTGATATTGTACATCATCGTAAAGTGTAGGTGAGGGCGGGGGTGGGCAAGATAATGTCCTTTTTTTATTTTAACTGAAGCCGCAACAGGTGGCTTTAGGAGACAGCTGATACAAGTATACCTTCTCACATTTTGCCTTTGAACCCATGGATCGAGACTTAAAATCATGACTCGGTCCCATTAAGTCTCGGCAGTAAAGCAGGTTTGAGTGATGTATTGGACAGACTAGCAGGAGGCAGCAGTGGACTGTGGATGCAGCTTGTCATAACAGTGGAGGAGAGCTGAGATGCACTGCCTCAGGAAGGATACACTGAGTGAAGAAAGTAAACCCAAGGAAGGTGCAAGGGGTGGTTGGATGGTTATACTAATATTTCTGTTTGAGTTTTTACTGTGATGTCGGCGAGTGAGAAGCAAGTCCGCGGTCGTTTACTTACAAGCAATCGTTGGTCTACCCAATGTCAAAAGAATTGTGGAGACAAGAAACACCCTACAACCAAGTTCCTTCTTAAAATTTATTTTAAAAGCAAAGAAGGGAGAAGTTCTGTGACTGTGGGTCAAACTCTTTGACATCTTGGGACTGTAGAACGGGGAGGGGGAAGGAAGGAGAGAAAGGGGGGAAAGTATGAGCTCCAAGCAGCAAGTCAAATGTTATTGTCCTTCAGATGAAAAGGAAAAGCGTCTCACTCACTCCCTGTAATTTCGCACTGTAGTAGGTGGTAAGGGATCCTCCCAGCCAACATCTAAGGCCATCTACCGGCCAGCCAGTCCAGCCTCATTCATTGTAGGTGTGAGGACGGGGACGGCGGCTTTTCTTTTCGGAGGAGATAAGAACACGGAGGAGAGGGCAAGGAACGGAAGTTCTAAGACCTGAGACCGCCACACCTGTGAAAACCAGTGACAATTAGTCCAGGACCACCCTGTCTTGGAAATAGGACCTTTTCCACTGGGCTGTCACATCGGCCTAGACATTCTGGAACCTGCCATGTGGTCATCAAACGTGGATGTGGGTGATAATAAAACTTCAAATAGTCAACACTCTGTTCTGGTTTGGAAAAGGGAAGAATTGCTTTCAAACTGGAAACAAAACTGTGTCCAGTGGAGGTAAAGTTTGTTGGAGGTCTGGAAGAGAATGGGGTGGGGATGGTGTTTTCAAGTCTCTTCAGTAAGACCATCTAGGATAGTAGTCTAACCTTTATTGTTTGTTGCAGAATGAATGAACACACACACGTCCCTGTTAGTCTTCTTATTAAAAGTAGAATGCTCAGTTTCTGGTTTAAATTAACACATGAAAATAATAGAAATGAACTATAAAGCTCTGTGTATATAGAATACTCTTTAACATAAACAAAACAAATATCAGTACTGACCAGACAACACTGCAAGATCTTGGTATAAGTGGAATGTGGATAAACCTGAAAAACATTTATTGACACCACCATCAAGGGGTGAGTCATCAATATCCAAAAACACATTGGGTTGCTAAACATTAAAAACATGTAGTCTGTGGTTTACACGGGGTTATAAACACATTCATCTAAATACCATTGTCATGAACTTATATTCTAAGTGCTACAAACTTCTCTGTGAAGCACAGAAATAATAAAGAACACAATAACAAACGTGTGTACATGAACATACACACAAATACAATCTAAATATTCTGGTACATCTTGTTTGAGAAGGAAAGAGTGAGAACAAGAATGTGTTTATCCTTAGTTTACATGTGTTTTTATGCTTTGATGGACTTGACATCATATTCAGGTATACTAGGAAAGGTTAGAAGAAGGAAAGAATCAGTGATAAAAATTTTTTTTTAGTTAGTTGTCATAAACCGAGAAGTGAGATACTGTATATACAGATAGAAATGTGTGTGAATATGAATATATTTTTAATATCTCAACATCCTTTACTCTTCGGCATCAACTCCTGTTAGAAGGTGGGGACATCTTGCAGTCCCTCAGCCCGTTATGTTCAACCTAATGGCTGTCTTGCCTCCAGGCAAATGCTGATGATGTTAGAGATGACTTAAATGAATAGGGCGGCTAGTTTGCAGACACAAAAAAAATAAATAAAAAATAAAAATCGCATTTGGAAAACGCATCCAACTTGCCCCAGGCTCTCAAATATTCCTTCCCCTCTTGCTTCCTTTCTCTTCGGTCTGTGTGTGTGTGTGTGTGAGTTCGAGAAAATAAAACTGAAGTAAATGCACAATTCAGAAAAAATGCTCACAGGTTAGAATAAATCACAGACACACCAGTGATTCAAAATGGAAGTTTCCAGTAACTGCTCGTCATGCTTGGTTCATTCTCTAAGTACACTAGTCTGTCACTCACCCCGACTCTTGAGCGTTTTTACGGATCATTACCCTCGGTTTATAAACAGTATCGAGTGTCAGGCCTTTTTTTCTTGTCTTTGTGTGTGGTGAGGGTGGGGGATCGAACCCTCCCCTTCGCAGTATGCTGCATGGTGAGCTTACACTACGTGGTGTTCTCATGGGATACCATTTCAAGGAGGAACAATTTTGTATTTGAGTAAATATCATCTTTGTCTCTCTTGTATCTGCATTTGATGATCAAAGTCATCATTCAACAGCTTGATCAAGCTTAGCACGTGTTTGTGCATTTGCTTTCAACCCAGACACTTATTTTAATATTACTCTGCAGTTATTTCATTTTTATTTCTCTCTATCCTGTTTCCGACTACATTTTGCACGTGTATATATTCCGAGCTCCGCCGAGCAATCATCATGTCAACAGCGAGGGTCAGGGCCAGACTCGTCGTCACGTGACTACAAATCGCATGAACCTCTTCTACACGTCTTCCCATCTCTCTCTTCCATCCTCTTTCTTTTTTTTTTTAATATTTTTTGCCTGGCAAGTCACGTCAAGGTGTCACGCCTTTGTGTGTGTCGGCTACCTGATTGTATAATGACCACGTGATTGATTGTCGTCTGCTCGGCCTGAGGCACGTTGCAAGTCGCAAGCTTGATCGATTTTGAGATCAGTTGGCCACGCCACGCTTGACTGGCTTTCTAGGTCAATCAGAGAACGAACAGAGATTTGAAGGTTTATTTTTTTTAATATGGAGAGGAGGATGGTGAAGAAGGTTTATGCAACGTGTATGACTGAGCACAAGAGCTTGCGTGTGTGTGTGTGTGCATAATTAGCATAATGTGCAGGTGTGTTTGTAAGTGTGTATGTGCATGTGTGTGATGAGGTCTACGTGCAGGCAGACATTTCTCTGGCCATGGCCTCGCTTTCTGTTGGCTCGTCGGCCATAAACCCTCGGTGCACACAGCTCTGCTTTTTCTCGAGACGTCTGATAATTTTCTACAACTACTGTTGCGTCACTGATATCGCCCACAGAACTGCCTTCCGCTGGGCCACAAACTCTAATTTATCGCGAGGCGGAACAACCGCCACAACCACTCCCGCCTCCCCAGAAAGAAGAATTTTTTCTCCTCTTTTTTTCCCCTTCTCTCTCTCTCCTTGTCCTTTTGCAGCTGTTTCTCCAACTTCTATTTCCAGTTAGTAATTCAATGATTAGCTTAATCTATTTCACATTCTTCAGAGGGGTAATGCTAAAAAATAAAAAAGACTATTACCCACAAAAATAATTAATTACACTTGTCATTCCTTTTTTTTTTCTCAACCCTCTTCCACCATCTGTCTCCTTGGCCTACCATTTAAATATTCTGATAAGTTATCGTTTGTTTTGTGTTAATGTTTTCACAGAGGTGGGGTCAGGGTACGAGTGTCACCCAGTGTCTATGAGTCTTCTGTCTAAACAGTCAAAGTTGTGATGTAGAGATAAAGTCACGTGGGACGGTTACTAAATACAACGAATTTAATCCCCGTGTTGTTAATTTTTCAAGTATTTTTGTGGACATGTAAATCAGGTTGATTATATGCACAGATGGACAGGCTTGAAGCTTTGTCAAGACAGTCAAGGCTGTCATCTCGCTTTGACAATTTATTTTTTACCTCTAGCGAGATATAGAAATGTGTGTGCGTGTGTTTTTTTTTAAAGAGAGAGAATATATACATATATGTATGTGTGTGTGTTTTATATTGACAATGCAAATTAACAAGAAAACGTTTTTCCAATATCAAAATCTTGCGTAAACTAAGCTCATTGGCAGCATCAGGAAAATATACTTTATCATCTCCAAATTTTAAAAAAATTTAGAATCCATATTTCAGCCTCTGGTACGAAAAGCAAAGACAACAGATCGAATTAAAAAAAATTCAAAACACAACAACAGTCAGAAAAGAAAGACAGAGAGGTGAAATGAATCTGAAGTGTGTCAAGTCTATAGGACGCTATTAACACTAGTTGTGTGATACGGTTCACGTTAACAAGGGTCTACAATTTCTGTAGCAGTAATACAAGACAGTATAACGTTACGTAAACTCCTCGTCAGGCCCTCGGTTACATTGTTCGCTTCTGAAAGGACATGAGCTGTCAACGTGAGAAATTCTCCAGGCCAAATAATTTATGAGTGTTCCTGCGCACAAAGCAGCCGCTCGCAAAACAAAAAGACTTTTTTGAGTTTATTTTTTCGTACCAGTAGCTCAGAATTGTGTAGTCGTCGGCTGATACATCTGACGGAGATAAAGTTACCTATACACGACTCCTCCTTGGCCATGATTTATGGATCGCAAGTAGGGAGGTGGAATTTTTAAAAAAGTGAGACTATATTTTTTCATATATATATATAATGTATTTCAATCCATAATTTTTATATCTTTTTTGTATTTATTGAGTATTTCACCCGTGAAAACTGTTCACATGGTGAGGAGGTTCTGGGTGACGTCCCCATTGTTAAAATGCGTCGAATGTCTCCTTAGTACTCAACAAAAACAAATTTCGAAGCACAAATTATAGATGCCCATTACAATCGAAATAAACCGGACATAGTCTTGACAACTAATGAGGAGTGAAGACAACTCCCATTCAGGAGACCCCCGAGGTCGAGTTACTGGTCCTGACGGGGAACAGATCGCATGTGAAGATTTGCTTCACTCAGTCACATTATTTATTCTAGTCACACATAATGATCTCCTTAAAGTTGGAAGCTCTTGATAAGTAAAGTAGTCTAAATATAGTGCATAGACTGCTCGTCCATGTCCATGTGAAGCAGTTAATAAAACACAGAGAGAGAGAGAAGGTTCAAGCCCAGCAAGCTCACCTTATAGCTCACCTCTATCCTTTTCATAAAATTAAAATTATTAGCTTATTTTTTTAAAGTTAATCATTGTCCCAATCTGGTTGCTTTATTTAGAATATACTCTAAGACAGCAAATGTATTAAAAGAAACAGAGGTCGATTTATTTTTGGCATTTTAGTCCATTTTAGTAGCATCCCATGGAAAAGGAAGTCCTGTGGAAGGTGAATGGAGGAGCGAAGACATGGAAGGAGAATTGAAAAGTGAGGTTAAATGAAACCAAATATCGTAGTCACCGTTGTACACCAAAACAAAAATAAGACACCCCCATCTCAGAAGAAACCCACAAAAAAAAAATAATAAAAAATACAACAAATATTGATAGAACCGTTTACGACAGTTACGACAATGGCGATGATGTTGTCGCCAACCACAACGACACGACGATGGCGACAGAAGGGAAAGGAACCTCGGTATTTATTTATTTGTTTATTTGTCCAGTGTTATACTCTTTCCCAACATGTTTCTAGCCCAATATACGGCCGCCGCAAAGTGTTTCCCGCAAGGAGCGATAAAAGTTTATTGGATCTGATCTGAGCGTGTAGCACCCCATCATTACACAACTAATCAAGATTTATGCTGTATGTTTATTGTTTCTTGAATATAAAACCCAACCTGATTTTTTTGTGGCCATCGATGTAATATGAATGAGACTAGTTATTAACATGCGGGCTGTCTTATTATCACAAAACTTCTTGTTGGCGAAAGCAGAGAAAGTGTGGATAAGGCCATCTTTATACAGACTCCGCCATATATTTGTGGCCAGGGTTCAGTCTCGTCTTTTATAACTTTCTAAAAATTTGTTATCAGGCTTGCTTTACAAATGAATGAATTAAGGGATAAAAGTAAGAAAAAACTGTATCTGGGAATGGCAAGATAATCTATAACGGAAATTATGAGATGAAATATCTGTGGACAAGTTTATGACAACTTCTTTGAATTACGGACGACCGACAGGACAAAGTTAAATTGTTCCAAACTTATTTTCGAGGAAAACTGTGCTAAAAAAAGAGGCTTAAATGTCGATGACCAAAATGATTAGATATGAATGATTTACTGTAAACTAACGGTTCATCAGAATTTAACTCTTCACGTGTCTGTACATTTCTGAGCGAGACCAGTCATAATTGTGTATTAAAATTTGATAATCGCGGGTCATGTTACCTACGATTATCACCTCATGTCAATCTTTCCTTGATTTATTCTGATGACTTTTTTTTTTTTTTATTAATTTACAGCTTTAATAGACAATCCAGCGACTGGACTGTTTTTCTCCTTTAAAATAGGGTTTGGTGACAACTTGTTCATAAATACTCATCTCAAACCTTATGTTGACAGGAAAATTAATTCATAATTGATTGATTTATATTATTCAAGGGTCATTGCCATATAGAGGGGGAGCGAACGACGATGATAATACAATGTGATATTCAATAGTACTTCTATAGATATTCCGGTTTATTTTTAATACTAATTCCACGCTCCGGTTGATTTTGAATTTTCAGTATAACAGTTTAGTGAAGAAAACTCAGTCATGCGTATCCATTTTCTGTAAGTGCTCGTAGGGCATCTGTATGCAGGGCTGGTTGCCTTGACAGTTGCTGGCTCGGCGTAAAATATTTCCCCACTTCCCCCTGTCACACAATTTCACCTTCCAACCTTTTCACTGTCAATCCGTTTTGAATCAGCCTGATGGTACATGTGCACCACTTAGTTCTGACCTTCTGACTCACTCAACACCCACGCACACGCATTTACAAACACACACTCACACACACTCTCTCTCTCTCACACTCACACACACAACACCAATTGGCAAGATCCAGTCAAAACTTCTCTTCTCTTCCCACCCTTCCTTTCCTTCCCGCAAACAAATCTGGAGTCCGCCATGCACACCTCTGACAGACCCGCTAGGTGGCGCCAGGAGCGGCCAAAGGACAGATAAAATGGCGGCGGAGCGGGGGAAACGTACGGCGATGACGCGATGCTCGTGGTAAGGCAGAGCGATAATATGATAATACACAAGTTTATTGCCGGCTGAGTACAGATACACCGGGCCGTGCATGTGCGCGTGCGGCAGAGAGATGAGATGCTCGCCGTTCACCTACCCGCATCTTCAGCTGGCACTTGGCAACGGAAGCAGATATACAGGGAGATGACACGATGACAGCTCCACCGCCGCAATCGGCCGTTAACTGCTGACACTTTCGATACGTGTTACCTATAGTTTTTTATTTTTTCAGTTTTTATGGTTTGTTTTTCTTCCTCTGGGCTACTCGGAGACCTCTTATTTACTCTTTCCTTTAATTATTTTTTTGTCATCTATGTCCACTTGTTTCTGTCCTTCTCTTCGCGATGCTCGACTTATCAAAGGTTCAGAGTTCGAGACCCGTGGTACGCGGAGGTCAGCGAGGATTTCTAGTTCTCTGATGAACTCTTACGATTCTGTGTCCGAGTGATCTCTGCCGAGTGCAGTTCTCAGTCTCCCCGACGTACTCTAGGTCATGGTGACAGGTACGCATGGAGGGACAGGGTTGGTTTTTATTTTTTAATTTTTTTAATTTTTTTTCTGGTGTGGTGTCGCCATTCGGTGGCAGCGGCCAGGGGGCATCCGTCATGGGTCGATCCGTCCTGACAGCGGGCCCGCCATCGTCTGCAAAAAGGCTGCTGGCGACGGCGGTCACCCATGCGTGGCGTCTTGATCTCATCGACCCTAAGTCGTCTCGCCTGAGTGACTCTGGCTGGCAGGCAAAGGTCCGGCCTTCGCCAGGTCAGGCGGGAGATGCGATCGAACAAACTGTTGCCACAGATGACGAGCAAGCATGAACACACACGCACACACACCGCAAAACGTGTTGAAACAAAAGCTAGTTGTCTCCAGCAGACGCCAAGGGAAGAAGGCAAAAAGGCAGACGGACGGACAAATGGATGACGGAATGGACAGATGGATGATTAAATGAACAAACTGATTCAGGGATTCTGCTAAGGCTAAATTATTTTGGGTGATGATGATGATGATGATGTAGTTTTATATCGCGCTAGTATCCACATCACAAAGATGCGCTCAATGCGCGGTGATCCCAGGGTCCCAGATCCTTCTTCAGATTTTTAAGGGGTCCCTGTTCTTTGCCCAAATTTGAAGGGGACCCCATTGACGAAAATTGACGGGGTCCTCTGAACTTTTAATGCGTACTGTACGCAATTTTTTGCGTAAGTAGAAGCCCTATGATTTATTGACAAATATGTAGAGGCTGAATGACTGAACTGATTGACATCTGGCTAAATTTGTTGATGTTGAATGTACATTTGGTGGATATATGGACATACATGTGGATGTTGAACGGGTGCATTGATGGATGCATAGATAAAAAATGTCGATGTCAAATAAGTAGATTGATATATATATATATACGGATGGATTGTTAAATTAATGAATTAATAGGTATAGAGATGAATATGTGGATGGACTGTACAACCAATGGATTGATTGGAGGATACATAGATAGATGAAGTGACAAGTGTGTAGTGAAATACGGATATACATTGATGGGTGCTCGGACGAATGGATGATAGAATGGATCTATGTGCGGATATACAGATTAATGAAAAACGACTGATGTTTAGCTGGATGTATAGATCGATGGATTATCGAATGGACGAGTTTGTGGATGCTAGATAGGCGATGAATGAACAGACTGATGCATGCTGGGTAGTTTCTTTCATCTTACTTTATTGGATAATAGATGAAGACATGTTAAGAGACATAAACTGAAATATACCACTGTCTTTTCTGCCACTCAAACTTTTATTTTTCTACGATGATAGCTTCCTTAGTCACAAACCAATATTTCTAAAGTAAACTTTTCTCAGGAGTTAAGGCCGTGGACAGATTTCCGAAGCAAGTTTTCTATTCAACCATTGCTGTAAAAGACGATACTACCATTTCCACGCCAAGCCATACCAATGAAAAATAAATAAGTGAAAATAAATAATTATAAAAATAGAGATGAGGAAGCACGACACACAAACTGGTATTGTTGCAGTGAGGATAACCAAGATTTGCAGTGACATGCGGTAGGGAAATTTATTATTGTCTCCGTTTCATGTTGATGATGAAGTGCATGTCGTTCATTTTTAGGAGCCATTATCGATGCTGTGTGACAGAAATGGAACTCAAAACGTCCTGTTGATAACATAGAAAATAATGGGGTGTGAATCGTCTAGTGTGGGAGATACACAGGGAGTCACATACATCCGACCACAGATGCAAATTCGCTAATGATACAGACTCAGACAACTTCAGATACTTTTTTTTGTTATTGTTGTTTCAGGAACGTTTGTCGACAGACCAGAACTGACAGAATGACACCTCAGCATAGCCATGTGAAAATTTCTATAATGTCCACTGGAATTTCATCTCACCATTCTGAACAGTCATCGAAAGTGCAGAAAATACAGAGAGGGAGGGGTAGGCAGAGAGGGGTAAACAGTGATACCCGTGGCAAAACTGCGTATAAATGTGAGAACATTGTCAACCCTTGTGACAATGGGCTTGGACCTCCCTCGCTCCCCCTCCAACGTACACCTGAGGCGTGTGTGACGAACTACAGGTGAGAATACCACCTGTGCTTTAGCCTGGAAGTATGAATGGTGATGCTAAAACTATCTATACTCACCATCTGCCTACCTACCCAGACTTCATCGATAAGTTTGCTACACACTGGTCTACGCAGATACACACAAACAGAGATTTATTCCAGGAAGGGAACATCCATCATGTCCTACTCATCCATCCATCCATCATGTCCTACTCAAACATCCATCCATCCATCTATTATGTCCTACTCAACCATTAATCCATCCAATCTTTTTGCCTGTGAAAGTATTTACCTGTCAATCTCTATGCACACAGGTAACTCACATACAAACTCTCATTTTTATCCACACTTTTTGTAACAAAAAAAAAACAAAAATTTGCTTGATTCTTTCTCTCCCTTCCCATCCTTTCCCCCATTCTTTCTGTCTCCAACCCTCGTCTTGTCTTCTCCTCAAGCCGGTAAGTGTGCTAGAGGGGGCAAACAATCTTCAGGGTCTGGCAAGCACACACGCGTTTCGAAACCTGCAGAGAATAATTATTTCCCCTGCATTTGTATTCCCGCCCCTGGCCAGAGAGCTACGATGATTTACTCGCTAAGAATCTTGAGGCTGTCTGTCGACCGAGGAAAATGTCGGAGGCTGCATTCGGAATGAGCAACGGTTCCCTGTGCAGGTCAAGGGCAATGATCTGTGCCGCTGCCTTTGATTCACCGAGACAGGTAGTCACCTTGAGACAGGTGAAGTCAGTTGTCTTCCTCAGTAAGACGTGCAGCACCTGTACCCACAGGTAACTGGTCGGGGGGGAATATACAGTTGCTAATATCGAGAAGAGACGAGAAATGCTACAGAGTCGGCAAAAAAAAAAAAAAAAAAAAAAAAAAAAAAAAAAGAAAATATATTAGACAGAAAACAGGGAACAGGGACAAAATGTAAGCAGACAAGTATAATGTTTGACAGACTGCAAATGTTAGGGACTAGGAGAGAGACCGGGGTGGATGGTGGTAGAATACGAAAAATATGGTGGAACCGCAGAAAAGTGAAAAAGCCATTGAAAACTGGCCTACGAGTCTGAGTAGTGTTTGTCGAGGGAGATGCAAGAGAATTAGGATGTTAAGAACCAGTCTGAATGGCTGCCCCGTGGAAGCTTCTAGAAAATGTTAATGTAAGAGGCAACTTGCGTAACTTGTCTAGCAGGAACAGGACGATCCAGATAATGGAGAGACGAAGGAAAGAAAGTGGTAAACAAACGAACGAACGAACAATCAAAGTGCCTGAAATTATCAAGAAATATTTTTTCACGTAGATGCAAGACATGCAAAACTATGTACATCCAGGTCATTAAACTTTGCAAGCCAGTACACGATCATCTAAACTGTCCTAGACACGGATAACGACGAACAAAGTATTTGTCTTTAGCGATTTTTTTTATACAGGTTCATAGTTCTTGTCCACTCAGTAAATTCCTGTAAGTTTCCCAAGACAAAGAAAGCATCATTGACAAATGGTAAAGAAGGAACTTGTATCTCGTGTATTCTTTGTGGTAACTTAGAGGAATAAATTGTTGTACCCACAATCTCTCCTTCTATAAAAGAGAGAAGAATGTTGCTAATAAAATAAATTAACATCTTATGTCACGCACAGAGACCGGTTGTACTGGAAGTGAAATGTAAAGGTCGTCCTATGACCTTTCTCAGGTAGCTAGGGAGCCAGGTGTTAAAGACCTCGCTTTTCTCGGGGACTATCTTTACAATCTGTGCCCATCTCCTCTCCCTCTCTGCCTTCCCCTCCCCAACCCTCTTGAAAGTCTCTTGAAAGTCAGGAACCATTGTCGATAGCTGGGTCGACTGGGGGTTGTGCTTCGCGGGTATCGAACCGGCGCACCTCTCAGTTCGGACGTCTCACCACTCGGCTACCCAGTCCAACACTTACCGGTAGTAGACTTTTTTTCTAAGATTCTCGTACACAAACAGTTCACAGCATGAACTCTGTCATAGACAGGACACAACCAAAACAAGTTTGTTTACATGCTTTACCTAATGTAAGCCTTTCCGCAGACTGCAATCTTTCCGTGCTTTGCAGGTTGCCAACTATAAATAAAAGCCAGTCGGCAAAACTGCAGGGAATCGCCGGGAATCACACCACGAGCCCGAGTACATCCAGAATGATTATCAACACTTTTTTACTCACGAAAGAAACGAAGGAAATGGCGGCCACTCTATAGCCTGTCCCATGAACTCTGATGGACAAAATTTTATTGTGAGTAAAACTTTTTTTCGCAATACGAAATTTGCAAAGTAAAATATTTTCAGAAAGTCAGTATCTATCAAGGTTTGAACAGGAATCATTTTGGAAACATGTTTACCTAAAGGGTGGTATTGCAAATTCATTTAATTGTTTTGATAATACAGGGCAAGGTAAATGTTTGTCTCAGTGAGTAATGATAGCGCGGTAGTGTCCATGCATCCGATTGGAGAGGAGGACAAAATGAAGATGGCAAGGACGTCTACTGTCGCGCTCAGAACCCACTGCTGCGCTGGAAGGACACTCCACGAAGTCCAGCAACGATTTTACAAGGACCCGGATGTTGAAATGCAGACAGAGCCTTCGAGTTCCAGGGGGGAGTAGAAATGAGTGTAGGGGGGAGAGGTGGGATATTCTTATAACATCCAGGGCTCGACTCAATGATTCGATAAAATGTTTTGTTCTCTCGTAGACCTTTACAGTTCCGAAATTACTTTATGGACGTAAATCATAAACCGAAACATAAGATTCCTCTCTCCATTTTGCCCGTGACCAAGCACCGTGCAGGAGAAGAAGCTGCTGTGAAGAGATTTGACATCTTAAGATATTGCTTATCTGAGATCGTGGGCCCCAGAAATGTGTTTCTTCACTGCTAATTGATTGCAACGCTTCGCACGTTGCGTGTCTGTCTGCAACAGGTGTGAGGGGGAGACTGTTGCTGGTTGGAAAAGCTGTCTGGTCGGCTCACTGGCCGGCCAGCATCGCTCCGCCAAACACCCAGCAGGTGCTGTCGTCTGGAGGAGAAGGAGGAGGAGGAATAAACCTTCTCTGATGCACTATTTTCTGTGGAAGTCTAGCCTTCTAACAGCATGGAAGAGCTGAGAGACCACCAGACACATCCTGCCGTGCAAAGTAAGAACCTACATCTGATAGAACTCCATTTCTGTTTACTGTTCTGTGATTACAAAACACCCTCTTACATGTCTGAATGTTTTTAGAGTGTTGAAATGTGACTAATAAGACACAGTAGTCGAAAGTTTAATATAGGTAAAAACATAATTTGCAAATCTTTACCAGTTGTCCATCTTAACAAAAATTATAAGAACACGTTTGAGCACTACTGAACATGTTGAGGTGTCATTATAAAAGAATTTGTCATTTTGGTAGCAGAAGATGCTCAGAATAAGACACCAGGTTTACATTGGCATGAGCTGATGTGAGTGGAAGTTGAGCTTAAATTGTTTTTGTTTTATTTTGTATAAAACACAACAAACAAAACAAATAAAATAACACAAAAAAATATAGCAAATCAAAGCACAAAAAAACCAAGTTAACCCTCCAAACAAAACAAAACTAAATGAAACAAAACAAAGCAAAATAAAACAAAACAAAAACAAAAGAAATGAAACAAACAAAACGAAAAAAACCTTAGAAGCTTAGATTTTGTATGTTGAAAAAAAAAAAACCCCACACTTTTCCCCCCAATTCATACAGTCTACACTTAGCGATTGGCCACGGGCAGAATCGTAAACCTGGATGGGAGAGAACTCCCAGACCTAGAGCAGACGTCTGGCGATAAGACCAGAAAAAAATCCGACCAAACCCAGTCGGTTCCTCAAAGAGCGGTGCAAGCCGACCACAGGGGATTCTTTATGACCATGTCACTTCCTTGCCCCTCCGTGTGTATGAGGGCTTCTCCCCCCCGTATCAGTGCACTCAGCTGAAGTACTGCCACAGGCTGACAGTTTGGTTTTTCTCTAGTTATTAAAAAAAGTGTTCTAACCTTTCTTTTAACGGTAAGACAGAATCAAATTTTACTCTAAATTTTAAACTATTTTTTATTCCATCAATATTATTTTCTTTATTTTTGTTAGATGTTCAAAAGGAGTGAAAGGTTTAGTTTGAAAATTGCCTCCGCCGATTGAGAGATTCACTCCACCTAACCACTTACAGAGTAGAAGTAGCATTCGAAAGAAAACTACTTGAAACCAGGGAGTATGAAAATCTCTCATTTTTGGTAAAGTACTGTTCCGGGTAAATCTGGGCAATTAGCTCCCCACCCAACCACTCATCCAACCTCCTTTTTATTTTCTCTCCCTCTTCCACTGTACACACGACAGCCGGCGTACTTTGGTAGTTGGAACACACATGAGGACTTCAGACACTTGCTTACACCCAAAAGAAAAACAAACAAACACCCAAACAAACAAGCAAGCAAACAAACGAACGAACAAACAAACAAACAAACAAACAAACAAACAAACAAACAAACAAACAAACGAACAAACAAACAAAAAACAAGACGAAATCCCCTTCTTTATACCCTCCTGCCAGAGTCAGAACAAACTTTGCAGTCCCAGGTTCGGTACCCACCGATTCACACATCAGGCCTCTGGAATTATCCGTCAATTAGTCCATAATTCTCTCCATTTCACGAAAAATAGGGTTAGCTCTGTCAATTAGGTCTGTATGCGGAACTAATGTGACAATTAAAACAGAATAAACTTATTGAAAACTGTTTCTCCATTAGGCAAATTGCAGTCGATCAGTTTACACTTATTAAACGATCATCAGATCTGTTTAACCTGTGAGGATAATCACCGGTAACATAACTCTGTTTTTTTTTTAAATAATCGAATGGTTCAGAGAAAGTTCAAGAGAAATAATTCAAAGCGAAACTTAAGCATGTATATTGACTGTAAACAAGTATGGGGTGTTGTGTTCTGTTTTGTTTTATTACCTTTCCATCCCCCATGTCTCTCTCAACAGGTGTTGTAGGAGTCAGGTTATGTTTAGTCGAATGTCAGTGACTGGTATTCTAGGAAAAATTAATGCTGTAAGGGAGATTTTTTAAAAAAATACCTTGGCTGTATATCGAACTGAATTAATTATTGTTTGTTTGATGGACTCGAACCTTTCGCTTCTATTATTATTGTTGTTGTTATTGAAATGAGTGAAAACAAGAAAAAGAAAGCATAAAGACAGATACTAGTCAGCACTTTTTTGTTGTTGATTTAGATAACCCTCTAGTAGCACCTTTTCTCAGTCTGAGATACAAATTACATTTCGATGTAAATTTATTTCAAGAGATTTTCTTAATATTTCGACTCGAAAAGAGGAATGCCTACTCTGGGCTATGCCAACAGCTGTTATATGCCAGACAGAAAGAATGTGTTGTGGGTTGAGAATTGAACCCAAACATCTTAATTTAGTATTTGGAGTGTGTTTAAATACATTCAGACAATTCCTCTATTAAAACTACTAATCAGTTCAGCAGTTCTCTTTTCGATCATCGAAGTGTCTACATCTTAAAGAAAAGTTAGATACTCTAACGTGGAAGCATCATCGAAAAAGACAGAAAAGATAAGAGACAGGATATTTCAGACCTAGTAGCTCAAAGGGGAGGGGTGGGACAGAAAAATGGGAGGACGAAAATGGAGAGTACAGTCTGAATAACAGAGGACAAAATAAGCAGAAAGAATAAACGGAATAAACGAAAGAAAATCACGAAACAAAATAATGAAGCTTTCCCTGGCAAAAATGTGTCAAAAAATGAGGCAGGGGAAAACACAAGTGAGAGAGAAAGTGGGAGGAAGGCAGCATGTAGAGGTCATAATGCCAGTGCTGTTATGATGATAATTATGAGAGGAGGAAAGTGGATGAAATAACTGTTATGATGTTGCTGCCATTGCTGCCTTGCCAGGCCTGGCGATATTCGCGAAAATAGAGAAATTACTCGCGGCCCCTCTTTCATTTGTTTCCCAGATACCTAGAATTAAACAGGTTTGTAGCGTCACGCATGACAGGCTTAAGCCAAAGGGGAGGCCACTGTGCCGCCATTAGAGCCTCGTTTCTCGCATGGCGTACTTCGCGGAGTCCAAACGGTAGCAGTCACGCATGCGCACTCGACACAGGCACACGCTCGGTGTCAGAAAAGGTCTGAAGTCGTAGAAGGTCGTCCTTAAAGTCCTCCGAAGTCCGTTGTAATGGCAAAGTATTGGCAAACCAATCTGAACTTAACTCGGCAAAGTTTCAAAGACCAAAACAGTTGGGGTTTTTTTTTTTTTTTGGTGACCACGCAAATCACACTTTGACACACTCCAAAAGTTACAGAAACTAGTGTGACTGGGGGTGCAGCTACAAATGCAACAGAATCATACAAAAAAATTAAACACATTTAAAATGCAGGGTTTACTCTGGTACACTGCCAAATCATCATATGAAACATTTCCAAATTCCTGGGAGAGCTTGTAAGTGAGCATCCCACATCAGTCTGGAAATTTTTCTAATTGGCAAAATTTGCTAAACTGTATTCTTGGCACAAAACATCTTGTTTACAATGTACACGCCAGACACGTTGTTCTCAATTTTCAATCCACCTGTCTGTAACCTGTTGAAAGACACCAGACATACATTAGTTTGGGTAGAGGTGTATGAGTGGGTGGAAAGCTGGGGTAGGGGGGTAGGGGAGATGATCACGAGGAAGAGACTTACAAAAAAAAGTTCTTGCCACTGGTTATTACTTTAGTATTTATATTGCAAAACCTGACAAAGTAAAGATAAAATAATTGTTTGTTCCGAGTAGCTATCCAAGTATCTTCACGGAATGATATAGGAGGAGATTAAAGTTAGATATCAGAAAAAAAGCTAAACTGTTACAGCTTTCCTGGCCCTGCAGCGTGGGTAGCAGTATATTCCGGTGAGCAAATCACTTCAGCTTGCTGTGGACACGTTTTATGACTTATTTAAACTCAGTCATTACATTGGACTCGAATTTCCCCTCCGTGTCCCTCCCAGGCCTTCACGCCTGTTAATTAATCAGCTGACGAGACACTTAGCTCCAAATGCGTTAATCTCCTCACTCACCACTTAAAAAATAATTTATTTACGATTTGTTGATGACTGTTTAATCTTTCTATCTATCTTTCTTCTAATGACTAGTCCACCAGCTCGTCTTCCTTTGCAGATTTTCGCAAGTCTTTATCCTTACTCCTTGTTATTTGAATCCTTATTGAGTCTTCTATGTTTGCTTTGTTTGCACTGTTGTTTCTCATTCGTCCTCTGTCTATCTATGTATATTTCCATTCATCTAAGGCTAGAGAAGTAGATAGGCTTTAGTGATTACAGCAACTGCGATCGAACTTGAGGAAGTAGATATGAGCGAGTTCGAGACCAGCGAGGGCTGGGGAAGATAAAGAAGTCTCACCTGTAAAATTTGATGGGGAAGGTGTTAAGATCCCAGTTGGATCGTTTGTCTTAAATAAATACAATAATTTTATTGAAGTTTCATTAATACAAGAAGTTACTATATGGGAATAATGATGGATGAATGGTTAGACTGAGAAAGGAATTTCAATCTTAATGAAGTCGGGAGCTAAAACTCTAAAACAAAAACAAAAAAAAAAAAAAAAACAAAAAAAAAAAAAAAAAAAAAAAAAACAACAACAACAAAACAAAACAAACAAAAAAACAAAAACAAAAACAATAAAAAATGTTGGCATATTATATACAATAAAACTAACGGTCCAAAAATAAGATGAGGACCATGACAGGGTGCAGTGGTAGTCGAAGGGGCTTGTTCACAAACATCCTTGCTGAGGGCAGATCTTATGGTGACCCCTTTAATGGACTGTGCTTGAGACAGCATGTTTAATGTGTGTCATTCGTGAATCATTCTTAATTAATTTCAATCTGTATCTGTCGAGTCAGTGTGACCGGCAGTGTTAATTCGCCTCCAACTTATTTGGAGCGCCGACCCCAGGGCAGTAAAAGTGTCATAATTTTCCACCTGTCAGGGTTTTATTTCTTCTCAAGGATGTGCCTCTAATAATGTAATGGTTCAGCGAAAATGAGATTGAAGACCTGGATAAAACCAACCTGTGTGTGTATGTGTGTGTGTGTGTGCATGTGTGTGTGTGTGAGAGAGAGAGGGACAGACAAACATTCACTTGTGTAACCTGTTTGAAAGAGAAATTAGTGTGGGTAGACTTATATGAATGGATGGACAGGTGAGAGGGTGAGAAGAAGAACTGACACATAATTAAAGGCAAAGAACATACATAGTAGTGTGTGAGAGCGTGCCTGCCTATGCTTTTGAGAAATTAATCCGCAGAGAAAGAAATAGCAAGCAGCCAAGTCCGTAGAGAAAAAACTTATTTATGTACAGGAATTTTAACATATGATATTTTATCACTTAGCAAAGATTTAAGGTAAGGTACTTTTGTTCTGTACTTTCTACCTTTAAACATTCTAAGTTTCCGTTCACATGCACAAGAATATCAATAACTAATTCATTGTTCTACAACACAAGTAACAGAGAAATATAAGCAATAAGGAATTATTACAAATATAAATAACATTAAATAATGCAACTCTTTACTCCAATTAAAAATCATACTGTCAGATATCAGTGGCGGTATTGTCTAGTCACGACGCAATTGTTCCCGAGAATCAGAAGAAAAATAAAAATTCGAAAGCCAGACGGCAGTATTATAGGTCCAAAATATGGACAAATATTTATTCCTATATTTATGGGTGATTTGCCAGGTTTCGAAAGACATGCTGTTAAACGGACGGTGACAATGAACGAATAACTAAGATAGAATTTTTGTAAATCGCGAACTACAACCGTAAGATTTATTCTAGTGTTAATGTGTTATATTTCATTTAAATCATGTCATTCATTTCATTCCATTATCTTATATTGCCATGAAATAATGTTACATTCTGTAAAAGTTGAGTCCGTTGCAAAGGTGTCCAAGTCAATCAATCATGCTCATCCTTTGTGTAGGATTTTAACAAATAATGAAACAGTAGTCTGTGGGAAGAGAGCTAAAAGCGAGATGAAGAATGGCTTGCAATTAAAAAAAAAAGTACTAATTAACCTCATTGAAAGAACAAAGCAAAAGCCACAAAAGCCATTTTACACCTTCTACCTGATCACCGGAAGTTCAGGTCTTAACATTTCGAGTTTCAACTTCGTATCCGCTTCCGGAAGTTTCTCTCCAGCTCGTTAACATTATGAAGTAATTAATTGGATATTTAGGACTGACATGGATACTTGTATATTTCCCCTAGACACTGTAAAATGATGGGAAAGTCAGTTGGAAGCGTTATTCGTTGTCATTGTCGTTGTTATTATATTATCATTATGTCTTAAATGTAAAATATTTTCCTCTGGTAGCTATACACTAAACTTACACTAAACTATATGCATTCCAAGAATAAGAATCCAGTGAGCCGAAATATGAACACATGAAAGGGTAAACTGAACACGACAGTGTAAAGCAACTTTCCCAGCATCCTTTAATGCAAACTAAAAAAAACCAAGAAAAAAGAAAAAAAAATCATGTCTGCATTGCTGAAAAATTAATCTGGACAAGAAAAAAAAATCCTTGAAATAACTTTCATTATCCCTTATGGAAAGTTTTAGAAAAACAAGTGATGTCTGGATTGCTGGCTGGACATAATTTGGAGGCTCGCACCATCTTGCCGTGCTCTTCCCCTCAGCAAGTAGGACCAGGCAGCAGACCGTTCTCAAGTAGAAGTTCTAAAAATAGCGCGGAGGAAACTTAAATCGCTTGCGGGTCCCTATTTTTTTTATTATTTTCACCTCCGCCTTGCATCCGCTACTGAAGATCTTTCAAGAAAGCAAGCGAGGAGGTGCATAAGGGAAACAGAGACGACATAAATCAGTCAAGTAAGGGGGTAGGTGGGGGACGGGAGGGATGGAGGTGTCCTGTAGATCGCCGGCGGCCATGTCCTTCCCTTCTTCTCTCTCTCTCGGCACAGAGACCTTGACGAAAGCTCGAGTCCCTGACGGATGTCGCGTAAAGTCTCGGTGTCTGAGACCTGACAGAGCGCGAGCGTCTTGCCGCATACCATTATCTGGGGCTTAGAGCCGCGCCTCGTAAATCAAGCGGCGGTCGAGTGCCGCACCGCTACCAGGCTCCGTCTCTACCCCACAACAGTTCGCTCGGCCGTCCCGTCCACCAACACAACACCAACAGTCTGCTTGCCGTGCCGCGCCGTGCCGTTGGTGTGGTGTGCTGCAACGGCAAGCTGCTTGTGTTGTGGTTTGTCTGTCTGTCTGTCTGTCTGTCTGTCTGTCTGTCTGTCTGTCGTCCTGCCTTGCTGCATGTCTTCTTGCCTGCCTGCCTTCATGTCTATCTGTCTGTCTTCTTGCCCGCCTGCATGCATGCATGCCTGTCTGTCTTCATGTCTGTCTGTCTTTTTGCCTGCCTGCCTGTCTTCCTGTCTTCCTGTTTGTCTGTCTTCTAGTGTGACTACTTCTAATGGTTACAGGTACTAAACCTTTCGCTGGTTGTCAGAATTAAGAAACTGCATTTTCTAAACACCTTTTACCCAACTTCCACCTTCTATACCCAGCAGCAGGGTAGACTGGGGTAGCTCGCTTTGCCACACGGGTATCGAACTGGCGCGTGTCCGGGTTTGTACACCAGCGCCCTAACAACACGACTGTCGATGTCCCTACTACTACCCTAGATGTAGTAGTCGTAGAAGACAAAGGATGCTAATTCTTCTACTTCATAGACTGTAATGGTATTAGCAGCAATATCAAAAGTTACTATGGGAAAAATAAGGTTTCTGCAAATAAAACAGATGATTGTAATAACAATGATAAAGTACACATATAGCGCCATGTTCACTAATAATAATTAAAAAAAAAAAAAATAATCTGTAAATGAGGTTGGACATATTTCTATCCACACTACTGTTGCAGCCATAGAACACATCGTATAAATGCTAATTGCTTTTATGCTGCTGATATGGTAATCTGCGGAATACAAGATATTCTGAGTTCAAACCCGTAGGAGAGAAGCAATAAAATACTTTTCCACTCAAACTCAACTTGTCATCAACTCGTGAGGCAGAAATATCACTAGCATTTTCCACACAGTATATATAAATTTTCCACACAGTATATATATATATAACCATTTCTGCTTGCAGCTCATATTTCATAATAATTGAAAAGTTTAAAATGTTTATAACAATCTTAAAAGTTATAAAAAAGAATATAGGAAATAATTAAGTGCATAAGAACAATATATAATTTATGAGCATCTAAAATAACAGTTTCTCTGGATTATTCAACTGTTGCTTACATTTTCCTGATTTTCATGCGGTAATGCATTTTTTTTTTAAAATGTTAATTTTTTAATTCAGTTTCCTTTTAATTGCATTTAATTTTCACACATCCTTATAATTTCGTGTCATTTTAATTGTATAATTTCGTGAGATTTTAATTTAATATGTGATTATTATTTCACCCGGGCTGTCATTTGTAGCTTGCTTTGCTCGCCGATAAGGACTTTAGAGTTTATTATGTTTTTCTTTTTTGTTACAGGTGTTAAGCAGTGTAGTCTGCTTGTCTGCTTTTTACTTTTTCACAGTCCACCTATTAGCTACATTCTCTGGATTTCTATTTTTACAGGTGTACAAAGCGTGGAGCGATGCAAATGTATTCAAAGGGCTTAAAATAAAATCTTGGCCGCCAGGCATCTACCTCACCTTCCCAACAAAGGGACAAGATATAGTTCCCTGCGATAAATTCGCCGAGTACTCGCCTCAAAGACATGTTAGTGTTTGTTGAGTAAGACCTTGTGTCTTAAATCAGTGAGGCGAGCTACAGCAGGTGGAACATCTCTTTTATCTGTTCATTTTGTTTGTAAATATTTCTTTTGCTACTTCTGTACCCCTTTATTCACACAGTTGTATGAAGACGAATGCATTTGCTGGTGTGAACACCTGTGTGTGTGGTGTGTGCGGTACACGACATCCACAGAATTAAAGTATATAATATTCTATAATCTACCATCAATAGCTATTATGATGATGTTTCCTTGTGACCCTCCACAATAATTTAAAACCTTATTTACGATGGCAGTGTAGTGAGGTCTGGTGTAGAGGAAATGATTGTTGCTTTGTGTTTAGCATGATCGCCGCAGCGTGAGAGAATTATGAAACTGAAGTCTAGAACAAATGCAACCAGGATGCACCGCGAGCATCACAAACTGACAGACATTGATCGACTTAAGAAAAATCGTTTTAAGCCCTGTTCTTTGCGACTATCGTCAGTTGTCATCAGTTGAGGGCTAAGCTCGTGCCACATGTGCGCCAATTGTTCAGGGGCTGTCAATGAGATCTTGAAACTCAAACTTGCTGCTCGCAATGATTAATGCTAAGTCGGATAAGCATTATTGAAAAGTACAGTATTTATGTAGGATTTTGTGTAGAAAGTTGCAAAAAGACATGTTCTAAAGCTGCTCAAAGCAGATAACTTCAAAAGTTGGACGCGCCACTTGCCATGCAGTCTGTAAATGACAAAAAAAAAAAAAAAAACAAAAAAAAAAAAAAAAAAAAAAAAAAAAAAAAACAAAAAAAACAAACAAAACAAAACAAAAAATAAAACAAAATCAACAAAGAACAACAGCAAAGACAAATCCCTGAATAGAAAACCGAGCGATTGTTAAGAAACCTTGGTGTAAGGTTTAAGCAGTTTATTTTTAACCGGTAAAAATGAAAAATTATTTACAGACAACGAGCAGATGTCAGGGCTGTGCATACGTGTATGTCTGCGTGTGTGTGCGTGCGTGTTCGTTTATGCAAACGAAGGAGGAAAGAGTGAAGAGTAGGCCACGAGGGAGATGAATAATTACCAGAACATTTAAAATAACGCAGGTCATGACCCGACGCAGCAGTCACGTGACTACTTGCTCCTGGAGCGAACGAAGTCAGTAGGTACAGCGTGTGGTTACATTTTATCTGTTACGGGTGGATGGTGGGGAAGACAATCAAGACACAGATCGAAACGACTGGTCGGTGCACACCTCAACACTCTGAGTACAGGCGTCCTTCATCGCCGCCACATGCAACTCTTTATGCTTATTTCTTCATCGCCCGGGGGTTAGGGGTGGGGTAGGGTGGGAGAAAAGGGAAACTTATGTGTTTAAAAAAATGTCCTCTCGAACCCACCAGGCTTAATTGATGGAAATCACCGAGGCTTGAGATGATATCAAGACAGCGACTCCGGCAAGGTTTTTTTTTTTTCTGTCCTGTTTTGGGAGTTGTTTTTGTTTTGGTTTTTTTCTTAATCGAGGCAGGGTGCAGGGCAAGAGTGTGATCGGTCATCTCAGGGTGGGAGAGTGTTGGGTGTGAAGGCAACGTGGCACAGCTTGCTGATACAGGAACTGTTGAGTGTTGGTCTGACTGATGGACCGGCCGAGGTGCAAGGTGCAACGTGTAACAGCTGTCGGGCCGTTGCACACAGACACAAGCAGCAGGACAAAGCACGTCACAGGCCATTTGAAACTTAGAGGCTGACAAGCGACCAGTGAACATAGTCCGTAAACAACAACAAAAACTAGCATACGACACGAAGAGAACAAACAGAAGTTTAATTTTGCTATCTATCGTCTTGCCTCTCGACCTTTGTGGAACGCACTCCTGTCGTCATTATAGACAATTATCTGTCCAACTGAGTATTTCTTGCATCATTGTCAAAAGTTAGCTATCTTTCAAGTTAGATAACTGTTTGATTATTCCTTGCATTATTGTAGCAAGTCAGCTATCTATATAGAAAAATATCTATCATGACGCAACGAATGGACCGTACCGAGGCGACAAGCCAGAAGAAAGATGGATGAGGACAACAACAACGGACTCGTGTTCACTTGTGATACGAAGTCTATGCAAATCAACTGTCGAAGCGATATTTTTTCATTTTAATGGCTGGTGATGGGGAAGGTTGGGGTGAGGAGGGTAAGGTTGGGGAGGGGTTAATATCTAAACAACTGAGAGTGGACTCACCTCTTTGGCAGAGCGTCTGATACGGGGAGATGTTGGCCGTCTGCTTGAAATCAAGAGCCGGCGACATGTCAGCTGTGCGCCAAGTGCACGACGTGTCCAGCATGCCGTTCAGCCTTGACCCTTGGTGACCTCCTGTACTGCACGTGCACGAGATGGCGCAGCACGACTTCTGGACCTCATCGCGGGCTGCAGCAGCAGCCGCACCCTCGAAGTCGGCAGCCGAGCGCGCCGACATGGCGCCGGGGCCAGCGTTGGGCTTGTACAACAATCCCTCATACCCGCCTTTACCCACAAGCCCGTTCTCCCGGACGTTGACTGGCGCTTCCCTCTGGAGTCGGGGAGCAGATGCCCTGCAGCTTCCACTCGTTGGCGTTGGACGTCTGCTTGGCCACGGCGGATGCTGCAGAGTCGGCCTGGAAAGGGTAGACGGAGGACGGAGAAAAGTAGGTGGAAGTCCACGACGTCGGGTACATGTCGGGTAGTTCCGGTCGCAGCTGCCGCTGTCGGCGTAGGCCGAAGGCAGATGCCACCCTCGGAAGGCGTATGGATTCATGATTAGGTCTGACTTCCAGCGGCAAGCGGTCGCAAAGCTGCTGGGTGGAAAAGGAAGGAAGGGTGGGTATGGGGTGTGGCAGGAGAGTGCGAGCGTGGACGTAGTGAGTTTGGAGTCGAGTCAGAGGGGAGATAACAAGAACATCAACGAAACAGTCACTGCAAGGAGCAGGTCGACATTTTCACAAGAGTTGTCGTCTGATCGAGTCTCAAGTCAGGATCACACAAACAACTGGAAAAAGAAGCGATGCTGGAAGTTCCACTTGTGATGATTGTCCACAAGGAAAGTGTGAGGGGGACAACTCTAGCACTGTAGTATCCTGTTTCGTTTCTATCCTCAGAGTTGTTGTGTCAGCAAAGAGTTTTTCGGAATATGCCACAAAGGAGTACTGGGTACTTAGTTGACCTCGCGACCTCATTAAGTTAACAAGTTTCTTGCAAGGATAGTGTCTCACTTGTTTCAGATGGTCATCTCGGTGATCTGCAGCAGGAGAACAATGATGTTGGAAGGTGTGGGACCTGAGGCAGATGACAAATTGACGTCCACATCCAAGCAGGTCTTCATAAAACTGACTCAAGGAAAGAAAAAGAGGAAAATTGGGATTAGAACACATGAAAGGAAACTTCTTGAAATGGCAAACATTCGATAACACTACACAGATTTGGACACACAACACACACAAACAACAAACAAAAACAAAAACTACAGAAAAATGTGGCAATGATGCCAGACAAAAACATCTGTGCACAGTTAACAATGCTGCAAAGAAAGTTGACACCGTCTCACAATGTTCATCATCTGTTCATTTGCTTCTTCTCCGGTGTTGTGACATACCAAATTAACTCCAGATTTCAATTCACTTATCTTTTCTCATTCCTTTCATTTTTTTAGAGTCCACTACAGATCCTACACATTGTAACTAATGATAAAATTGTATGTCTGTCTCATTTTTGGAAACATTCCGCTTGAGTACAATGTAAACCATTAAAGGAACTAGTCATCACTAAAGAAACATCAGTCAACAAAAATTGTTAGAGAGGACTGAACTAATAATAAGTATGTTCATAAGAGAGAGTAAAAAAAAGAGAAAATTGCATTAAACACAAAACCAACTTTTATTTTAATAGCAAAACATAAAACGCTATTTTAAATAAAATTCAATAACTCATCGAATTTTTATTTGTCGATGACGGGAGTTGTAGCTCAGTGTTTGACTAATCTAACTCCTGGTAGACAAGCATGCTTCATTTTGTTTCTCTCGTGTCACTAGGTCGGAGATAAATATCGGCTTTGGTGTCATGAGATGGCTTCTCAACAAGCAGCTGCAAGGATGGTCATTAGGGATGAAGATGAATAGTCACGCACGCCATGTACTTGCAGGGTACACAGTGTAAATCACAACCCGAAGGTGGAGACAAATTCTCGCCGAAAGAAAGGAAGGACAGACAGACAGACAGACAGACAGACAGACAGACAGACAGACAGACAGACTCACAAAACAACATTTTCCGAGAGATAATTTCACAAAAATTGAACGCCTGAGCAAATGAATGAAAGAACAAACGAATGAACAAGCCATTTAAAATATTTAGAGTTTAAACGGTCACCTATCAGGCAGAGGAAGTGAATGGAAGGCGCAGGCATAAAGCCACTCGAGGAGACTGTCAGGACGGACAAGAAGACATGAATTCTTTCCGCTCCTGCTTCCGTTTGAACCGAGTGAACGCGCGCGCATAAATCAGTTTCTGGTTCTTGGCGATGGCCTGGTAATGCAGCACACATGCTTTCAAACGCGACCTGTGGGCCTGCAGTTGCACGAGAGTTTGCGGGCGATGAGTGTGTTTCCATGCTGGAAATGTTTTAAATGAGACTATTCGTCGGCTGCGTGGAGGTGAAAGGTCAGGGAACGAGTGTAGCACCGCATCCCGGGCCGGGATTTTTGTTTTTATTTTTTTTTTTGGTCGGGTATATTTTGAGATTTTTCTTGGTGAGACAATGCTTGAATGAGGACACTAGGTTTCTTACAAACCTTTTTGTTAGAGAAACCTGTAGCAAAACAGTGAGACAGACAGACAGACAGACAGACAGACAGACAGACAGACAGACAGACAGACAGACAGACAGACAGACAGACAGACAGACAGACAGACAGACAGGACAACAATCTTTCCAGTCCTGTTTAAAACCAAATGCACATAGCGATGTTGCTGTTATGCAGCTTTTGTTGTTATTTAAAATATGTCTGTAAAATAAATAAAATTTTCCTCGTGTTAAACATTGTCAAAACACTATTAACATTTTTTTTAACCAACACCTAAAATAAAAGCCGCTGAAAGGAATTTAAAATCAATAAGCGTTTCTGTGTGTGCATGCGTACGTGCGTATGTACTTGAGTGTGTGTGTGTAAAGATGCGTGTCTACACGTACACCAACACAGAGTGAATGGAGTTTTAACACTGGACTAGTCCTGCACGGTATAAAATCCACATAAATGTTTCGGAAGATCACCCTTCGCTAAGACATATTTCAAAACTAAATTTACTAATAAACGTTTGAAAGCCAGTTTTTTTTCAAAAAAATTGCATGGCAATAAACAAAAAAATAAAAGACCAGAGTATTTGGGGAGTGGAGCATAAGTACATAGCACTGAGCAGGCCAGAAAATGCGAAAACGAACGTAAAAACAAAACTTATCGCTAAAGAAATATTATTCATTACAATAAAAATAAAGTTTACTAGCATTTAAAATGACATAAAATTTATTACAGGCAATAAAATTTACTAAAATAAAGCAGTGAAATCAATGTACGTAAAAGTAAAATAGCACTGCATAAAAATGCATTGTGTAAAATTGAATGTGTAATATAAAATAAAATAGTGACATAAAATAAAATTAATAATGTGTATAATGCGCTATAACTACATATAAGTGATAAAATAAAGTAAAACTAGTTTAATAAAATAAAGTTAAACTTTAGAAATAAAATTCATAAAATACATAAAATAAACAAATAATAAATATAAATAAATAAAAATAAAATAATGTTGACATAAATTTAAGGCCATTACTAATTATTATGCAATAATTTTTGTAGTGTAATAGACTCAGCTCTCTCAGGACATACATTTAAAATAATCAATACAAATAGTCCAGAAACTATAAATAAAGCATATGTGCATTAAGGATAAGGCAATTCTGCAGAGAACAATCAAAATAAAAAAGAAACCATTTTCCTTACCTCGTGTACAATTTAGGTAGAAATCAAAGAAATGGAATACCAGAACACCAAACATTTGAAGGAATAAGTCCAAGAAAGCAAGTATTGCCACGGTGCTGACACCATCTACAACAACATGTTGTATACCAGCTTCCTTTTCCTTTGACTCCCAGGTAGGTCTCTCTAACAGTATTTTCTTTTCTTTTCTTTTTTTTTTCTTTCCTTTTAAAGCACAGACCTAACCTAAAACCTCAAACATTTTGATTCCTAAGATGTCCAGCCTAGGTGTCCTGTCGTAAGTTGGTTTTTGATATCAAAAGATGACAGTGCCCGTCAGAAAGAGCGACAGCCCCGAGTGGCTGTAACACCGTGTGTGTGTGCCAGCCATAAATAAAAAAATCATTGTGTTGACAGGTGACAAATCAACAGCACACAATCCAGTACAGAAACCCTTTCTGCTGTCTTTCTTCTTCAGAAGGAGAAATAAAAAAAATCGGTGATAAACTTGCTAAAAATCAAGATTCCTGAATCCCTGGAGCTCAAAGTTCACAAGTAATCCGGCAAAACGGACCGTTGAACTCATTTCACGGTCGAGTAGTAAAGTAGGATAAATCACAATCGTTGTACCCCGATGATGATTTTTTTTTAAATTCCAAACTTTGCGTTTATAAATTAAAAAAAAAAAAAATTTTTTTGGGCAAGAATCTCGATCGTTTATGACGGTTTTGGTATAAAGTTTATCGCTTTAGTGAGCACGCAGGACATAAAATGCTAAATTAAAGTTAAAACTCCAGTGGCCCATACGCCGACTGCTGCTAGTAGCTCCAATTAAAATCCCAAAGCAAGAAGTTATAGTCGGCCTCAGCAGAAAGGCATAGAGTGTCGTGGTTCACCTTAGCAATGATGTGCCGGCAATTATAACAGACAAAAGAGGATCCAGTGATAAGTTGGCCAGGAGGGATGGAGGTGGTGGTTGATGGAAGGGCGGGGTACCCGAGGTTTGCGGTGTTGCATGAGATGGGTGAGTAAAGGAAGGAAGGAGAGAGGGGTAAGGGGGAGATGCCACCTCGCACGTGTACACATCGAGCCAATCGCACGGTTCTCTCCCCACAACCCTCCCCCTCCCGGTCTTTGTCAGCAGACGACCGGCGTACAGTTAGCGATCTCGTGGCTGGGCCAGCCTCGCTTTGACTGACAGTCCCCGTGTCGGGGAACTTGCAGGGGCCGAGCAAAAAACTACTACAGGGAGGTTCATATTGAAAGAAGGGGAGGGGGAGGGAGAGTAGAGGATGTGTAGAGTCCAGCGAAAATAACGGTGCTCGTCCCCCCGTAAAGATTTATCTGACTAGATCTCTGCCTGAGTGCGTTTGCTGAAACCGTTGGACTTTTTTTTTTTTTTCTAACGGACCGCCGAGCTGCAGCATGGCCTAATGAAGCTTCCTGCTGCACTCAGTAACATCCAATCGTAATAAAAGCATACAGACACCACGCCATCCGGACTCCACTAACATAACTGCATCGACTCGCTCCCCTACCAATCGCCCGCCATTGCATGCCGCGATGGATGGTCTCATACACTTCCTGTGGGTTTTATCCATCCAAGTCTTATTGCCCTGTCTCCCTCCTCCCTGCATCTCTCCCTCTCTCCCTCTCTCTTGCCACTGCGGACGCAAGGCCATTACCGGAGTGACCACAACCGATGCCATATTCGTCTAGTTTTACCCTCCATCATTTTCCACTTCGATTTGGGATAGGTTTCATTACAGCTACAGTCGCGTCTGCCTCCTGGGTTATGTTCGGGATACTGTCAGGCCAGTTTGAGAGAAGTTTTCTTTGTAAAGTAATAATAATAAAACTGTTTTGTCGGGTTATTGCGGGGCTTGGGTTAGTGGTCCTTTTGTGGTCTTGTTTTAAAAAGTTTCAGGTTGACGCTTTAACCTGAGATAAAATTTCAGGTACGAAGGCCACCGATTTCAACTTGAGATTCATTGCAAACACATTCTTTTACACCTGAGAATGCTAGCCTGGGGAAGAGAGAGAGAGAGAGAATGACAAAAAAATAATATGTACAAATAATATTTATAACAGACCAGGTTTTCGCCAGGTTGATCTTTGAAGAACAGTTACGGAAAGGATGAGTAAAGTCCTTAGTGACATATAAGCGAGCCTTGGGTTCGGTATTTTGTAGCAGACTGTTTGTGAAACGACATGCATGCCGAGACATGTGGCAATGGAAGAAGATACGGTTGCCAACTAACCGTTGACACAAGGCTGGTTGTGGGTGGACTTGACCTGCTACAAGTTGCCGACATCCTACAATAGTTTTGATACTAAAAAATTAAGTACTTGATCTCTTCGGTTTGTTGATGTTGACAGGGTGAAACGGTTCTAAAGTATTATTTTAGAAAATACACAACAAATGTTCTGTACGTCCATCTGTTCGTCATTTAAAAAAATTTTTTGTGGTGGGTGAAGGGAATCTATCCTTCTCTCAAGTCGCTACAGGTGAGATGCATGGATGACAACACCTCTTCTGTTTGTCTTTGAAATCTGCCAGCTTCATGTCTAGTCACCACACGGAGTGATCCAATAACGGTTTAATCAAAATAAAAATTTAAAAAATCGCCTTGCTGCACCAACTGACAGACCAACATGCCGCAAATGCCTCCGGACCAGAAACTCCAAAATCACATTTCCTCTCTTTACCTTTTCCATCAAGTAGAAGTAATAATATCACAAAATAAATATACTGTCTTTTCGCAACCCACGGCAACAGAAAGGACTACAGGACAGTTCACAGCAATAATACTACATAAAGGTATACCTGTCTTGCAGAATCCTCCACCGCCGCTGTCGTCGTCGTCGTCTGTGGTTTATTCCAGTTGTCGAATCTGTGCACAACAATTCTGCACCCGATGCAGTCCCCTCGCTTTTGCGATCTTTTGGTCACTCGCCGCCCGAACTTGCTACCTCGCCAAGCGAGGTCACTGGAAGCAGACGTGTAATTAACTCCCTTTGCAATAAAATTGTCATGCAGCCTGCCTCGTCCCGCAAACCGCCTGTGGCAATGGGACAGTCTGTCGGCTGTCGCCCCAGCCGGCCACCACTTTTTTCACTCTTTTTTTCCCCCTTTTTCACGCTAAGAATCCAACGCTGGAGGCCTCAGTCTCTCTTGGGGGAGGGTTATGGGGGGGCACACACTCACACCGACGACATTTGCGCACACCTTTAGAGAGAGGTCGACGAAGCACACCAGGTGAATTAAGACACACAAGCTGGTAATGTAGTCGGCTTTGGAGTAAAGATGCAGAAGATTTTGTTGTTGATTTTTGTTTTTTTTTTCTTTCCTTCTCTCTCTCCTGGTCAGCTCCACGTGACCACACACACAAACATGGCGCGATGGTGGGTGAGCAGCGAGGAGTTGCAGGAGACAATGCCGGCCATTACAGTAGCTGCTGGGGTCTCGCGCTCTGTCACTCTCGCATGGTGGGTACGAGCTGTACGTTGGCCAACCAGGCGGTGAAAGCTCCACCGAAGGCGTATCCACGACTGCTGAGCCGGTGGGAAGTGTACGGAACGGCCGCAGACGATATCGCGGGAGGAGGATTTAACCGCGCCCAGCGCCAAGCACCTAAGTTATGCTGGATGGACAGAACGCACGCACGAGTGAATGCAGGAGAGAGAAGGACAGAAAAAATTCTCGCTGGTGTGCAGCAGCAGACATGGTAAAGGATGAGGGGGAGACAGAGGAGAGTGGGTAGGGTTGAGGGGAGGTAGTAGGTGGTGACTGAAAGAACGACCAAATATCTTTTTTTTTTTTTTTTGTCGGGAGGGAAGAGCTGTTAGCTCCATCGTTCGTTGACGGGAGGGGTGGCGGGAGGGACCGAAGCCTTCCCCGCGTCTAGCCAATCATCAAAGCTCTACCTGCCACTCTCTGACAGCCGCTGGAAGACAACAGCGCTTTACTCCGCACGGGAGGGTCTTCCAGGTAGAGATAATTTCGCGGCAGTCCCTCCGATCGCGTTGGCTGGAAGACTCCGCGTAGAGAAAACAACGCGAGAGGCTTTCATCGCGTCAGCCATCGCGGTAGGTGGAGTCCTACGTCTGTGGAGCACGCGCCGGTTGTTAGCTCCGCGCACCCGCCAGTGGCGCAAGCCGATTGGTCAGAACGCGACTGCAACTTCTACCCGACTGTTACCTACCGCAGCATTGGGATCGATGGACAAAAACAGTTTAAACAAAAACGAAAAATAAACCATCGCAGCCCCAGCAAAACCAATGTTTTCTCCGCAGCATCACATCGATTGCGCAGGAAAGGAAGCGAGTGCGGTGGGTTTTGGTCCGAACAGATTCCAGATGGAATAAGAAAAATAGGTTTTCTGTGTTTTCATTATGACATTACCGAGGCTTGCGAGACTCGAAGGATGTCTCTTCTTAGCTTTGAGAGACGGATGAAAGAGAGATTGTCACTATGTATGCATGTATGTATGCACCGACTGATTTACTTCTATGTATCGATGGTGTGTGTTGTTTTACAAAAAGAGTCAAACAAATGAAAAATCATTAGAAACTTTTCCCGCTAGGTTTTAGTTTATCAGTGAAATACTGACAGTTTCTCACCTGCGTCTTCTTCTTTACGATAAACAAACTTTTGAAGGGCACGATCGCGAAAGAATGTAGTTGTGGCTAAAAGAAGGAAGGAAAGACTTACGGAATGAAAGAAAGAAGAACACTATTGGAGTCAGTTATCAGTGAACTCCAGTTACGTCCACTTGATCCAGTTATGGAAGTGGTTAACCCAAGTAACTTAATACTGACTTTCAGGTCGGATACGAAGAAAGAGTGAGCGAGCGAGAAAACGACATCGGAAGAATAAGAAAGAACAGAGTGCTCGTGACAAAGCATTTATTTCTTTAATATGATCAGTTTAACGATGCAACAGTTCCATTACAATTTTATGTGTAGTAAACTGTTATGACCATAACATGGACATTTTAATAAAGTTGGTCTTAATTAGAATATTTACTGATTATTTCTTGTAAGTTCAATCAATCAGTCCATCTAAATGACTGCACTTCAGTTTCAAATGTGCACTTCTCTAAATATTTTGTGTTATTGTATTGACAAACAAGTGTCCGACACAACTATGGGTGTCTTCAAGAGGTAGAGTTGTCTGCCGAGGGTCACCGATGTTCTTCAAGGCGAGGGCGAGGTAGAAACAGGTGTGAAACAGTTCTAGGTTTTACAATTTTACAGTTTTTATTTCAAATTCGAAAATGTTCTCCTGACAGATGAGCACAATCTCCATTAGTTGCTATGCTTCTATGTGATTGCAAGTCAAGTAGCGAAGCAAGTAATGAACCTATACCGGTTTGTATCATCCGAACCTTTTTGAATGTTTTGACAGAGGAATCTTAAAAAAATCTAATTGTTTGTGAAATGTATGAAGAAGACCTTAGACACAGTGTGTATGTGAGAGAGAGAGAGAGGGAGAAAGTTGACTGAAGAGGGTTTGTTAGTTTTAAGTATCATACAGAAAAGAGATAAATTGTTTATGCTAAAACACATGTCGGCAATCAAGAGAACAATCAAGATTGAAGTGGCATATAGCGGGTGATCTGTCAAGACTAACTGTATGTCACATAGGATTATAATGTGTGGTCAGTCCTACGAGGCAGTTAATCACTTTAACGAAACAGTTCAATTACAAATAAGAGCACAGATTAAATCATTTACAAGAGTAACAAAGATGAGCACGGCCTCATCAGTATCAGTAGAGGAGTAGTGGTAGATAGCTAGTGGTAGAGACCACAGTGGAATGTAGAGTCTGTTGAGGAATAAAAGATAAATAAAAAGAAAAGTAGATCTTCCAGACAAAGTGCATGACACCATATATGAGGTGAGGGACAGACAGACAGGCAGGCAGGCAGGCGGACAGCGAAAGGGAATTAGGGAGAGAGTGAAGGAGACAAATGCATGCCGGTATTAACAGTCAGAACTCCAATAAGCTTTTATTGCTTTAAATAGCAACATTTGTTGAACCTGTTTCATGCGACTTTTTCTATGCCCCTCCCC